>NC_135783.1:247087321-247438821 GCF_051106095.1 Pogona vitticeps
GTGATGTCCCCAATTGCATCTTGATAATCGTGTGCAAAGAACGGTGTGTTCTTCATCTTCTTTACATGGGCTTCCTCTTCTTGGGACTGTAGGTGCTACAATTATTACAAATATTGCTGAATATCCACAAAGGCAGATGTGGGCCCTGACATACAGATCCGTATCAAATTTGCTTGCGAAAATAGGGAGTGTGAAAAATTTGGCTTCATGCGGTTGAGAAATAAATGGAACTGTGAATTTTTGGATGGCATTGTTGTTGGTGAGAAATGTGTGGCAGAGATAGTGCTACAGTGAAAATGTGCATATCCAGCATCATTTTCTAGTGACAACCCTGCTAATGGTAGCAGAGAAGGAGTAGCAAGGCTATGCCCTGGATGAGGAATGAGATGAGATGAGATGCCAAAGCAAGCAGAGGGCTGTCATATGAATTTTACAAGTACTTTTGTTTAATGAGGTACTTATGACCTTTGACACAACAAAAGGAAGAGAAACAGTAAGCAGGGCTCAGTGAATCACATCTGTATTCAAGCAAATGTCCAGCGAGTGGTTTAACAAACAGTGAAGCTTGTCATTTGTATTTGAGAGCGCTGTTTCATGGTTTCTGATCTGAACGAGAAATGCTGATGTTGTCTATTGCATCGTTTTCTTCTTTCATGGGTGCTTGTGAACTATATTGGCAACCAACCTTTCACATTGTTGTTTGTGAATGGCTGAAGAGAATAGCAATGCTGTGGTGGCTGGCAGATAGAATAGCAAGTAGACACATCCTGATGCAAAACCTTGCTTAGCAGTCAGAAGGTCACATGTAGGCATCTTATTATGACAGATTTTGCTGGGGGGTTATGAATGAATCCACAACCATCCTGTTAACCTCTCAGTTTTCAATGTTCAATTTTTTTCTGTGATGAAGTGTATGTGCTACACTTAAGAAGAACTTGGTGGGATCAGATGAAAAGTCAGTATTGCAGATACTCTAGCAGTAGCCAACTGCTTGTCTTTGGCAGATTACAAGAAAGGCATAAAGGACACAGCTACCACCATTTATCCTCCGGCAACTGGTATTCAAAAACAGGGGCATCTTGTGGTTCAAACCCCATGAGGCACCTCCCTGCTTGTACCATTGGCCATTGGTAACTCAGAAATATAATATCTCTGAAGTAGAGCTTAGTGTAGTTACCTTTTAGGACTACAAGTCCCCAAATCCCCTGATCACTATCACCAATGATCATGTTACAGTGGCTGAATCTAAGTGTTGTAAAACTGGAAAAAAAGGAACTTCCCTATGTTCTGCCCTGAAGCTGCAAACTCCTGTTAGTTATTGTAGATTAAAAATGTTGTCTATCAATTTCTTTTAACAGAAGCTAAACCTGGCTATTTTGTGACCGTGTATTAAAGCTTTCCCCTTATTTGGTCCCTATTCATCTGTTCATTTTTGTTTTATAGCCTTCCTCAACTCTTTAACACTTGGGGTGTGTAAAAATATTTAAAAATATGCTACGTAGCTGTGGTCCACCTGCTTAATAAGATATGTTTACTGTATTCCAGCACCCTTCGCTGCTGAAATGTATAGGAGTTTATTATGAGACCATGTTTTGGTTTAAAAGTTAATGTATTAAAATGTAACTCTGTTTCAAAATAAAACTTGCTGTTCCCACAGAAAGATAAAGAACTTTTCCTGGGACTTATTAATAAACATTTGATGTTCTCATGTTTCCAAGGTTATAAGTAACTGGAGTTAACTGTAGTACAGTACTTTGTTGTTCAAGGCATGTACTCTTAACTGAGAAAACAATTGCTTCAGCTTGTAGCTTTCTTCACACATTTATCATCACCAAGACTGGAGGTTAATATGAACAGCTGGCATGTTCAACATCTTTCCTGAAAGTGCAGGGAGAGGAACAGGTGGGCTTACAAGAACTGCATAGATGTGCTGGTCAGGTAGGCTGACATTGTTGTATAGAGGAGTCTGCCATGAAGGCATATAAATAGTGATGGTCATTTATTCTACAACTTTATTGTGCATATGTTGGTTCACAGAGTCAGCTGTTCCAAATGATTGTGAGCTACTCAGATGTCTACTAGCAGGTGCCATTTGGGATGGTATTTGCAGGGCTAGAATTCAGTGTGCTTGACCAGATCTTTAGAAGATGGTCACAATGAATGAACCATATCCTCCACTGAGATGCTTACTCCTACCTTTTGCAAACAACAGGAGCAGTGCAACTTGATCTTGAGCATTGGTCCTTGTTTTGCTGTTAGCCATCAGCCTAATCTCCTGTACTGGAACTCAAGTGCTGTCCTTCACATGCCTGGGAAATATGACATAGAGCACGTAGGCTAATCATGAATCTGAAGCATTGTTCTTTAAAGTATTTAATTCTTTTAGCCTGAGGCATGGCTTGGTATTTTGGACACAGAGCAACAGAATAGCTGTATTGTCCAAACATCATTTCAAAACACGTTCTGGACAGAACACATCCCAACATTCATTAATTTGCACTGTTGGGCTGGCTGCCATCTTCTAGCATTCAAGAGAGGTGATGCCTGTGATGTTTGCTATTATAATCTCCCTTTCCTTTCCTTATTTTTTAAAATCTAGAAATGAAGGATGTTCTTCATTTATCTTCCAAACATTCTAAGACAAAGAGGTACTTGCTCAGTGTTGGAGACTTCTGTCTCCTGTTTGAACTCTTGAGACTTCCTTAAAATTCGCACAGTTCATTAATGCCTATCAGTATACAATTAGATTAGGCATCCTTCAGTCTCAAGAGACCATGGTAACGTGCTCTGTATGGAGGACTAGGAACAGCGTCTAGTGTGGCTGAAAAGGCCAATTCGAGAGTGACAATCCCTTCCACACTGAAGACAAATACAATCTGTCCTCTGTCCCTCTCCCTGATTTGGCTGCTTTCGAGTTCGCCTCTTTGCCTCGGCCTGCTGGACAAGGGTCTCTTCAAATTTGGAGTGGCCATGATGCACCGCCTGCCTCCAGGCTGAACGCTCAGATGTCAAGGTTTTCCATTAGTGAATGTATAATGAACTATGTAAGATTATGTTATTTTACTGTTGCAGTGACCTGGTAGGGTGGAAAGATAGCAGCACATGTTGGTGTGTCTTCTCTATAGTACAAACATTGACAACGTTAGTGTGTTCCCCCATGTTTTGTATAATGCTACTTACTGAGGTTTATCATTTTCCTTTCTTTTATGGTATTTTGCTGTCTTATGAAAGAATGACTAAAATCTTACAGGTGTGGGAAGCTTAAAAAAAATACCTGAGCCCATCATATTAATCCCAATACATTTTAAAAAAAATCAATTCTTCAGCATGTGACTATCTTAGAAGTAAGATATGAATATCAGTAGTGATCCTCTGTAAATATTAATGCATAATATCACATGTAGTCAAACATCCAGTTAAATTTCAGGAAGTTTTTACAAATAAACTAAATTAATTTATGATATATGCAGCATATTCAGTACTGTATGCACAAATCACAAAAGTGATCAAAAGTAAAGTGGTAGCCTTTTAACTTTTTTTAAATAAAAGATTAAGAAACATATGCTCCCAGGATGACCCATAAAGTTTCTAAAAAAATAAAAACAGAAATGTTTAAAACTGCTCCACTTTGATATGAGGGAGCCCTAACATTCTAACCTGAATTCAGATGATAATGATAATGATACCCTGAAGTTCTGAACTGCCTAAAATAATATTTTGGCCTGAAGCATGGCTTAGTCATAAAAATTAATAACTCATACTATTAATAAAAATAAACCATAGTTATGAGCATCTGTTTTAATTTTTTAAGTAAGTTGTTAAAGGAGACTTGCTAATTGTTGAATCTTGGAACAGATTATAAAGGAATCCTGCCTCCAATAGAATATCCATGACAAAATGAAATACCTTTTTAAATTTAGTAATGAAACAGATCTGAAGGCTTGTTTATTCCTTGAGGTACTGAACGATGTAATTTCAAAATTCAATTTGCTTCTTTTTATGTAACCTTGTGAAGGTTTGTATCCTTGTCTGTCTTGAAATAAATGTTTTTGTATCCCAGAAGATTAAATTTCCCAAGGTCACAAAAGGGATTCCACCAAACTTTTCACTAAAGATGTTTATTTATTAACTTAAGTTTACATCCTATCTTTCCTCTAACAATAATAAAATAGAGACAAAATAATAGAAACAGAAAGAAAAAGAACAACTGAAACAAAACAAAAAATATTTAAAAACTTAACAATAAAAGTAGCTAAATAGCACCCAGCGAGTCTGAAACCTCCTTCAGCTAAACAGGCAAGCTTTAATATTCACTAAAGGAGTATAGCTGCAGAGCAGAGGTTGGGTTCAATTCCCCACTGTGTCTTCCAGAACAGCCAGCCTGGGTGGCCTTGGGCAAGCTGCACGTTCCCAGGACACCCCCAGGAGAAGGAAATGGTAAATCACATTTGAGTGCTGTCTACTTAGAAAGCCCTGAAACAGATTGCCATACATCAGAATTGACTTGACGGCACAGAATTATTAATACTGTAAAGGTTTCTCTGAATAGAATGGTAATTGCCTGTAACAAAAGGAATACAAAGAAGGATGGGATCTGTTCTCCCTTAGTAAGAACTCAACACTGTGATGGCTCTCTTTTGGGCAAAAGGTAAAGGTAAAGGTTCCCCTTGACAATTTGTCTAGTTGTGTCCGACTCTAGGGGGTGGTGCTCATCCCCGTTTCCAAGCCATGGAGCCAGCGTTCATCCGTTGTCACGTGGCCAGTGCGACTAGACACGGAACGCCATTACTTTCCCACCATGGTAGTGCCTATTTATCTACTCGCATTTTTTACATGCTTTCGAACTGCTAGGTTGGCAGGAGCTGGGACGAGCGACGGGAGCTCCCTCCGTTGCGTGGATCCGAACTGCTGGTCTTTCGACCTTGCAGCCCAGAGGCTTCTGCGGTTTAACCTGCAGCTCCACCACGTGCCTTCCCCTCAAATGTGTGCCCCTGATAGTGATGGACTGGCTTTGCCTCAGGGCACCATATTTAGAGAACTCGTCTCTTCCTGCAGACTTCAGAGACTAGCCTGGCAGTCTGGCATTTTGCTCTAGAAAAAGAGAGTGGTAGACCTCCAGTGAATCCTGGTTTTCAGCAAGCCACATGGTCAGTCTCTCTCCCCCTTTGTTTCTTATATGTTCTTCTCCCTCTTTTCTTAGGGGAGCTGGAGCCAAATCCTATCCTACCTGCCTTCCTGCCTATTAGATAGAAGGGACCTTCACTGTTAAGTCCAACTTTCCCATTTCTGTAGGCTGGGAATAACAGTGCTTTTCAGTTTGCACATAATTAACAATTGCTGGCAAAACAATGGCAGCATTGTAGACAGCAAAAGAAACCTAAGGAGCAAATTCTTTCATGTAATGTTCAGATTCCATTTATGATGGCACAGTTTAAATTATGAGTATCCCTCCATGCACAACTCTTAACAGTTAACTTTAAAATTCTAGTCCTGAAAGGTGTAGCCGTAGCATTTAACTGCATAGTGTGCGTTTTATCTTCTTAAATCATGATCAAAATGTGTGGTGATCATCATCTCATGTATGGAAGTGATAGGTGTGCTGGAGTTTGAAACCAGATCACCAGTTTTGTTCCTTAAATCAGATTTTGTGCAGATCTGGAGAATCTCTCTTATCTTGGAATTATCTAAGCTGATTTTCTTTTTCAATATATGCATGTATTACTATGTAGACATTTGCAAGTTGGAAATGTAAGCAGCTTGTACCTACTGTATTTGCTTTCTTAAATCCTTGGAGACCAGCACATCTTTGCTTTCACTTTTGTTGACCTTATCCTTCATAGCGCTACCAACTCCAGTAACAAGACGGTTCATCATGCATTCCATTCTAATTTAGAACATTTCTATCCTGCCTTTCTTCCAAAGAATTTAATTACAAAGACCCCTATGCATTAATGCTCAGATGCAGTAGCATCAGCATCAGCAGCAAAACAAAATCCAGGGATGGTTTTAAAACAGTTATGTAAAATTGCCATTTAAAACCCAAAGAAAGACTTTACCCATTTCCAAAAGGTATTTTGAAAAGAAATAAGATTCTTTCCTCCTTTGCCTCTGGCTTTTCAACTTACAGTGGTGCCTCGCTAGACGATGATAATCCGTTCCACTGAAATCACTGTTTAGCGAAATCATTGTCTAGTGAAAAGCATTTCCCCACTGGAATGCATTGAAACCTGTTTAATGTGTTCCAATGGGGAAGAGTCGTCGTTGTCTAGCAAAGACCGGCCATAGGAAAGCCGCTTTGCGAACCGCCAATCAGCTGTTTAAATTGCTTAGGTCCCCAAAGCACCTGTTTGCGAGTGTGGAGGGAGCTGTCAAAATCGTTGTCTAGCGAAAATCGGTTTGCGAAGCAGGGACCAAACATTGTCCAACGAAATTCGCCCATAGGAATCACTATTTTGTAAATCGGTATAGCGATCGCAAAAAGCCAATGTCTAACGAAAAAACTGTCATGCGGGGTAACTGTCTAGCAAGGCACCACTGTACTTTCATGCCCTCCAGAGATAGCCAAAGAAACCATACCTTTATCCTTACCAACCAGGCTGAATGGTGGGGAAATACACTAAGCTTTGGGTCATTAGACTCAATGGTCTTATAGGCCCCTTCCAACTATATTATTCTATGAAATACTTTCTACTCTCTCTTTTCTTAGTCTTTGTCTTATAGTTTTACTTTCCTCAAGCATGCTGCTCACCCTGAATACTAGAAATACACTGACAGCTTTTCTCATGGTCTGCTGAGGTTTCTCAGAGGCTGTGCAAATGTTTAAAACATTTGCAGCAGTGGCATGGAAAAATGTTAGGATGGTAAAGGTAGTGATTTATTGTACAGATGCAGTGGCCAAAGAGATGATAAGTTGCTTCTGTATGTCAGCTGTCTATGTCATGCCACAAGCTCTTTCTGAATTTACTTTTTCATGAACCAAAGTAACCTCCACGTTTCCTGTTGGAATTTACCCATAACTTGTACATTGATATTACCTGCCAATCTCTCCTAGAAATATTCCGTGCAATTCATACTACTGTAATATTATGACTGTTACTGTTTGTGGACCTATATAATGTTCCAGGCTTGTAACAACTGGTTGATCAAATAATACTATTTTTGGTTGTTGTGGGTTTTTCGGGCTCTTTGGCCGTGTTCTGAAGGTTGTTCTTCCTAACGTTTCACCAGTCTCTGTGGCCGGCACTCCCAAGCCAACTACATCAGAGCACAGAGTGCTGTCCTCTGAAGATGCCAGCCACAGAGACTGGCAAAACATTAGGAAGAACAACCTTCAGAACACTGCCAAAGAGCCCAAAAAACCCACAACAACCATTAGATCCCGGCCGTGAAAGCCTTCGTGAATACAATACTATTTTTCCTCCATTGTATCCAGCAAATAGTAAAAAAAAATTGTGATAGTCATAGAAGTCGAATAGAATAGATCATCTCCCTCTCTTTGCCTCAAGGCAAAATCAAGTGGATATTATTACTTCCTGAGTAACCTGGGTAACCTGGAACTTGGTACAGCTGAATTTTGAATAGGAAAGAGACAGTACAGTAATTGGAAATCTTTCTGCTGAACTTCATGAATGTGCATACCTATATAGAGGGTGGGCGAGCTTAAGTAGAAAAGTAGTCTATTTTATTTGAAATCCTCTTGTTCTGTGTTCTATTTGACAATTAATTTTCAGATAAAAATGTTTCCCTTTGGTCTGATGATTAGAATGGTCACATAAGCTAGAGCCAATTAGAAAGCCATTTCAGATTTTACAACTGTGGTTTTGTGTGTTGTGTAACACGTTTAAACTGTTTACGTGTCCTCTATTTGCTGGAGAATGTGATTGTGCATGGGAACAGAGGGTGAATATTGTACAACTCTGTAGGCTCCACTCAGAACTCATGGGAAATCGAAAGTATAGGAGTTATTAATTACTGTGTAGACCTCTCATTACTGAAAATTATGATGTTACTGAACATACACCCCCTTCTTGCATAACTGAACAACAATTCAGTTTATTGTTCCACAAAGGTCATTTTAAAATCCAAACAAACCATCCTGTTCTCAGTCTCAGTTCTCTTGAATGCTTTCAATTTTTTTATACTTTATTCATTATTTGAAGGTGAACTCTAGATGCTTCAGAGGGTATCCGCTGGATGCGAAAAGGTGATTTTTGGCCTTAGGACTATCCTCATAAATGTCCAAATGTTTTGTTTCAGAAATGATGTGCAAATGTGATGGTTGTACATGCAGGAATTTTATTTTTCTTTCTTGTTTTCTCTCAGTTCTTCCTTAACATTTTCTTTGTGAATAAAATATATTCTGGTGCATTGTAAGCTCCTGTTCAACCATTACTTCTTTTTAATATATTCTCCATGTTTTGTTTTTATTTCCTCTCTAAATTTCCAAATGAGCCTGAAATACCTTGTGGTGATTATAATTCTTCCTTCCCCTTAAAGTTCTTATTTGTTGTGTGTCATCATGTTTACCTCACAGCCATGGTGATCTTATTAAGGTTTTGAGGTATGTGAGATATTCAAGGCATGGTTTATCATTACAGACCTCCAGTGAGATTCCATGTTTGGGAGGGATTTGAACCCAGGTCTCATCAGTTCTTGTCCAACACTTCATCTACTAGACTACACTGCCTGCCCTTTCAAACTCTCATAACTCCTTTTATGAAGACATGGAAGACTTTAAATTTCTTGTGATTTGTTGGGAAAATCTTCCTCCTACAGTTTCCTGTCTCCCACATTGTTTCTTTTCTTGCGTTTACATCTGACACATATTGTTTGTATTTCTTTTTATTCTATGATGTTTCTTCTGCTTTTTATTTAAAAGAATAAAGAAAAACAAGTTGATATTATTTGCAAGAAGAAAGAAAATAAAGCTTTTTTCCTGACAGTCTAGAACAGGGATTGCTGCTCCAGGTGTGGGCTGGATTGCAACTCCCAGCATGCCTCATTATTGGCTGTGGTGGTCAGGTTGATGGGGGTTGTTCACCAACCATGTTTAGAAGGTGTCATGGCCTAACACTTATCTGGAGAGATCTTTGTTGCCAGATTTCTGGGAACTGTTAAAATCTGTTGACCTCTTTACTTGTAGTTGGCTTTACATTCCAGTTCATAATCCAAAATCAGCCTGTACACTAATTTTCTATTGAGTTGTAGTCCTGGGAACAGGGAGTTAACTTTTAATCCAGTCTGATGGCCTTGCCAGCCCTGGCCCTGTTACATTATTTTAATTAACACTCTTTCATGTGGCACATGCGCAAAGAAACAGGCCTATGGGATAAGTTTAAACCTTACAGTTAGATAAGAGTAGAATCAGTTTTAGAATTAGGATTAAACAGATCTGGAAGAACCAATAATACCTAACTGCTGTGTGGCATTTAACACAGATTTTGCAGCATGGCTCATCTCAGGCAATTTGTGGAAGGCATTCCATGGACTCCAAACAATGCTGGGGAAACCTATCTCTTCCTCTCCCTGGAAGTTCAGTAATGGTGTTGGAGAAGGAAAGAGGGCCTAGCTGGCCAGTTAGGAGGGAGACTGAAGCAGGTTGGAATTGGTCGTTACAATCTGCAATGAATGGGAATAATCTGTTGGCTTCTGGTGAGAATGGGACAAGTCAAAGAATCATCCATGGTGAATTAGCGCAAATGATGAGTGTGAGCTTTGGCGACCACAGGTGAAGAATCTTTGTACGTATAGAACTGGGGCATTTGAAAGAGCTGCAGATGTGTGAGGCTGGGAGTATCTCCAAAGGCATGCCACAGAATGTACCCTCCGTCTCTTCCAGCAGAAAGACTGAGGAAGACATGACAACTACTGTATTGTGGGGGAGTTGCAGGAGTTACACGTAGAGACAGAGACACCAGAGGGCACCGTTTTGGTGGGAAAGAAAGAGGGTATAAAAGAAGGAAAGGAAAAAAAAAGAAAAGACAGTTCAAAGATAGAGGAGGAGGAAGTTTGTTGGGTGCAGGAGGAGAGTGTGGAAAAGAAAGAGGATCTGGTAGAAATAATACAAGAAGACCCCTGGACAGGGGAATGGGTGGAATTCAAAGTGCCTAGAGAATATGCTGAAAGAGAATGGAAAAAGCAAATATAAAGAAAGCCAGATTACTGGGGGGTGGGGTGGGGGTGGAGAGAGACTGAAGAAAGGAAAAGATGAAAAGAATATAAGGCTTGACAACAGAGAGAGGTGCAAAGGAGAGAATAACAGAAATGTACAGAAAATCATGGGAGAACCATGGCCAAGATTGAGACCGAACCTGGACAAGAAGGTATGGGAGCCACAGGTGGGGTTGGGTTTTCCACCCTCAGCAACGATGTTAAATGATCATGTGCCTGACGGATCGGGCCTGACACCCAGGTGGAGTCATGGATTTATAAATTCTTCACCCTTGTCATTAAAGGGGGATTTGGTATGGTTTGAAAAAAATGAAGTGTTATGACTTGTTGTTGAAACCTGAGGTTTTAAAGTGTTGGAATTAATGAAGCGGAAGAATTGTTAAGGAATAAGCCAGTTTTATTAGAAGACTTTGGCCTAACAGACTCTTCTTTAAGGCAAAAGGTGGCAGAGGAAGGGGGGCATTTGCACACGATCACAAGATGGTACTGGGCTTTTGATTTTCATCACAGCTTGTTACAGTGGAATATACTGTAGATGTTGATATCTCTATAATATTTAAACACTGTTGCTTTTAACGTATGTGCCAAATCCTCCCTGTTGAGCCTTGTCTAGCTTCCAGAGGCATGCTTTAAGGTATGCTTAACTGCTTTTGGACATGCAAATGCCCCTCAAGTGTTACAGAAAAGATATGGCAGGCCTGCAAGAACTTGTGTTTTATGTAATGTATGAATCAGTCCTTATAGGACCATCTGTACATCAAGTTTATGTTGACTCACAATCACTGTGGTTAATTATTCATTGTACTTTAGTTGTTATCACAAATGTTACTGTTGTGGTGATCTTTTGTAGGCATCTTGGGCTGTAGCAATGAATTGTCAGGTGGTCATCATTTCTGGGTTAGGAGTTGCAAGGAAAGCAGATTGAAGGTCATGCTGATGCTCTTATTGGTACAGTACGTACAAAAGGCCTGTTAGTAAAAGCAAGAAGTTTATCATCTCTCCCCCTCATCCCATAACTTTGTTAGTCTGGGTGGGTCAGAGGTTGTGCAGACCGGATGAAAGGTTTTATTTGCCACACAATTTTTTTGGACACCCTAGGTGCCTGAGGGTGGGGAAAAACAGTATATTTCGAAGTGTGTCACACCCTGTTAGTTTCACGTTCAGATCTGCATCAACCCATCTCTACATAAACCCTGTGTCTGTGGAATGCATTACTCATAACCTGTCTGGATCACCTGCAAACTGACGCACAATCCTCCTTTTAAGCAGAGGTGAATTTCTTTTACTCTGTTTCAATGTGATCAGGCACTGCAGCAAAGACCTTTAAATCCTCTCCAGTTACTTTCTTCATATTAAATATTCTCTTCCTATTAAATATTAAATATACTAGGTTTTTTTAAAGAAGGAAAGCACATACAAGTCATGGGAATGAATGGCCCATGGCCACTCCATTTTCTGTGCAGTTTTCTATAAAGCAATGCTTTCATCTTTGGAGGCCAGAAGTGAGAGTCAAGCAAAATGCAGGAAAAATAAGAGAAGGGCCACATGGTTGTGGAAACAATGCAAATGCAGAAGCAGAGCCATTGAGCAGGGTGTGTAAGTTGTCTTTCTTAGAGTGGCTGAAATCCCTCACGAATTTCAAACCAGGTTTTAAGAGCTAGGGTACAAATTATAGTGGTGATCCGTGAGTTGGAAATCCCTGTGTAGCTTCTTCTTCAAAGAGAAGTGTGATTTGATTCAAAGACCCAGCACAGAGGGTGGGCGTCTAACACTTTCTGTTGCAGCCTTATCCAGCTGCTCCCAAGGAGGGGCTTGTTAGCTGTAGTGGGGAAAAGAAGAGGTGTGAAAATTGTTTCCACTCCATGATTAATAGCAGAAAGAAGAGTGTGTTAAGTCACTGAATCAGTGCTTGAGCAAAGAATTACTCCATTGCCACAGGGCTTTGATCCAAATCAGGCTTCTCTGCTACTTATTTTTTGAGTAGTCTCAGAACTCCATTGTAACATGTAGCTTGGACCCAAGTTAGTAGGAGGGAATATTAATCCTCTGTCCAAAGGCCAAGATGCTAGATTACAAATGCATGCTCAGCTCAGAAGCACTTGCTTTCCTCCTACTGCACAACTCTTGGCTTTTCTGTGGCTATTGGTTTATGGTTTCTTTTTAGTACTGCCTCCCTGCCTTAAATGTACCCTATACTGTATATGTTTATGACCTGCGTCTTTATTCTCTGCAGTAATGATAGTGGGTGGGGCCCTAAATCAGTTCTGTTCTAATCTGGCAAGTTTTTGTAGGAAAATGCTTCCCAATACTCATTAGCTAGGGTTGCCAGCAGTTCATAATTGTAGGGGAGTCTTTATATCTCAGCAGTTCTGTCCATATGAGGTTCTGAATACATTGTGCACAGAAGGACAATTCTTTCACTGGATGAAATTGTATGATGTTTGCTTTGAAGTACCAAGTGACAAGTTATGTAAGGCCAGGATACACTGCTTCCTGATCACTCTCTCTGGCAAGGGAGAGCCTGTGTCCTTCTTCTGGCAGACTGTGGAACATCAGGTAGCAAAGCATACTGGATGATAATGGGAGAACAAATGGTGTAAAACTTCATTGTAAAGGTGTACAAGAGCATGCAGTTGTGCCTGTTGTGTGGCAGGGAAGGCAGAAAATCTACATTTTTGCCTACATCACATCCTTGAGGGTATCTACTCGGCAGATTTTTAAGGGGTGCCACATCACTTGTTAACATCTAACAGTGATTGGGTTCTAGGCTAGACCTCTCTAAACTATACTAATCCAGGTTTATGCACAATACATTCTGCGTATAAATTGAACAGATATAGCAAAACCATATCTGTTCAGTTTATACGCAGAATGTATTGTGCATAAACATGGATTAGATTCAAATGAAGGGAGAATGAAAATGGGTGGAAAAAGCACCAGCAATTTGTGTAGATCAGTGGTTCTTAATCTTGGGTTACTCAGGTGTTTTTGGACTGCAACTCCCAGAAGCCTTCACCACCAGCTGTGCTGGCTGGGGTTTCTGGGAGTTGCAGTTCAAAAACACCTGAGTAACCAAGGTTAAGAACCAATGGTGTAGATGATGCCATTTACTACCAACTTTAAGCAACTACTGATGAAGGTTAAAGCAGAAAGTACAAAGCAGGATAACAGTTTAACATTAAGAAGCCAAAAATCACGACTACACAAGAATTCTATAATTCTAATGAGCAATAAATAAATAAATAACAACCAGAATTGTTAAAGATTTTCTTTACCTCTGTCCAATCAACGATCTAAATACAGACTGTAGTCAAGAAATAAGAATACTGAGACATGGAAGAGCTGCTATGAAGACAAATAAATGGCTTCTAGGGTAAATGAAACTTTAACTCTCACTAGAAGCTGTCATGCTTTGAATATATCAAAAGAAGACAAGACACACTTGAAAAGAAAATAATGTTAGGAAAAATAGAAGCCAGTAGGAAAAGAGAAAGATTGCACATCAGAGAGATTGATTTAAAAAGGAAGTTGTGGCCTGCAATATGCAAGACCTCATAAGGGCTGTTCATGTCAGGACCTTTTGAAGATCATGAAATTTCCTGGGTGGAAAAGACCTAATGCCATATAGAAATAGATGAGGCAAAAATGTTTGCCCTCATGACAATAATCTCAGTACAGTTATGTGGCAGATTGGGGTGAGACAGGGAGAAGAAAAGGAAAATGAGCTGTTGTCTCAGTTGTGTTTCTCTATCTGAAAAAGGTTCCTCTAGAAAGAATTGGTGAATGGTTTTGCTTCATGCTCAGGATCTTACTATGTATCTTCACTGTGGGAATTGGAAAGAGATCCCAGCACTCACACCCTGAAGGTCTGGTTGCGTGGCAATCCTGGGCTGAACAGAAGGCAGTCATTTTCTTAGAATGTGGTTTAATGCAGTGGCTTAATTCATTGGGGGTTGATTTGCCAAGCTTTTCCTTGCCTCCAGGCACTCTTGGCACATGGTGCACTTTATTTGAGAGCTTGCTTTGTACTTCTTGCATGCTGTAATCTTCATGATGTAATTTGCATACATCGATGCAATCTGCTATTGTGTGGAGCAGCCATCCTGTCTCAATTCGCTGGACTACAGCTCCCATAAATTCTAACATACTGTACTTGTGACTTTTGAGATTCATGGCAGAGATTCAGTTAGGGCTACCTCCAGTCTGCTCCAGTTGTGTTTAAAGACAACTAATAAAATTGCTGAACACAGCTTCTAGGCTCTATTTCTAAATGTTATGTAAATTAGAAATGTGGAAGGAAGCCAAGATTTTCAGTGATCAACAGGTGAGGTTTCCTAAAGGTAAACATACCATCACTGAAATCCTGTTGTGTGACTCTGCAGGCACAGTGGGAATGACATCATCATTAGTTGCAAATTGCTGCAGATCAAAGGCTTTCTTTGATGATTTAGGGATGTACACAATTTGATTGTATTGTGTATGACTTGAATGTACCATGAAATACTTATGAAAGGTTTTGATCAGCGGTGATTTGCCAGGACTAATGACATCATTCCCGTTGTGCATGTGGAGCTGTGCAACAGGTTTGTAGCCAACAGATTGGTGTTTTGTCCTTACAGTTTTCCTGATCAATATTATTCAAGAGTCATCTAAGACCTTGTTCATAGCTAGTATAGACTGACTTCAGCTTCTGATTCTGTTAATAGCCCATAACTCTGGAAGCTTCATAGAACAAACATTGATACAATGCCATTATGACTGCTACAAAAAGGCTTGTCAAAAAAATCTACACAACCCAGTTACATAGGTGGTGATGGGTCAAAACAGACATCTTATGAAAGACAATAACCTTTGCAAAGGGGGTATAAATAAATAAATAAATAAATAAATAAATAAATAAATAAACAAACAAACAAACAAACAAACAAACAAACAAACAAATAAATAAATAAATAAATAAATAAATAAATAAATAAATAAATAAATAAATAAATAAATAAATAAATAAATAAATAAATAAATAAATAAATAAATAAATAAATAGGGGGAAAACAGCTTAGCCATCTTTGTATTTATTTATTTCCAGTTAATAGTAACATAATACAAGAGATGGCATCCCCTCCTTCCATCTTTCAAGGAATTAAAGGTTCAAAGCAACCCTAAGCTCAATTGTTGTTATGTACTGTCAAGCGGCTTGTGTTCCCTCTTCCTACAGCACCATGGCCTATCTCATTTAACAGCCCCACTTCCTGGTGAACTTTGGTAGTTTAAAGGAGCTGGAGTGTCTGACATGGAAGGAGGATTAGGAAAGCCCTTCTTTGCCAGCTCAGTTGTAGAAAGATAAATATGGATTCAGTCGATTACAGCAAGTTCCCTTTCAGATGACAGTGAGGGCATATTTTGCCTGTTAGTATTGCCTGCGACTGCAGTAAAGCAAGTCCATGCTTTTTTTCTAAATAAGAGTGGACTTCATTTAACTCAAATAAAGTAGGTGAAGAAAACCCTAACTGGTACAGATTTTTTTTACTCTATATAATTGTGAATTTAGGAAGCTTAACTGCTCAAATTATATGCCTGTCCAGACATTTCCTTTTCATTTATATTCCATACCTAAATTGGAACAAGGGCCCTATATCATCCTGTAACTGCTACTGTCAGTATATAGAAATGCTGTGTAAATATTCCTACTCTACTACTTTATTTGTGTTTTGTTTTAGTTTTTTTAAAGAGCCATCTTTTATGGATGCCAACTCCTGCTTCTTAAATCTAGTACAAATTCTTTACACAAAGATGCCCAATCACTCTGATTTCCTCTTCTGTTGGGAACAAAGAAGTGGATCAAAATGCCTATTTTGACTCTAACTGAAATATTTAATGCTTGAATGGAACTGCACAGTGTGGGCAAACAGACTGAAGGTTAAACAAACCATCTCCAGCTATCCTAGCAAGATGGTTAGTTGAACATTCTCAAACCCCATTCTGTGCTGCTTCATAAGTCTTGAAGGTAATTTATTAATGGGAAGGGGGGCTGCTGAGCACTGTGTGAAGAGGTCAAATTCCGATCATATCCCCCGTCACCTTATCTCTGAGCTGTCAATTAGCTGTAGGTGAAGTAAAACAGAGTCAATTTATCATTCTTTGGAAATTTAGAATAATTGAATTCTTCTTCTCCCACTGCCAGCTTCTAAAACCTCCTCAACACCATTTTAATTAAATCTGTGAAGAAAATGTCAGCATTTTTTTTGGGGGGGGGTAAACTGTTGAGGTAAGTGAGTGTGATAACTTGTTAACTCAAAGTGAGACCATCTTCCTTATCTTTGGCTTAAAGAATTGCTTGTTTATAATAGAAAGCTCTGCATGCAAGTTTTTTTTGAAGGTGATTGGCACTGGGTACTATTTTTCACATGGTGGTGGCGCAGTGGGGCTCATTTATATTTTGGGCACTATCCTGTTCAAATTACTGTGTATTCACGGAAATGTGAGGAAGAGACTGCTGTAGCAGAGGGAAATCTGGTCATGAGAGAAGTGTACATGACTGGACCTCTCCACATTGCAGCAGCCATTTTGATGATTGCCTTTTCATGTGGGATAATTTGAACAGGATATTACCCTTTGCTTTAAAATGTTGACACATTTTCAGGTGACAGTCAACATGGGATTTGCTGTTTGTGCATACATGTATTTTTTATCATTATTATTTTCTCCACAGTAACAAATATGGAAGCAAACACCGAGTCCATTCCCAATAATCATTTCATGTTTAATTTAGGGAACTCCTGTAATTTAAATATGGGGCTCATCCACTCAGTGTGGTGCTCTTTCCAGTTGTTCTGGGCCATTCTGATTTGTTATTGCTGTTACTGCTCCAGATTTGAATATTTCATTCTAGTATTTTTGTTCATATGCAGGGAGTGTATTTATTGCTGGATGTACTGGGGTACACTGAGTTGCTCTGATATCGCCTATCTACATACATCTGGAGTTGGTCTCTGACATCTCACTCTCAACATAGCTTGCCTTCCCGTTGTCTATCTTTTCCACCCTCTCCCCCCCCTTTCTTGTTTTGCCTTGTTTGTGTGTAGATCAGCAGAGAGCAATGCAGTAATAGCCTGAATTGGGGCAAGTTGGTGTAAATCGGAACAAAAATGTACCACTGCCCAGTAATGATATAAAAACCCTGAAAGTTTTTTTCATTCTGCTTTGGTTCTTTTAACATTAGTTTCTGCCTTGTGTATTATGGACACCAAAACACAATTGGAGTATTGTGGAAATTGAGCAAATGCTCAGTGTGGACTAGATGTTAGATGTGTAAGTCACAGTTGAGAGAATTGTGCAGTAGTTTTGCTGGAAGCACACATTCTTTTGATGTGGCACTTCCCTTTGCAACCTGTAACTTCATGTGTGGAGGAGCATGACCTTGTGCTAGCTCCTGGAGGCTGAAAGATCCTGTGCACCTGTCTGTGGAAAGTACTTTCTTTTATTGCATGATAATTCTGTTTTGGGGAGTTCTGGATTGGATTACTCAAGATGGCATTTAAAATTTCTGGTGCTGAAAATGCAGTTGTTGTTTTTCCCATTTGCCAGTAGCCTTCAAAACCAATCCTAGGCATTGTGGTAGGCATAATTACATTTTGCTTTCTGTAATGTGTGTGGTCTCTTTTTGTTTCATGTGACTTTGTGGTGTTTAATCTCCATTTGTTCATTCATCCAAAATAGTTTCATTTCATTTTCCCACATTGTTCTGTGGGCTTCAGTTGCCAATTATCACTTAAACCTTGTTGCTGAAAAAATCAGAACAATTAAAAAAAAAATTCAGGAGCAGCTCATTTTCCCTGTGTGTTTTGATGAAATACTTCTTTGTTGGAAGGCAGTTGGTTGCTAACTCTTTCTTTGAGCCTTCCATAATAATGCCTGATTTTAACCAATTGTACTTTGTAGCTTTACTGGATTCTACAACTCTGTCTTTTCAAGTAAGCAACAACTCCAGCAGTAAGAACAAAATCAGTATTTAGGATTATAACTGTATTTATGCTATATGTTTCCATTATCAACAATCCTGTGAAACATACTGTTCCTAAAGATAATCAAGTTGTTTCAAGTTTGTAATAAAACATATGGTACTATACTAATCTGGATGGACCAGGTGGCCTATACTGAAACAGCACTGCATCCTGGGTTCTTTTATGTTGCTTTTCTAGCCTAGTCAGGATAAGCTACTCTTATGGAGTAAACAATATTTTTTGGAGGAGGGCACATTCTCTTGGGGATACCTCTTGAGAATCACATGCCAAAAATAGGTGGGACCACCTACTCTTTTCTTCCTTTCTAATCCCCCTTTATCTCCTTTCTCTTCTCCCTTGAAGCAGAGGCAGGCTGCTTTCAGACATTCTTTTAGTAATGTGTCTGAACTCTCAGCACAGGTCTGTTGACATCAGGGCGAGAAGGATGGGACTTGTAGACCAGCTTACCTGTAGGCCAACAGGTTAGAAAAAGCTGCACTGAGGGCTTTAATATAGGCAAGATGCCACTAGAGAGAGTCTTGTGTACTGCTCCCAACCAATGAACCAACTAGAATGCTCTGAGTCATAATCAGACGAAGTGAAGTGAATGACTGGTTACAACACTAGACACCACACCTCTTTGGAAGTATCTCTGTGAGAGGGTCTCAATGGCCAGTGCTCTGAGCAGGCCATTTGAGCTCACCCATTGCCAACTGCCAGACCTGAAGAATGCTGGATCTGTGGTGGGCACTGGAAATGGTTGGCCCATATAGGAGAGAGACGTAGGGAGGGGAGAATAAGAACCCAGACCTTAGCTAGGCTGTGTGAGTAGGCCTGGGCTAGAAGGTTATGAATGGAGGAGTAAGGACAGGAGGCGGGGATGGAAGGATCAGGAAAGGAAAGTTCTTTGAGTGTATCCTGGAAAAGGATCTCTGGATCCAGGGGAGCTCAGAGTTTGAAACAGCAGAGCTGGAAGGGACCCTCTGGATCATGTATTCCAGCCCCTGTCAGGGAGGCCCTGTGGAGAAATCAAACTCCCAACCTCTGGCTCCGCAGCCAGAGACCTAAACCTCTGAGCTATCCATGTGCCTAAGGGATCAGTGAGAGCCCATGCTGCTCTACAGAACAGAAGACCCTGGCCAAGGCATGCCAACCGCTGGCAGGCAAGTCCTCCTCTGCTACTGCCACTCCCGCCAACTCCGGCACATACACAGAAGAGGTGTTGGAGGTGAAAATGCAGCACCAGCGAGAATACCCGCAGTGGCTGCAGGCAAGGGGAACCCAGTGCCTGGGTGAGCGTCTGGTGTGTGGTATAAGCTCTCCTTGGAAGGGGCTGTGATGGGGGCGTGGACTAGGACAAGGACTTTTGGCTGATCCATGCTTCCTATTCAAATCAGCCCCATTGAAGTCAAGGGGGAGCCATGAAGAGACTCTGCTTGCAAGGAAGGCAGCGGAGGAAACTCAGCTCCCTCAAGGCAGGACCTGGGGTGTGTGTGGCAAGTGGGAGAGGGGGTTACCAGTGATGAAACTGGGATGGTAAACCCCACTTCTCTCCCAGTAAAATTGGAATTGCCTCAACTTTCTAGTCTGGGACCAGGAAGGAGAATGCCCACATTCCCCAAATCTTAGTGTGTGGGGGGTGCTGGCCTCACAGTCTTATTGAAATAGGTGATGCTTACTTCTGAGTAAGCATGCATAAGATGTGATGTGAATGTTTTATTATGTCTTTGGATTAAGGATTGTTTATCATTTACTTAAAGCACACAATTGTCACATTTTTTGCTCAACAGGATTCCCAAAAATGATGCACAGTAGATGAAAATTATTAAAATCAACAGAGACATTTTTAAAAAGATTAAAAATGCTTTTAAAAAGCAGATTGAAAACATTCTTTCTGTAAAAGCCAGTTGTAAAAACCGGTTGTAGAGACCAAAGGCACTTTGATACAATAACCATTTTAAGTAGCTGTTGGATACTCAACAAGATGGCGCCAGCCTAGCTTCCCTTGAGAGGGAGTTCCGCCATGGGAGGGAGTTCTGCTGCAGAGAAAGCCTTACCTCTTATACCTACCTGTGTAGTCCCTTGGGATGCTGAGATGTGCAACAAAGCCCCTGCTAAGGGTCTCCAGGCAGGCACATATGGGAGCATTATATTTATACATGTGCCGTCTATGAAACTCTTATTTCATACTTACATAAATGTATGAATAAACGAGTGTATCCAAAATACTCATTTAGGAGCAATGAAAAATACAGCAAATTATCAAGTGTTGCTTTCCAAAAGCAACTTGTACTTTTTTTTTTAAGGTATTATGGTTGACCCACTCAGAAAAAATGTAATTTGATGCCTTGTGCATTGGCAAGGGTCTTCTGTTAAGGTTTTCCCCACTCTAAAAATAATGCAGGGGAATATTTTCTCATTTCTGATATTATACCTTCTCATTTCTGATATAATCCTTGCCTTGTTGTTTAGGATTGATAAAAGCATGGTATAAAACTCGAAACATTTTTGTACAAATGCCTCTAACAGTGAGGTAAAATGCAACTAGAAACATTACCTCTTGTACCAAAAAGTAATATTGTAACTATTCAGTGCATTAATTTTGAAAAGTAACTTTGTTCAAACCTTATTACATATTCTTCTAAGTTACAGTGTGATACATTATAGAACATACAGTGTTGTTTGCTTGCAACTAGTTATTTCTAAGCTCTGAGATGGCTGAAATCTGCAAGAACTCAACACTTCTGATGAGGTTGTGGCTGTGGAAGTGGATGTTGCCTGCAACACTGTTGCGAAGTTTGAACGTAGGAAGATCTGTTGTCAGTGAGGAACTGACATTTGTTTCATTGCATTGGTTATAGATTCCAGAATAGTACTGTATAGCTGTTGTTAAATAGTTTCTAGAAATTTTAAGAGTATCCACAGCTGGCGTAAGTACCAAGGCCACATTTATATGACAGTCAGTAGGTCAGAAGCAATCTATTCCCTGAGATTTTAGGGCTGAAAATGGGATGGGGCCTTGTCGTATCAAATGGGGTTGATTCTTGTGATGTCACAGAGTTTTGGAAGTGTTTCTCAGTCAGATGACTGTGGAAATGAAAGCAAGTAGGATTGGCATACATGGGCCCAGAATTTGGGTAGATGGAACTAAGCAGGTCCATATGACAACCTGGATCCTTTGGAGGCAGCCACTTTTTGGCGAACAGGCAGGGAGCACAATTTATCCAGCAGCTACAGCAGTTGCTGCCTTTCAACAGTCGCTCACATCCCCTGTGGCCATAGGTACAGGACAAGGGGCATGTGGATCATTTGTGTAGGTCTCACACTGCTTAGTTGCAAGATAAGTGAAGAAACTCTGACAGGGCAAGAAGATTCCAAAGCCGCAACACAGGCCCTCCCCGCCTGCCTGTAGTGCAACGGAACCACGGCCTTGCTCTTCCATCCCGCCTTTGTTTCTTGACCTTTTGGTTGGCTGATATTGCACAAGGACGGTAGAGCGCATACACACACCCTCGTGCCGGGGACCTTTGTTGCCAGCTTGAAATAGTGCAGATAGGTGCCCAAGCTATAAGTCACCTCGTGCGCAGAACCCAGGGTTTCTTTTCCAGCATAGCTTGGCCTGAGATTTGTCTCCCTGTCTGAAGACTCAGAGAAGAACAACAGCAATACCTGGCAGTCCTGATTTTTATGAAGTTCATAAGCAGAGGGGATTGTGGGTAGTGTGGCAACTGGAATTTCATAAATAATCTAACTTGTATGCAATGGCATGCCTTGGAAATATTCTTTTTCCTGATTACAAATCAAAGTAAGGTTTGTGTCCTATGGATCTCTTTGCCTAACAACAACAACAACAACAACAACAACAACAACAACAACAACAACAACAACAACAACAACAATAATAATAATAATAATAATAATAATAATAATAATAATAATAATAATAATAATAATAATAATAATAATAGTGTGCCATCAAGTCAATTCTGACTTATGGCGACCCTTTCCAGGGTTTCCTAGATAGAGAATACTCGGGTGGTTTACCCTTCCCTTCTTCTGGAGGTACCCTGGGAATGTGTAGTTTGGCCAAGGCTACACAGGCTGGCTTTTCACAGGCGGCACAGTAGGGAATTGAACTCCCAGCCTCTGGCTCTGCAGCCAGATACCTAAACCACTGAGCTATCCAGTCAGCTCAATATCTATCCATAAATTACATTATGACATTTTAGCTCTAGTTAATTCTTCCCTTGACTTGAGCAAACACAGACTGGCAGCATGGTATAAAATCCACACAAAATGTTATACTAACTCTTGAATTAACTTTTGTGTGGGGCAAAGACTTGAAATGGGAGTCCAGGTCCCGCCTTGCTTATCTGTAAGAGAGCTTAATATGAATCTGGAAGGCAAGGTTGAAATGTTTTCCTGGTTTAAGGCAGTTTTTCCTGAAGGAATTCCTGTTTTTAAACACCTTTCTCACCCCCACCCCCACCCCCGCTGCCTAATTTCTACCAGTGTGTCTCTGGACCATCTGTTCCACATGTCTGCAGATCTAATTTCTAAGTCATGTTAATTTTATTCCTGTATATCTTGTTTTTGAAAACCAGAAAATATCTTAATCCTGATATAAAGTCACATCCGCATATCTAATGGATAATGGAAATTCCTAAGTTGTGCCTAGTCATCATAACTTTTGCAATGAAATTACATATGCCTTATCAAGAGGTTGAGTTCAGCCAATTTGAGATGTAGCAACTTCCTCAGGTTTCCAGTAAATAAACAAATGCTGGTCAAGGAATGCCTAACCCAGATCATTTGCTGGCTCCATTCAAACTGTAATCACAAACAATTGTAAAGTTTAAAGAGACCATCTGTCTCCAGGATTTAGCTAGTTTCTATTGCCTTTCCCATTTCCTGAATGGGTTTAATTTCAAACATTTGTTTTATCTATGTAACTAATTGCCTTATTGATTTACCTAGAGCTAAGTGGGGAGGGGGGGAGGAACAAATTTGTGCTAATCCTTATTTAATTGTTTCATTGTATTTTAGTTTAGGAATGTTTTTGAAAATATGGCAAAGTACACACCCACGCTCACAGGCATAACAATACAATAAATCTGTTAACCTTTAGATTAAAGGCTCTTAACTTTGTAGTTTGTGAGATTTATGAACCAAGCACCAAAAATGATGGTGTTTTTAACCCCTGCATAAACAAAAATGTGTGCAAAATGTTGTATATGTTTCAGTGCTTCTTTCTGGAGATTTTGAATGGGGTTGTTCCCCCCCCCCCAAAAAAAAAGTTAAAAACCACTCTTTTAGACAAACATGGCTATGCTTCTGGTATTTGGAGCAAATGCTGATTTTCATGTTGGCAAAACTAAAGGCAAAAGGGAGGGAGGAGAAAAAAGGTAAAATACCGTGGCTGTGGCATTTTAAAGATGAACAGATTTATTTCAATGTAAGCTTTGTGGATCAAAATCCACTTCTTTAGATGCCAACCAACCTCTGTGAGAAACTGACAGGGGACCTTATTTTTATATTACCTTGAATTAGGACTTGCCCCCCTCCCCACACTTTTATCCATCCAGAGTAAATGAACTACTGCTTGACCAAGAGTTCTGTTGTGGGACCTGCCCCCTCCCTGAGTGCGGGAAATACAGTAAACAAAAGAAAACCCAAAAAAGATTATGGAGCCCAACAACTTGGATTTTCCTTCCCTAGCTGAGAAACTCCATGCGACCTGAACCAAGTAGAAAGGTGATGGGCAGTCTGTGTTCTATCTAAAAAGGAACTAAATTTTGTTGCACCTTAAAAGAAAGTATTACAACACCTTTAAATCAAAAAACTTTAGTGCTTGGTAGAAACATTACAGAGTCACTGTCTTTCTGTACAAGACTTTAAAAAAATGCAAGTATGTTTTTTCTCTCATTCAAAAAGCACGACCACAACACTGTGCTTTCTGATTAGAAAAAAAAAACTAAGATAGGGAACAGTTATGGATGATAGTGAGGGCATTTTGTTGACATGCGTTAGTTTTCATAATAGCTTATTGATCCTTAGTGTGCCAAAGATTTCTGTATCGCAGAAAAAGGATTTAAAACTCCGCTTTGGCAACTGGTACCAGAAATATTTCCAGGTCCTGATCCCAGCAGTGGTGATCCTGCATTGATTTTTATTATTATTATTAAAACCACAATTAAAATCACAACTTAAATTTTTAAAAAATCATTTTTTTAAATGTAAGTCGTAAGAAAAAATTCAATT
The DNA here is from genome assembly GCF_051106095.1 of Pogona vitticeps. Lineage (NCBI taxonomy): Eukaryota > Metazoa > Chordata > Lepidosauria > Squamata > Agamidae > Pogona > Pogona vitticeps. Next base: position 247,111,753 of record NC_135783.1, read on the forward strand.
TGTGATTTAAATTGTGATTTTAATCCACTTTGCTCAGCACTAATCTAAAGAGTAGCCAGTTTTTTTCCCCTTAACAAAGTGGAGCAAAGCCCTGATATTGGTCATTCACTTCTCTCTTAGATCTTAATGGGACCTGCAGAATGACATGTTGTCCCCAATTTTATATCCCCAGATTCCTCTTGAAGCTATACCTTCCATCAACATGTACATTTGTCACAGGCCGTTGGCAGTATTAGCACATTTAAATGAGCTTTCTCAGTGCTTTCATCAAGTCTGTGTAAATTGACATAAAGCCATTTGTTAGTGTCTAATAATAAAGGAAGATGACTGGCAAATCAACACTAGTTATTGAAAGTGGATAAAGATGTTGCTGTGTTATTTAAACAGCTGATCCTTTTGCTTGTCTGTTTTTCTCTCCCAGGCTCTCCTTCATATTAGAGTCAGAGATCACAAATGATTTGCAAAGGGTTTATATTCAGCTGCCAAATCCATTGTTTCCCATTGAGGTAGCTTGACTAAAAGAAATGTCTTGTCACTGCATTGAGGAGATGCATGAGTGAAGTCTGTTGGTCTGCCACAGGAACAGGCAGTGGCTGCAGAGCAGATCTCCTTTGTGGAAGGATGCTCAAGTCTGCTTTGCAGGGCTGCGAAACCATCTGGAGCAGACTTGAGCGGTTGCAGAAAAGGAAGAGAGGAGAAGCAAAAGTATCCTCCTTACGATGCTGGTTTGCCTTAAGCCGAAATGTATTGAGATGAAGATGCCCAGATGAAGTCACTGTAGTATTTGTCTAGGAAAGCACATCTCAGAATTGTGTGGGATGCTAGGGTGTTTCAAAAGGGCTGTAGTGTGCCTTGAAAAACTGAAGCTGGCGTTTTTTTTAAAATCGGGAGTGGATATGGAAAAATCCTTTTAAAAATCTGAGAACGCATTGGGTCCCCCCCCCCAATTTTATTTAAAACATTTATAGCCTGCCATATAGTGCAAGATCTTAGGACGAGTTATACAGCCATATAAATCTATTTCAAAATATGCAATCTTTAAAACAATGTAATATTGTTAGCTACATTGAGTGTAATTCAGAGATGTTTCCTCACTGACAGGACTGTTTCTGCAAGGAAAATGTGAAGAGGAGCAGTTACCTTCTTTCTACATCCTCAGAATTTGCTGTGGAGGGTTGAGTAACCTTCAGGAGCAGATTTGGGGGAAAGGCCTTAGGTCAAGGAAAAGAAGCAGAAAGGTCCATTAAAAGAGCAGACATCTCTCTTCTTGAGCCCCTATTCTATCCCTTGGATTCTGTTTTTATAACACATCAGACAAAACCCGAGGGTGTGTGTGTGTATGCACACAGGCAGGCAGGCAGGCAGGCAGGCAGGCACACGCATGCACGCACACGCGCGCGCGCACACACGCACGCACGCACACGCACGCACGCACGCACGCACACGCACACACACACACACACACAAAGAGAGAGAGAGAGAGAGAGAGAGAGAGTAGGACCCTCATATCCATGGGATCAGTAACCACGGATTGAAAATATTAAAAACAATAAAAGAAAAACTATTTTCTTTCTGTATTCCCAGAACAGGCCACTCAATGGAGCCAGAGGATGTGCTATGAATACTTGTTAGTGAAGGATACGTAGCATGGTCTCTGACACCCTCTAGTGGCTAGTTCTGGTGATGTGTGTGAAACTTTTTTTTAACCTTTTTTAATAAATATAAATATACTGTATAGAGAGATCACAATTATCCACAGTTTTCAGTATCCATGGGGGATACTTGGAACCAATCCCCAGTGGATATATATGGTGAAAGGTATACATATCGTAAAATGTTTATATAATCTAAAGAGAAACCAGAGTATATGCATATGTTTTTGGATGTTGTTTATTTTGTATATATGTATTTTGGATATTAGTTATTGAACATAATTGTCTGTCTGTCTGTCTGTCTGTCTGTCTGTCTGTCTGTCTGTCTGTCTGTCTGTCTGTCTGTCTGTCTGTCTGTGTATCCATCCATCCATCCATCCATCCATCCATCCATCCATCCATCCATCCATCCATCCATCCATCCATCCATCCATCCATCCATCCATCCATCCATCCATCCATCCATCCATCCATCCAAATAAAATAACATAAACATAAAAAGAGAAAACTCTTTGACACCTTAAAGACTGTCCACTTTCATGAGACATAGTGAGTGTAATACAGTAAAATGCAGAGTTCACAAGTAAAATATTTTATTTATCTATTTATTTTATACAAATATATTCCTTTGAGTTTTGCTTGATATGCTTGCAGAGACTAACACAGATACCTCTTCTAAATCTGTTTTTATAGTGGAAACAAAGCATATACATTGAATGAAAAAATCTTTTATATTTTGATTGAGACCCTGGGACCCAGAGTGTGAAGATGATTTTCTCACGGAAGGAAGAAGAATGGATTGCTGCAGTCCCCCAGAACAGCAGTCGCCTCTCAGTCCTAGATAGTGTGGCAAGTAGTCAGGATAATGTGAACTGGAGATGTAGATCCAGGAAGGTAACTTTTAGGATGAATAAAAGCACAGCTGAAGCCACGTGCAGCTGAGCAATGGTGGGATGACACATGGGGGCCCAGAGCATCATGCTAGTGTTGCCCAGTTATGAACGTCTTCACATGCCATTATATTCTCATTAAAAGTACCTTTTCAGTCTCTGGATTGGCTGCATACTCTTTTCAGCCCACACTGGAAAAGTTTGAAACCTATTGTTTAAAACATAAATATAGTCAGCCTTCTAATAAATCCATTATGGAAAGACATGCCAGGAAGAAATGCATCGTGTGCTTGAAGAGCAATGGCAGAAGTGAGCTTGGATGGGCAGGCAGGAACAAATGGATGTTGGCCAGGCAGCAAAGAGTTGAAGAAAACCTTTATAAAAAAACAAAAAAAGCAACAGTAAGTAAAACATTATGGAATTCCTGGCAAACCTGTGATATCTGCTTTCATCACGGATTAGCATGAAAGGTGCCGAGGTGATTTATCTGGTTTATACACTTCCTGGTATTAATTGTTGATCCCAATTTGTATTTCAGTCTGAACGTCTCCTAAGATTGTCTTTTCCTGTCCTTAGCTTTGAAATAATCACAAACTCTTCACTAAGTAAACATGAACGCCTCTTCCTTCACCACGCCAAGCTTTAATTAATGTTCTGGAGAAAAAATTTCTACATTTGATGGGGATGGACAACTTTTGACCTTTGAGATATTGTGGGACTGTAACCCCTGTCCTCTCTTACTATCTGCTAAACTGCCTGGGGCTGATGAGCGTGGCAGCCCAGCAAGATCTGGAGGGCCACAGGTTACCCACCCTTGACCTAGAATTACCAACGGCAGAGTATGTGTGGGTTTCTGTGTATTTAAGAATCAGAGAGAGGAGAGCATTTTGTCAGATTTCTCTCTTTTTCACAACATGGTTACAGCCACAAAGTAACTACACTTGACTGAATGTTCACTTCTATGATCCTTTCTGTTCTGTGGCTTACTGTGACATACAAATACAACTATTAACCTGGCGATGGATCTGTGTCTTGTAATATATCAAAAACAATGTGTAGCTGAATAATCAAACAAGTCCCATCCCTGAGTACTGATACCATCTACAGAGATTGGCGACTGAAACCTTGGAGGGTTATTTTGACTGTCTTATGTGTCAACAGACCTCCTTAGTCCCTTCTTCTATCAGAATACCTTCTCTTCTCTCTTCTCTCATTTTAGGTCCTATAAGCCAATTCCCCCTTCCTGAATTCATGTATTCTCATCCCCTCGTCTCACAGCTCCCCTTGAGAACCCTTGCCAGTGAATTTCCATAGTGTAGCACATTGGGGAAACCTTATCTCTTGGTTTTGTGAGAGATGCTTCTACCAGCTCAACTGACCTTCTTTTGCTCTCAGAGCTTTATGACTTGACATGGCTCAAGGGACTGGGTTGCATTTGGCTTGTTTTGGTAAACTATGGTTAGGAATAAAACAAAGCTGCTCTAAATTTGAATGTCATATTAAGTTATGGTAAAAATTAAAATGACATTGTCAGCTTCTGACTGTTTTTGTGGCCATGCCAGAGGAATTGGGGGTGAGGGAGCATATAAGCCTTATGGACACACAAATATGTTTCCCATCAGAAACCTCCCAGAGTAGACCTTTGGTGTAGATGGGCGGGATAGAAATCCAATGAATGAATGAATGAATGAATGAATGAATGAATGAATGAATGAATGAATGAATAAATAAATAAATACATACATACATACATACATACATACATACATACATACATACATACAGACATACATACAGACATACATACAGACATACATACATACAGTGGTGCCTCGCTAGACTATGATAATCCGTTCCACTGAAATCGCTGTTTAGCGAAATCATTGTCTAGCGAAAAGCATTTCCCCATTGGAATGCATTGAAACCTGTTTAATGCGTTCCAATGGGGAAGAATCGTCGTCTAGCGAAGATCGGCAATAGGAAAGCTGCTTTGCGAACTGCCGATCAGCTGTTTAAATCGCTGTCCTGCGAAGCTTAGGTCCTGAAAACACCTGTTTTGCGAGCGCGGAGGGAGCTGTCAAAATCAAAAAACAGTAGCTCTGATCCATGGCACTTGTGTCATAGGGTTCCTCAGGGCTCTATACTGTCCCCCATGCTGTTCATTATCTACATGAAACCACTGGGGGAGGTCGTTAGGAGGTTTGGGCTGAGGAGTCAGCAATATGCTGACAACACTCAGCTCTACCTCTCATTCTCTACCAATCCAGGTGTGGCAGTCACCATTCTGAACTCGTGCCTGGACTCAATAATGGTCTGGATGAGGGTCAATAAAATGAGGCTCAATCCAGACAAGTCAGAAGTGCTGCTGGTAGGTGCCCCACCAGATAGGTTAAAGGGCCATTTCCCTGCCGTAGACAGGATTACACTCCCCCTAAAGGACAGGGTCAGCAACTTGGGGGTGCTCCTTGACCCTGGTCTGACCTTGGAAGCCCAGGTGGACTCGGTGTCCAGGGGTGCCTTCTTACAGCTGCGGAGAATATGTCAACTTCGCCCTTACCTGGATGAGCGGAGCCTGGCAATAGTCACTCATGCACTGGTAACAACCAGACTGGACTACTGCAATGCGCTATACATGGGCAGCCTTTGAAGACGGTCCGACGACTGCAACTGGCACAGAACCGGGCTGCACGGCTGGTAAGTGGCACTGCCGCACGGACTCATATCATGCCAGTTCTGAAAAATTTACACTGGCTGCCGGTTGCTGCTTGGGCCCAATTCAAAGTGCTTACTTTGACATATAAAGCCTTAAACGGCTTAGGAACTGGTTACCTAAAGGACCGCCTTCTTCCATATGTGCCTGCCCGTCCTCTAAGATCAAGCCAGGAGGCCCTTCTGAAGGTGCCATCCCTGAAAGAGGTGAGGGGGATGGCATGTCGAAATAGGGCCTTCTCGGCTATTGCCCCCCCAACTTTGGAATGCCCTCCCTGTAGAGATCCGCCTGGCTCCAACACTCTTGGCTTTCGGCGCCAGGCAAAGACCTTTCTGTTTAGCCAGCATTTTAATTAAACAGTATTCCCTAGCTGGCCATATGAGCAGCAGGACTTATTAATATTAATGTTTTAAGAATGGTTTTAATATATGATATTATATATTGTCTTTTTAAATGTTTTTAATGTTTTTAAGTTTTAATATTGTGCGCCGCCCAGAAGCCACTGGTAATGGTGCGGCTAAAAAATATTGTAAATAAATAATAAATAAAATCGTTGTCTAGCAAAAATTGGTTTGCGAAGTAGGGACCAAATATTGTCCAGCGAAATTCCCCCATAGAAATCACTGTTTTGCGAATCGCTATAGCAAATCGCTATAGCAATGTAGACAAAGGGCCTTCTCGGCAGCTGCCCCCAGACTATGGAACGCCCTCCCAACTGAAATTCGCCTGGCGCCGACACTGATGATATTTCGGCGCCAGGCCAAAACCTTCCTGTTCCAGAAGGCTTTTAATTGAAATAACATTAACTGTGGGTCTTAAATGATGGCAATTTTAATTGTATTTTAATTGTATTTTAATCATTTTATTTTATTGCATTGAATTTTAATTGTTGTAAGCCGCCCAGAGACCTTTGGGTAGAGTGGGCGGCATATAAATTAAATAAATAAATTAAATTAAATAAATAAATAAATAAATAGCAAAAAGTCAATGTCTAGCGAAAAAACTGTCATGCAGGGTAACTGCCTAGCGAGGCACCACTGTAAAACTAGGTCTGAGCAGAGCCTTATATTTCATTCCAGGGCTAGGAATGAAGTCTCTGGCCACAGAACAAGGTGGTGCAGGGGGTTTCACAGCTGTTCTTTGAGCCTCCAGTATCATTGATGGGACACTGTTTTTGGCCTTCTTTGGGTCCAGTGGTTGTGGGACAAGTCGCAATGTTGCAGTGGTGAAAACCCTATTCAGAAACAGTTCTATGTTTCTGTGGTTATTGCACGGAAAGAGAAATAGCTGCCCATTTCCCATGGATTGCCATTCCCAAGCACACATGTAGGGCTTCAGATCTCAGCAGGCAGCAGAAGCAGTTAGGTTACCTGCTGGCCAATTTGTTTGCTGATCAAGTTAAAAAACAGAGACTACCACCCCCACCCGTTGGCTGTCTCATACTATCAACGCCTCCCTTTCAAATGGAGCCAGTCATATATTTTCCCTGTTTGCTTTTGATTTCTGTTGCTGAAACCTTTGGACTGTTAAGATTAGGGAAAGAATGGAGTTTCCTGGTGAAGATAAAACAGACACAGTTTACATCTTTATGTATTATTAAGTATTTTCCAAAAGAAAGCTTTTAGTGTGCTGTAATTGGTAGGAGTCTAACACATCTTCCACAGTGATAAGGATGGAAAATATTTTAGCATGGGATAGAAGAGGAAATGTTCTTCTTATCTGCCAGTTTAGTGGAGTTCAGTAGGTGGACTCTGCATGGCTGTAGTTATAGATGATTTAAGGCTTCTAGTGATAGAACTATAAGAGATAATGATCAAAGAGTTGTCTTTTATGTCCTCTATATAGCAGCACATACTGTGCATGTGTGGTAGTCTAAAATCAAGCTCCTTGTGTATCTCTGTTGGTACACTTTCTGACTTTTTTTTCTGATGTTATTTGGTGGATGTGGTGTAATCATCATCATCATCATCATCATCATCATCATCATCATCATCATCATCATCATCATCATCTCATTGGATCCTTGCCCAGTGTGGCTGATCAGAGCCACAAAGGGGGCTATGACTGATTGGGTCGTGAATATGATTAATTCATCACTGAGGGAGGGAATGATTTTCTTCCACTTAAAAGAAACCATTATCTGACCCATCATCAAATTACCCCCCCCCCCAGTTAGCATTGGACAACCTTAACAATTTCCATCCAATTGCTAACATACAATTCCTGGGCAAAGTGATGGAGAGGGTAGTGGCCAATCAGCTGTAGTCATACCGGGTGGAGTGGAATTCCCTTGACCCATTCCATCGGGATTCAGGTGGTGGCAGGGTACTGAGACGACACTAGTCAAGCTGCAGGGCGACCATTTAAGGGAAGCTGACAGGGGCAAATGCACCCTGTTGGTACTCAGAGACCTCTCAGTGGCTTTTGATACCATCAACCAGGGTATCCTCCTGGACAGGCTCTCTGAGGTTGGGATTGGGAGCTTAGCATTGAGCTGGCTCCGATCCTTCCTCAACCATGTCCAGAGAGTTGAGCTAGGGGATGAGGAAACCCTATGGTATGGGATTCCTCAGGGATCGCACTATCCCTGATGTTGTTTAACATCTATGTTAAGCTGTTGGGGAGATCATCAGGAGATCTGGAATAAGATATACTAATGACACACAACTCTTATCTCTCCATTACCACCTCTGCAATGGATGCCATCCAGACACTGGAGCATTGCCTGGTTGCAGTACTGGAATGGACCAGGGCTAACAGGCTCAAACTGAACTTGGGCAAAACAGGGATTTTGCTCCTGAGAGGGACCTCTGATAAGTTGGGGGGGGTCCCTTGGCTGGATAGTTGTTGTTGTTTAGTTGGTAAGTCATGTCTGACTCTTTGTGACCTAATGGACCAGAGCACACCAGACCCTCCTGTCTTCCACTGCTTCCTGGAGTTTGGTCAAATTCATGTTAGTAGCTTCAATGACACTGTCCAACCATCTCATCCTGTCGTCCCCTTCTCCTCCTGCCTTCACACTTTCCCAACATCAGGGTCTTTTCCAGGGAGTCTTCTCTTCTCATTAGGTGGCCAAAGTATTGGAGCCTCAGCTTCAGGATCTGTCCTTCCAGTGAGCACTCAGGGTTGATTTCCTTCAGAGTGGAAGTCCCCTCCAGTTTAGGGACCAAGTGCATCATCTAGACATTCTTCTGCACCCGGCTTTTTCTTGGGATTCTCAGGTTGCAGCTGTGTCCATATCAGGCTTTAATCAGCTTAGGCTAATCACCTAACTTTGCCTCTTCCTAGACGAAAACTCCCTCAGGACTTTGGTGCAGATCCTAGTCATCTCCCGGATTGACTACTTCAATGCTCTCTATGTGGGGCTCCCTGAGCAGGGTCCCCTGATCTGGAGACTTCAGTGGGTCCAGAATGTGGCAGCCAGACCGGTGGTGGATGCAAGTAAATTGACCACATCACTCCAGTTCTGGCTCGCCTCCATTGGTTGCCTGCGGTGTCCTGGGTGAGGTTCAAGATTTTGACACTCACATACAAAGCCCTCAATGGTTTGAGCTCATGTTACTTGTTGGAGCGTCCTTCTTTAATGTCATCCACCCAACCCACAAGATCATCCCAGTTGAGTCTCCTTCAGGTGGTCACCCTAAGGGAAGCCCATAAATCTTCTACAAGAGGCCTTCTTTGTGGTGGCTCCAACTTTATGGAACCAGCTTCCAGAGGAGCTCCACCTAGCCCCCTCCCTGTTGACATTTAGGAAGCAATGTCCGTAACATTGTTTTTTGGGGAGACTTTCCACAGCAACTCCAGCTCACCACCTCCCCCCCCGACACACATTTTCTTTCCCCTCTTCTTCCTCTTCTTCCCTCCCTTCTTCCCTCTGCTCTGGGCTTATATGATTAGTCGGTGCCATCTATTTTTTAGGGTTACTGTTGCTGTTTTTAATGTTTCTCTTTTTTATTTTGTTTTATCTTATATGTCCTGTAACCCACCCAGCTTTTCTACAGAAAGCTATACAGCAGAATGTGAACCCAATAGCATCCTCCCTCTCCTGTTCACCAGTGAGTGATGTCCAGAGGCATATTGCCTTTGATATTAATATGTAGCCATTATGTAGCCAGGGATAGCCTTATTGTTCACACATTTGTTTATTGTCCCTTTGGAAGCCATCTGCATTAGTAGCCATCTCCACATCTTGTGGTAGCCAGTTCTACAAGTTAATTAATGCACTCTGTTTAGGAATAGTTAAACCCAAAAAGCAATTGTTTTGCTCAAGGTGTGTGTGTGTGTGTGTGTGTGTGTGTGTGTGTGTGTGTGTGTGTGTGTGTGTGTGTGTGTGTGTGTGTGTGTGTGTGTGTGTGTGTGTGTGTGTGTGTGTGTGTGTGTGTGTGTGTAAATCCACATTAAACCTTGATTTAGGCCACTTCAGATGTTAGGGGAAGTGGGAAAGTGGTTAAGTTTTCCAGATCTCTTCATCTGACATGTTGCAAGAAGTGCTTGCTCCCCTCTAAGACGTTTGGCCAGTTTCAAGGCTGACCCACAGAGCCGTCTGGACAAGGGGGACAGGCTTGAAACCACAATTTAAGCCACTTTCTGCCCCATGATCAGCTAGTCCCCTTATTGGGAGAAAGGTGGCATATAAAGCAAACAAACAGACAGACAAACAAATAGTCATGGTCAGTTGCAAATGCTGAAAGGAAAATACCACCCTGAATGGTCAACCAAACAGAGGCAATAGCAGGAATTCCAGATGATTAACACCAACAGGCCTTTCCTTGAAGGAAAGCAGCATGGATGCTTGCCTTTGGCCTTAACAGATGGTCCCATGTTTCCAATGTTGAGAAGTGGTTTTTTCTCCCTTTCCAAGCCTGTAACAGTAGTAACTGAAAGCGTACTCCAAGGAACAGGGTTTGCTTTAATACTTCCAAGTTTGCTCAATTTTCCATTTATTGACTGTTGATGTTAGTCAAGGACCTGCAAATTTAATCAATGCGTAGGCCTTTGGCTCCTTTTTTTCCTTTGCACCACATTCTCAGGCAGCTTGGCCGACAGCCTGGCTGCACTGCAAGACCATGGAGACATCCCCTCTGCCAACAGCAGCTGGCTGCTGCTCAATGCAGGTTCCTGGTAGCCTTTGCCAGTTCCATCTTCAGCTCCACCCCTAGTTTTCCACTCACATGGAGCCAAAAGCTGCCAAACAAGGAGAATGCCCCAAACTCCTTTAGAGAGGAATGACATGGTCTTGCTATAAATAATCAGCTTAGATAAAACTCACATTTTAATTTGTGACTTGGGCATCATCAGTCATTTTTCAAGTGTTGGAATCAGAGTCAGCTACTCCCACACTTTAGTAACAGTATTTCACCTCTTGCTGATGCCAAAACAGAATATAACCTGAAGTGAATGTTTGACCCTTTCCAGTTTGACCAGCCTGTGGCTGTGGAGAACTGGGCTCTTTTGTGTTTGGAGCTTTTGAAAGTGTGATGAGGGGAAGTGCATGAGCTTTCCCCTTCCATTGTCATTTCCATCACCCTTCATATGTGGAAGGGAACAGTTGGAAGAGGAAGGTCTCTTCAGTGCATGGAGACTTTTCACATTTCACATTATTGGGAAAAGTGTGTTCCCAATCATGTGGAAAGCATCCCCTTGTGGAGGAGCCCCTCTAGAGAAAACCTCTGCCATTATAGAATGTAATGGAAAAGGGTTAGTTTGTTCCTTCTGTTTATGTGCCTGACTTATTGAAGGTTCAGAACATCTGAGCAGGGCTTGGATGAAATCTGTTTGTTCTAAATTCAGATGCACCATATTCTAAGTAACAAGGTCCAGTTTGATGTGATAGGGAGAAGGTTGGACTGGAACTCAGGAGAACCAGGCTCAGTATCTCTGCTCAGCCATGGAAACTCAGTGGGTGAGTGTGTGTCAATGGTAAAACTACTCCTTTAATATCTCACATGCCTTGAAAACCTAACTAGGGTCAGCATAAGTCAGAATCAACTTTTGATGACACATAATATATTACACTAAGGTTATCCTCAAAACTCGAATGTCATGAAAGGAGAATTAAAAATCTGTCATGTGTAACCTTTTAAAATATGAAATAGCTTCTGCCTTACAGTTCTTACTGCCAATATTCTGTCATAAGTCAGACCTCCACCCATTTTTTTAAAAAAAGTTTGTGTAATTACTTTAAAACTGAGCTATGATTGTTTTGAAAAAATGACAATATGTACACATAGCCTCTGTTGTTTTAAACAAAACCACAGTGGGTGTGCAATCATGCAAGCATGTTGACTTGCTACTTTTTGTATTTAGACCTCTTTTCATGGGTAGTATCATCCTGCCACCACATAGTTTATAGCTGATCTATAAAGTGCTTTTAACTCAGGTCAGAGTTCATGAGAACTGGGATCTCCGTGCATTCATCTCTCTGGGCTTAGCTGCTGCCTGTCAGCTGATCAGCTTGAGCACGAATGGCCAAACCTCCTACTTGGCAGAAAAGTTGTTTTTTGAGCAGATGTTTGCTAACTAAAGACCTCTTTGGAGAGGGCCAGAATGCCGAAAACCCAGTGGAACCCGTGCTCTTTTCTCACATATTAATTAAATGGGTTGTGGCACACATAGATGGCCCTCTCTTTCCTACCTCTACATCCCTTACTCATTCTTCTGTTGCAGCAGCCAGCTCAGGTGAGGTTGGGTCAAAACAATCTCTTTTCACAGGGCCAGTTGTAGCCATGGGTTGCTTGTATGGGATAGAAAGAGGGAGAAGTCTGTTCTTGGTGAACACTACCAATGGGAGGTGTGGAGCAGCACACAAATAGAATATAAGCTTGGCACATGCCAACCTGAAGGGAAAGAAAGAAACGGGTTTATTGCAGGATACAGGTTGTGTTTAGAACTCAGGAATCTGGACAAATATGTCTTTCCTTCAAGACTCCGTTGGAGTGTGGGCAACCGTCATGAGAACATGTAGGATAGTGTGTGTGAAGTTACTTGGGATGAGTAAAATTCCTTTTACATTTTTAAAAAGATCAAGTGGATAAATATAAGTGGCTTTCTAATACTTTTTCTCTTCTTTTCTAGAGTTCCTTTGGAAGTAGAATTGACAAGACCAAACACGTTGTTTTTGATGTGCTCTATTCAGTTCCACAGTTCTGTTGGGTGAAATTAGTGGAAACAATTGCTGTAGGAAAACAGGGTATTATCTGTATATACTGTAAATGAAGGACTCTCAACACTTAGAACTACATTGTATAATTATTATCTTCTCGTTCATTCGTTCATTTAGTCGTTTAGTCGTGTCCGACTCTTCGTGACCCCATGGACCAGAGCACACCAGGCCCTCCTATCTTCCACTGCCTCCCGGAGTTGGGTCAAATTCATGTTGGTTGCTTCGGTGACACTGTCCAACCATCTCATCCTCTGTCATCCCCTTCTCCTCTTGCCTTCACACTTTCCCAACATTAAGGTCTTTTCCAGGGAGTCCTCTCTTCTCATGAGATGGCCAAAGTATTGGAGCCTCAGCTTCAGGATCTGTCCTTCCAGTGAGCACTCAGGGTTGATTTCCTTTAGAATTGCTTTATTAGAATTACCTTCTAATAAAGCACAATTTAAATCAGCGATTTATTATTTAAATCATGATTTGTTACTATTTTAAAACAAACAATTTATTTTAAGATAAATTGATAACTTTAAACATTTTCACAAAAAAGTATCTAAAATTCATCAACTACAACACTGAAGTAATTTTTATGTATCCAAAAGTAGCCAAGATTTTCCTGTGCAAGAAATAAGCCTGTTTCCTCTGTTTAACCGGCCAACTTTGATCTTTGTAGACATTGTTTAGTGGATCCTCCAAACTGGTATCCCTCAGATATGATCAGCAATAATCCCTTCATCCTCAGCCAGTTGCCTGGAGATGATAGGCACTATAGTCCAACACAGACAGAAGGCACTGTATTGAAGGAGACTTCAGGAACATTGTTCTCAGTAGTCAAGTGAGGCTTCTGTGGCATATACTGCCAGCCATGTCCAAAAACATGATGTCTTTTTTAAACATTGTGGATTAAAAGCAGTTTGTTGGCTTTGCAAAAGCAGTGGGGATGGGGCAATGCCTTGTTAGAGAAGAAAAAGGATGATTTTCATATGATGGGATCCTGCAAAGTGTATCACTTTTCCTGAATATGAAATCCCAGAAACACTGAAATAAGGCCAGACACTTCTTTGCCATGTAGACTGATCAGTTTCATTTCTGACTAAAAACAGAACCCTTTTACTCTTGAGTCTAAAAAAGAATCAGTCTCCAGGCAGAGAATATGAGTTGCCATGTAAAATATTGGCAGTTTTTGTAATGGGCGTTCTTACAGATCTGGAAAAAGAGATGTCTTTCTCTATGAGTTGACAATTTCCCCACAAGGGTCTCTGCCTTCAAGAGGTTAGGATGAACCCTCTGACATACCCTGGTCTGTCCTGTCTCCTCTAGAGTTTTCTGAGGCCTGTAATCAAGTACACCTCCCTTCAGCTCAAATCTAGAGAAAATTACCTAGTAAGGTCTTAGAATCCAGAGCAGATGAAAGATTCATTGTAGAGAGGATGATCTAAGAGGGACCATCCTGACTTTTGACTGGGTGATGTATGGAATATCCTTGAATACCCTTGAAGAGTGAGAAAACTGTTATGGGAATCAAGTTGCACCGCAGGTTACCCAACAGTGTAGGGGGCATTGCTGAGCTGTGTCAGAATTTAGGGGGTCTTCAAATGTGTCTCTCCTGACTTGCTTGTTGTAGGATGTTATTCCTCTGCTTAACAACGAGTTTCATTTAAAATAATGACCAAGGAATGGTCATTCCTTGAACTGATTTTTATTTTTCTTTAATTTTGGAAAGAACACATCTTGACTCTATGTGAAAATTGCAGGGAAGCAGATTTTAGTTCAACATTTAAGAGAAACTTCCTAATTTTATGAAGTAGGAATAGGCACTAGCTTCAGAGCAAGCTCCACATGTATCAGAGCAGAGTTGCTCTATTTATGGAGCAGCTACATAGTAGTCAAGAAAGGCCCAGTCATGCTTGGGTTATCTGGCACATTCCTAAACATCACTGAAGTTTGATACAGCATTTTTGGGGGGTAAAAATGCTGAAATTTGAACAGTAATGCTTGGCACCATTTATTTTATTTATTTATTTTATTAGATTTCTACCCCGCCCATCTAGACCAAAGGTCTACTCTAGGCGGTTTACAAATTTAAAAACAGGAAAATCAATACACATATACTATAAATCCAAGATGGCAAAAATGTCAGAATTAAGATACAGCCAGAGGGAAAGCCTGCCCAAATAGCCAGGTCTTTGTTCCTGAAAACACCCAGGGAGGGAGCCAGGTGAATGTCCACAAGCAAGTTGTTTCAAAGGTGAGGGGCAACTGCCGAGAAGGCCCGGTTCCTCATTCTTTCCTTCCAGACTTCCCTCAATGTTAGGTCCCTCAGCTGCCCAGTCTGGCTGAAACAAGTGACTCTGGCAGAACTGGGTGGGAGGAGGTGCTCTGCCAGATATCAAGGTCCTAAACCGTTTAGGGCTTTATATGTCACTGTTAAAACTTTTAAATCAACGTGAAAGTGGATGGGCAGGCAATGTAATGGGTCCAGAGTGGGGGAAATACAGTGCTATCTCTTCACCCCTGTAAGACGTCTGGCTGCCGTATTCTGCACCATCTGGAGTTTCTGCATCAGTCTCAAAGGCAGCCCCACGCAGAGCACATTGCAGTAGTCTCATCTCAAGACGATGAGCTCATGGACCAAAGTGGTGCGTGCTCTGAGTTTCCATGGTGAGCTCCGGGTCCCGATTGGCTAGCTCAGGATGGCGCTAGAGATTGTCTTTCTCTCCTCTTCAACCACCCACTTCATCTTTTTTTTAAAAAAATTTTAACTATGCTTTATTTACTAAACCATTCTTTCCCATCTTTTGTGTATGCTACAGAGTGTGTGGGTGTCAAATGTGCAGATGTCTGATTTGGGCAAGGCAGTAAGTAGGTATACTTGGGCGAGTCAAGTCAATGATTTGGAACAGTAGGGGGATGCCTTCCACATCCCCAAGACATGTTTTCCTTGAGCATGGTTCACCGATGAGGGCAAGAGGGGGAGGAGGTGAGTTGAGGGAAGGAACATGGTAGAATCTGAGGGTCTATCCCATTCCCAAAGTTTAAGGCAAGTATGTACAAGTATCTGCAGAAACCAGAGAACAAATTGCTCCAGGACATCTCTAAATCAGCCTGGGAAACATCTGACCAAATGGAAATGGTAAATATTGAGATACAGATTAGATCATAAGGTAATCGCACGCTTCTATATGAAGTATTTGGCAGTGAAGCAGACAGCTTTGGGAGGAATGCTCTTTGAGACATTTAAAAGGAGAGTGAATGACCATGTGTCATGAATACTATAGTTTGTATTCCCCATTGTAGATCTTGAACTGAGCAGGAAGTTTTACTAGAATTTCACTAAGGATCCTTACACATCTATGGGATTACAATGCACTCTTTTAAATAGTTTTAGTCTTCAGCTGGCTCTTGGCCTCACTGAGACCTTGGCCCGTTGTATGAAGTGCTGCTCAATCTAAGATTACTGGCTGGAGTCCTATTGTTCATGTATGCTGATATAAGTGTGATGACATGAATCACCGCAGCATGGTGCTGCTAGCTAAGGAGTTGCTATTTGTATTACTCCCGGAAGGCTAAGTCTGAATGAAGAGGCATAGAAGTGGCAACTCAACTAGTGAAAATTTGCTGCTGTCATTTATGCTATCACACTTATGCTGGCATAAGTAAGCAATAGGATTCTGGACAATATAGTAATGTTTATACCAGTTAGAAATATATGAAGGAGAAATACAATAATTTTGCTTCTATATTTAGTGTATGCTATATTGCCATCATTGTCAACTAGTTTTCTGGGAGTGGAAAAAATTAACACCTCTATATTAAGGAAAAAACAGGCTGGCATATACTAAACCAGGGGTCTCCAAAATACGGCCCGTAGACCACATCTGTCCTGCCTTACCTTTTTATCTGGCCTGTGCATGTGTGCATGCACATATGTGGGCTACATACGTGCATGCAGGAGTGTGTGTGTGCATGCATGTGGGTGTGGGCGTGCATGCAGACAGATAGGCGGAAGTGCATGTGGGTGGGAGTGCATGCGAGTAGGCAGGCGAGCGGGAGTGCATACATATGTGTGAGCTCGCATCCCTTCAGCCCTCAAAAATATGGAAAATATGTTATGTGGCCCTCACAGTGGAAAGTTTGGAGACCCCTGTACTAAATGAATGAATTTGCCTTAAAACAACACATCACAGTTTTCAGTTGGCCGTGATTCTTCAGATCTGGTGGTTGCTGGCTCGCTGGCAGTTCTCTTCTACCATTAATTACTGTGAGGAGTAATGATGTTGCTTTCTGTGTGGCCAGAAAATTGCACTGAGTAGGAGGCTGTTATGGCATGTTTATGAAGCTCCATCCTGCTTCCTAAGATACAAGTAGAGAAAAATAGCTGCATGTTTGCTAACCTTTTTTAAAAAGTGGCATTTGAAGATACTTGACCCTTTTCAGGGTCAAAGCACAAGACTATTCAACCCCACATTAAATGTCCTAACATGCCCCCCCCCCCCAAGATATTCTATTGGATCCTCGTGCTAACTGTCCCTTCCCCCTGAAAGAAATTTTCAGCAGGGGGAATTAGTTCTTAGGTAAACTATATTCTACAAGTTTCATCAGCTCTGCATCTCCCTCTGGTGGTTTGGGATGTGTTGCAGCCTCTATATTGAGTGCCTTTCATAGCTGAAATTTTTGAAGAAGTAGCTGTGTTTGTGCAGGCATAGAAGACAAAAGAATGAGAAGGAAAAAGATTGTGGCACCTTAAGGGCTAACTATTTTAATGTGAAATTTCACAGACAGGGCCACTTCTTCTTCTTGTTTTATGTCTGCTGTCCTTATATCTAATTTTGTTCCTCCTGTAAAATGTACTAGGATGAGGTTCTTCCAATTTGGGGGGGGAGAGGGGGATAGTTATTCTGAATTTATGGTTTTTAAAACACAGTTTTAATACTTGCCCATTCCGTGCAGGAATTGGAAGCATATTCATGGCATGCCTTCCACCTTTGTCTCCAGAGACAGACTGACAGCTACTTTTCATCTGGAGTTTGGAAATGATTCTAATGGTCTTTCCAGAACATGAAACAACCTGGATTTTGTCCTTGGCTCTATTCTGAGGCTTGCATTGAGCATCAGTAGCATGGTAATTCATGTGCTGAATTGGGGTGGACAGGCATTTCTACAGCATTTTTTATTCTTCTGCTGAAACACAAAACGAAGCCAGAGTATTGCACAGGGCATAGCATATGGTGTATAGAGTGCTGATTAATGTTTGGGAAGCAAAACTGAAAGGCCTTTTGTCATTTAAAAAATATAGGGTGCTTGTGTTTCATTGGTGCAGCAGAATAGCACTTAATGTTTGAGAAGTAAACATAAAATAGCATCTGAATAGAGGAAGAGTCTCACCTCTGTTATGAACTCACAGTTCGGCTTTAGAAAAGCCACTCTTTTTTAGCCTCCATTGTCTGACTGTGGTACTGGGGATAATTGTAGCGACTTGGCTTTAGAAAGTTGTTCTAAGGATTAGTTGATATATGTGAAGTGTTCTGAACATTTCAAAAATGCTGTATGAAAATTTATTGTGGTTTTGTGTCACTAAGACATCTGGCAATACCAAGAGCAGCTAATTTGTTCTATTTAGTACTCAGAATAGGTCACCCATCCAAGTAATCACAGCCAGCTTGGTCCCAAAACCAAACTGGAAGCCAAAAACGTTAAGTACGCTAAATACGTATATCCAAAGATATCTGGATATCTTGCATGAAATGGGTTTGACTTACACATTTATTGTGTTCAAAACCCACATTTTCTGGAAATATTCTTGGTCACCCTTCTCCAACCAGCTGACTGTGTGATTTGTTTGACCTATAACTCCCAGACAACAACACAGTCATTATTGTCAGTGGTCAGGGTATGGGAGACTTAGTCCAAAACATCTGGAGAGTACCAGGGTAGGAAGGGTTACTCTCAAGGAATGTGTTCCCAACCTTGGGTCCCCAGATGTTGTTGGACTACAATTTCCAGAAACCTTGACCGGCATAGCTAGTGGTGAAGGCTTCTGGGACTTTTAATCCAATAACATCTGGGGACCCAGGGTTGGAAACCACTGCTCTAGGAGATAGCTGAACTGCCTCATAGATTGTCCTGGTTGATGAACTTAGCCGTATTTGCCCAGCCTAATCTTAAATTGGAATCCTGTTCCAGGAATACACTCTAGTTTAATTCCCTGTGCTAACTACAGTTTAGTAGCTAGCATATTCGCAACTAGAGTATACCTAGAGTATACCTGATTGTATTCCTTCATTGAGCAGGGGGTTAGACTTGATTGTCGTGTAGGCCCCTTTCAACTTCACTTTTCTATGATTCTAGTGAATCACAGGTGCTTAAATAAGTGTTGACTTGGTAAGTTCTATTCATTCAGTGGACCAGTTCCCGTTGGAACTAACAACTGGATTATTCTTTGTATATTGACTAGAAAAACCTTCTACAGTAGATGTAATCCATTGACTTAACAATTTTTTTTTCATATTTGCCATTTGTTTGACACAAAGAGAGGATGCATATTTTTTCTCTCTTAATTAAATGAAAGCTGGCATTCTTTTTGTGATTCTGTCTC
Source organism: Pogona vitticeps (assembly GCF_051106095.1). NCBI lineage: Eukaryota > Metazoa > Chordata > Lepidosauria > Squamata > Agamidae > Pogona > Pogona vitticeps. Next base: position 247,130,753 of record NC_135783.1, read on the forward strand.
TCATGGATCACTGTTACATCAGACCATAACAGATGTTTGATTTTCTGCCCTAGCCCTTCGAGTCATAATACTAGAAGCGGCTTTGGGTCATTTTTAGGGGAAAAGGTAGGATAAAAATATTTTAGACAGACAGACAGACACACAGACGGATAGATTTTTTTTAAAAAAAAAATAAATTTAACTAAATAATACTAGAAGGGCTAGCCCAACCTGATGGTCTTTGTCCTCTATCCTGTCTTCTTTGCCAAAGAATGTACATTGGATAGCTCAGATAGCTCCTTCCATCTCCTTTTCTTGCTTTTCCATTTTTAAAAATTTGCTACATGATCATGCAGTGCCTGAACAAAAGTGACTGGCTGATAAATTATTCTGAAATGTGATCCAAAGACTAGGCTGAGTGATCTTTACTGTTGTTATGTGCTGTCAACTTATAGCAACCCTAATAGGGGTTTTAAGGTAAGCGAAATATTTTAAGGAGTGGTTTTACCAGTTCAATGTATCTTAATCATGCTGGACAGCTATCAGCTGTTTTTGAACTTCCATTTAAAAAAGAAGCCTGGCCCGCACATCTGGCCATGGATTTTGGAACTTTTCTGTTTCTTCTGCACCACCTTGCGTGATAATGATTAATGGAGAGTCAAAAGCAGGTTTATGTTTGTGATTTTTTAATGTGTTCTAATAAAGAGATCAGGGGATGTGGTGGCACTGTGGGTTAAACTGCAGCAGAGTCTGTGCTACAAGGTTGGAAGACCAGCAGTTGTAAAATCGAATCCATGTGCCGGAGTGAGCTCCCGTCGCTTGTCCCAGCTCCTGCCAACCTAGCAGTTCAAAAGCATGTAAAAATGCAAGTAGATAAATAGGTACCACCTCAGTGGGAAGGTAATGGTGTTCTGTGTTTCGTCGTACTAGCCACATGACCACGGGAACTGTTTACGGACAAACGCTGGCTCTACAGCTTGGTGACAGGGATGAGCACCGTGCCCTAGAGTCGGATACAACTGGACTAAATGTCAATGGGAACCTTTACCTTTACCTAATAAAGAGATCACCCACTTGTCCTTGGATTGTATATGAAGACCATACAGCGTCTCCCTCTCTCCACTCTATCCCACTCCCTAATGCGATGTGGCAAACGGTGTCACAGGAAGCTGCTTTTGAACAGATTGTGATCTGATGCTTTAATATTTTTTCTTGCTATAGATGGGCCATTACTGTAATTTTGCTGCTTCATAAAAATAAACTGGGTGATGATCAATAAGTGCAATAATATAGTTGTGCTATACAAGTACAATAACACATGAGGCCTTGTATGCAAAATCTTGCATAAAATGAATGTTCATTTGTTCGTTATATTTCATGTTCCTGGATTGTAAATTATTGTTGTCTATCACAGTCACATAAGTTTGAACTATGAAATTATGATAATTTCAGCCAGTACTGGGCATCTGATTATATTCTTGGAGACATTTTTTAGGATCTCATGCTGTACCGGTACTGTACCGGCATTCTATGAACTTCATGTGACAAATTACCTTCCTGGTCACTAGATGGTGCTGAATGAATTAGAAATAGGCAATATTTTTAGCTGTGGGGAGAAAGAACTAAGCCAGTAGTATATGAATAGTTTGTCAGAAAGATTGCCAGGTTCTGACTGCTAACTTTGCTTTGTATTTCCAAAGCTTGGAATGAGAGGGATGTTTTCTTTAGGCAGGTGGATTTGTGCTTCAGAAGAGTATGAGACTACTAAGTAAACCAGTGGTCCCAGACTTTGGGTCCCTAGATAGTGTTCGGCTACATCTCCTAGTAATCCTGGCTGGCACAGCTATAGTGATGAAGGCTTCTCGGACTTTTAGTCCAAGAACATCTCGAAACCCAAGGCTGGGAACCACTGAAATAAAAAGAATTACTTAAATCACATATCATGGAGACAGGTCTTGCTGGGCTGTAGCTCTCCCAGTATCCTTCAGGCTTGCACAGTATTGCTAAAGAATTAACAAAAGTTTTTTTCCAGAATCAATGAGCACAGGCAGGATGCTTGTCAGGGATGTGATGGGCACCAGGTTGAATTCCTGATATGTGTGCTTAATTTTTGAAGAAGTATCTGTGTTTACTCTGTTCAAGCATATCAGACAAAAACAGATCAAAGCCAAACAAAAAAGAGAGAGATTAAAATATTGCAACACCTTAAATCTTCCATGGTTTGTGACCTTGCTACCTGTTGGAGAATCTCTCCTTAAGATCGTCTACCTGGGCCACCTGATCTACCCAGGCTTTGCAGCTAGAGTGGCCCAGAGATCTTCCACTAGAAACGGGGCTTTCTTGGTGGTGGCTGCAACTCCATGGAATGCCTTGCCTGTTGACAGTCACTGGCGTTCTTCCTTCTGACCTTCAGGAAACATGTGAAGGCTGAGGTTTTCAGAGGCTTTTGGTAACATCCTCCCTCTGTGATACTCTTGTTGACCCCCATGTTTTAATTTGAGCCTTGTTTGCCATTGCCTAGATGTCTCTTTCATTGGGTGGTGGTGGTGATGACAATGATGATGATCAGTGGGTTTATGTTGTGGGAGGATTATTGTTGTTAGCTGCTCAGAATAGTGCTCTGTTACTAGATAGGTGGGATACAAATGTGATAGATAGATAGATAGATAGATAGATAGATAGATAGATAGATAGATAGATAGATAGATAGATAGATAGATAGATAGATAGATAGACAGACAGACAGACAGACAGACAGACAGACAGACAGACAGACGATGATAGATAGATAGATAGATAGATAGATAGATAGATAGATAGATAGATAGATAGATAGATAGATAGATAGATAGATAGATAGATAGATAGATAGATAGATAGATAAAAACTAGCAGCTGCGTTTTAATATGAGCATTAAACACAGCAGTTAGTCTATAAGATGCTGCAATGTTTTTGTCTCTAGTTCCTTCCTTCCTTCCTTCCTTCCTTCCTTCCTTCCTTCCTTCCTTCCTTCCTTTCATTTTATACAGCCTTACAGCTCACTGTGAATGACCAAAGTGCTGGCATACCCAAAGGCTACTGCTCACAGTAGCTTTAAAAAAATGATCAGCATGTAATGTCACATACTTATGGGGCAAGCTGCCACTTTCTCTCTCCCAACAATTCAGAAACAGAATCTACAAGGTTAAAACAACCCACAGATTCAGATCCTGATACATTTGGGAAATTGATATGCCAAAATTTATACAATGCCCATATGAAATGATGGAAGTAGCTCTGTGAGCTTGTTTGACTACTTGTGCTACTGAACCTACCACAACCTTCTCACTCAAGAAGCAAAGAACAAAAAGACCCTGGGAAGGTCACATGCAGGGCATTATGTTGGAAATAACTTTCTCCTGTTTTTGTATCCCTTGTACCTGACCTGACCCATCATGCTCATCGCTCATGATGAAACCTGTGGTCCAAAAAGCACTATCAGATTGGAGAAGAATGCATTTCCCCCCACATTCGTCTGGAACTGAATGAATACAATGTGATGTTGAGACTGTGACAATTGCTGCTATACTCTTTATCTCAAAGTTCTATCTCTAGATCCTCAAAATCAAGTGTTAATTTTCTTCCACTAAAACTCCTCCACCTCCTCCCCACCTGCTATTCTCAGACCAATAGATAGAATGACTCTCTCGTATATTGTGTTGTAAATTAGAGACAGGGACACAACAGACACGCTGGGTGTTTATTCAAATGGAATAAATTGTGATGGGAAGAAGTTTCAACAGGATATAATATTGGTGGCCTCTGCCAGAGAGATGCTTGTTTATTAGCCACCCTAGAGTATAATACAACCCTCTGCTTGGAAGATATCTTCTTTGTCTGGAAAGGCCAGATGTGGCATGAAGTTACAAAAGCTTTTCTGCTTTAACAAAAGAATGCATGGGAAATTGAAATTTTGTCTGTTTGCCTTATTAGATTATCCATGCAACTATAAAACGGCCTTTAAGGAATCTATGGTGTGTGTATATATGTAGCACCCCTTTTCAGGGTTTTCTAGGTAGAGAGTATTCAGAAGTGGTTTATCAGTCCCTTCTCCTGGGGGTATCTTGGGAGTGTGGAGCTTGTCTAAGGCCACACAGATGGGCTCTTCTGGGATGAAAAGTGAGAAACTGAACTCCCAATCTCTGGTTCCACAGCCAGATATCCATCTAATTGTGCTATCTAGGCACTTATATAGAAAAGTGTGTGTGTGTGTGTGTGTGTGTGTGTGTGTGTGCGTGCGTGCATGTGCGTGCGTGTGTGCGTGTGTGCGTGTGTGCGTGCACACACACTTTGTGAAAGTAGGGTTAATGATCTCTTTTATAGTATTGTTTGATCTGCCTTTTGTGAAAATCCTGTCATTTGGGGGAGTGGTCACTATCTTCACAGTAACCTGAAAGTTAAGTGTGATGTCCATTATTTTGGAACATATTTGTTTGTGCTTGGGGAGGTAGTTCTCAGCATCTTCCACATGCCAAGAGTGTGCTGGTGGCCATGTGTGCTTAGCAAGTATTTTGTTTTCTCAAGTCTTCACTTCAGTGACCCTTTAATTTCAGCCTTCTGCTGTGACTGCCGGTGCAAATGAACAATAGTCCCATCCTCTTAATTGCTAAACTGTGGACTGAGGCCACCAAGGCTTTTAAGCTGGATCCTGGGAAATATGTTCTTGGCCAAGACAAGAAAAAGGAAGCATTTCTGTCCCATCAGCTGGCCTTTCTCCCCTCCCCCTTTTCCCCCCTTGTGTTTCAGAATCACTCATAAAACAAACAATGTGTTTATTGTTTTTGTTTGGATAAATAAACAGTCTTGAAGGCAATAACATCTGCAGAAGACTAAACCACAGCAATGACAAAGCCACCAACAAATCCTCCTTGGAGGAGGTGGCCAGATGTTGGACTTCATGGAGCACAAACAGCTGGTTGGGTTTGATGTGAAGGGACTCCAGGAGGAAAAAGAATGTTCATGTTGAATAATCATGTCTGTAGATACAGGTGTCACAGCTTGTGTCACTTCTAAATTTCAGCTGTGTCGCCCAGTAGCTTTGGAACCCAGATGTAAATGAGTGATGTTCAGAGTTTGGAGAGCTTTATGGCTTCATCTTCCTTGGGCACACATGAGGGGAACCAAACTGGAAGGTTTTGCCCTCACCTGTTGAACTAATCCACCACAAAGGCTAGAAAACAAAAGCTGAGATTGGCTTGATTCTGACAAGAGCCAGTGGAAGACAGATGACAATCCAGATGTTTTTGGACTGCAGCTCCCGCTGTCTCTCACCACGGCTGTGCTAGCTAGGACTGACAGGAGGTGCAATCCAGCACAACATCTGAAGGGCCACACATTCTCCAGCTCTGCTGTAGGTAATTGGGGGTGGGGGGAATCCTGGGGGCAGACAGCATAAATAATTTTGTTTTATTTTGTTACCAAAACTGGACCCAGGTTTAAATAATACTGAGTTACTACTGTTTGTTTGTTTGTTTATTTATTTATTTGATTTCTATCCTGCCCATCTAGACCAAAGGTCTACTCTAAAGTTTATTATGTTATTTACTTGCACAATAGTTCTACTTATAAATGTTCTTCTGCAACTCTTTTGTTATGATGCAGCAACTTTTTAATGTCACCCAGTGGACTTCTTCAGTGAATGTCCCCCATATCCAAAGTGAATAGTCTGCCCACTGTATAACACACCCTTTCTTACAGCATGTGATGGAAACCATGGTGGTTGTTGATGGACTGGTAGAAAAGTAGGAAGCAGATAATCTACTGTATTAATTTAGCTATTCATTTAATCCTTCTTCTAATGTCTGCTGTGTAAATGTATTTATACACTGCATGAATGTTCTCGGGTTTTCTTCTTCAGCTCTGAGGACTGTTACTAAAAGCTTCCAGTTAAGATTGCTTCACAAACCATGTCAAGCCATCCAGATTTCAGAATTTGCTCTTGCTGAAAATAAGCATGGTGGAAGCAAGATGGCATATCTGTTATTGCACAGTAATCAGTGGGAATTTCTGTAACCTGAAGGTTTCACTGCATAATAAGGTGTTGTGCCTGTTCAGTGTAAATGCACATTTGTGAATCTCTTTCTTCTTTCTGTTCTGCTCTTGTTAAAATGCAAGTTAGAGATTGCTAGATTGTACACAAAGCACACATACAGTCATGCACACGGATGGACGAACGAACGGAATTATTCTAAATGTTTTTTTTTAATTTAAGATAAAGCATTTCTAAAAATGTAGACTTCTGGAGAGAGTCAGGATTGCTCTCGGGACTGGATTGAATTTCAGCAAAGCAAAAGGCTGCCAAAATGCTATGTATACTTAGCCTTCTAAGTATCTGCAATAGGTGTGTCAGTGGTTTTTGGAGAGTGATAGTGGGTCTTACCCATTGTTCCCAGGATGTGTGCCATAGCCTGATCTAATGAGTAAAGCATCTTACTCTTGTCTCTGCAAGACATGGCAGCACAGTGCTTGTTTCTTTGCCAGACCACATCATGCTAAGGGAAGGGCAGGAGGGGAAAGAGCACAGTGGAAATGTGAATTGGGCTAGGTGATGAAGAGTTGTGAAGCAGACAGAGGACAAGTAGAGTATGTCAAAACAATGAAATCACAAAGCACATTCCTAAGGGTGAGCACTGCTGGATCTCACTAACTTCAGTCAAAAGTTTATAGATATGCTTGACATTTTTGATTTTAGTTAGAACAGTGTGGGCAAAGTGTGGACTATGTGTGGGCTGGCATTTTCTGGCAGCCCCAGGGTCCCCCTCCCTGACAGATAAAAAAAGATTGCAAAAAATTTAGAATGCTATCAAATAGCTATTACAACTCTCCAAGGCTTCTGTTTTGTCTTAAACCAAGCAGCCATACTCCATGCCTTGTTTTGTTCCCCACACCTTCCCCCAAAAGGGTTTAAACAAATTGTGGAATTGTACCATCGAGTTCTTTTTGCAACTTTGGTAATCCACCAATGTATATATTAAACAGGGCTGGAAAGACAGTTAAGAGTGATACTCGGGAGATCCATGTTCATGTCCCCACTGAGCTGTTAAACTCGCGGAGTGATTTTGGGCCCATCCCCCTCCCTCCCTCCCTCTCTGATCTATCTCACAGGGTTGTTGTAAAGAAAAAGTAGAAAGGAGAGCCATATATGCTATCCTGAGCTGACTGGAGAAAGTTATGCGCCATCAAGTTGGAACTGATTTATAGTGACCCTAACCAGGCCTTCAAGGTTATGTGAGCTTTTAAAAGAGTGGTTTTAGTGGTTCCACACCCTCACGGAGTTTCCATGGCTAAATGGGGATTCAGTCTCGAGTCCTAGCCCATCACTCACATCTATGACACCACACTGGGTAAGAATGGTGTGCTGTCTAGTAAATTCTGACTTGTGGTGACCATTTTCAGGGTTTTCTAGGCAGAGACTACCCAGAAGTGGTTTTCCGTTCCTTTCTAATGAGGTCATCCTGAGCCTGTGCCCCTTGCCCGAGGCCACACAGGCTGGCACTCCTGGGATGCATGGTGGAGAATTGAACTCCCAAACTCTTGGCTTCACAGCCAGACACCTCACTCACCGAGCTGTCCAGCCAGATCAATTGGAGAAAAGCTGGGTTGAATCCAAGAGTTAGTCCGTACTAGAGCCATTGAATCAAAGGGACTTAAAATTATTGTCATTGTAAGAAGTTGCATTTTCTCAGTGGGTGTATTCTAGCTGGATTTAGGACTCTTAAGATATATAAACACACCAGCAATTACTAATGGGTACAACCCATTATGGATATATATATTTCCTCCTATAACAAAGATGGCATTGGTCTGTTAGGGATGGGAAAAAATTCCAGTGGTTTTAAGATTTTCTCTGAAATTAACCATTTTTCATCGAGGCTACTTACATGAATTTGAGCAAACTCCAGGCGGCAGTGGGGGGCAGGTTTATGTGAGTGTTGAGAGTGAAGGAAGGAAGGGAGAAGGCAAAGGCTGTATGGAAAGAGTGTGTGGAAACAATATCTAGCGAAGAGTACAAAGTCATCACATCAGAATACCATTTGTCTTAAGAAGTGGGGAGTGCAGAAGAGTTATGCTTGTTAGTATATGGCATTGTGTTCAGTTTAAATGCGGGTTGGCATTGTGTTACCTTTACATGATGACAGATGTATATGGGGCTGACTTAAGAGTATTTCTGTCTCCACAGTCAGGAACCCCTAATATAGAAGGGAACTCATTCCAGAGCCGTCTGCTGTCCACCTCGCACATAGATTGGAACTTCTTGACTGGAGACACTGAACTGATCTACAGCAGTTTTTTTTATTTCATGAAGAACCAGTCTGCATTTCTGACTGAAGTTCTTGTAATGCTGGCGGCTGAAAACATGAAAGGGAACTGGTAGGGTGTAGTGCAGAAGTCTGTGTATTCTTTTGTCTTATCTGTGCCAGGCTCTTTGAGGAAATGTTTTAATTGATATACATGGGAAAGGAATGTGTGGTATGCTCACACAGCATCTGTCATGGCACTGTGGCTGATAATGCCATGAAACTGGTTTTGTGTTCAGAAATTAAAAGAAGTTTAAAAGAAGTATAGTCAAAAGAAGTTCAGAGGAATGAGGAGTGCAAGCTATTTGAAAAGGGACTATTCATGAAGCAGTTTACAGTTATTTTTGGGCTGGAGTGGAGTTGCATCATTATCTGTGTGTGTTGGCAGAACAAAAACATCAGGCTGGGAATGTGTGGTCAGGATTATGAACAATCACAAGTTTGGAAGGAGCGAAGGAATGAAATTGAGGGTGGAGGACTGTGAGAATGTTGCACATTTGGGACTAGTTTTAGACATTTGTGGAAGTCATTTTAAATAAGCCTGTGTGATGGCTGTTATGATGTGCAGTGACAATTGTAAAATGGTCCCCAGGCAATGATCCTCATGTGCAAACCAGCACTCAGCCATGTTGTGTTGCAGTGGTACCAGGTTGCTTGCTACTCACCATCTTCTGCAGAAGATGTATATTCAGAAGGAATGCCCAAGTCCAAATTTCTCTCTGGCACAGGAGAAGTTTAGATTGGTGAATGGGAATTGAAGGCCAATAGTGCTATGCCAGGATGCTCTTATATGTCATCTCTGATATATGTTTCTGTAGTGTAGAGCCAAACCAGGCAGGACAACACCATTCTGAAAGCATCTGAGCACACGTGTCAGTTGTGGTGTAAGAACCTCTGAATTATCTTATTGAATCAGATTGGATTCTCTGTTATTATTCAGGGTTTTTTTTCCCATTGGTAACCAGCGAATGCCACTGGAACTCTGTTCCTTGCTCCCTGGGAGTCAGATGCATGCTAATTCTGAGCATAAAGCTAGTTATTGCAGATTGTCATTTACAGGAACCATTGACAAAGCAGCAGTCTATTCTTTTTTCCTAATGTTTTCAGAATGGTATCTTAACCTAGTTTCTTTCAGTCCTCTTATCCCAGTGAATTCCATTAGGTTGCATGAAGAAGTGCTTCCTTTTATTTGTCCAAAACCTGTTGTCAGCCAGTTTTTAATTCAGTGAACCTGGCTGTTAGAGCTGAATAAGAGCTAGGAAAGCTTTTCCTGCATCCATGCCATTTCTAGCTTTTAAAAAATCCTTTATTTTATTTTCTAGACAACAAAGCTTCTAACGCTTCAAGCATTTATGAAATGTAAACCTTTCGATTATTTTAGCAGCCCTTTAATGTTCTTTTCTCAGCTCTGTGCTGATATTTTTTAGATTGAGAGGGCCAGAATTCTGCACAATACTCTATAAATATCTGTGCTAGAAATTAATATACAGACATTCTGGTATTGTTTCTCTTCCAAAGTTTTTTGTCGTAGAATTATGAAGTTACACTGATGTTTAGGAGCCTTTTACACCTCACTGACATTAAGGGAGGGGTATGGACCCCACCCACATTGGGGAAGGGCACAGAACATGAAAACATGATGGTCTGAGGAGGTAGAGTCTATTATATCTGGGTAGACTTTCCATGTGAGCCACAACCCTGATCCTAGAAGGCCCTGTCTTTTGCAAAGATCCACTTAGATTTACATCTATGACAGTCTAACCTGAATCATAGATTGCCCAATAATACATTAGAATTAATTTTTAAAATTGTACTTAAAGTTGTGCTTTGTGATAAAGTATTAAAATCAGGTATACAGAATATGAAGCAGAACTGAAAGTGAAAAGGACATTTCCTCCCTTTTCTAAATCCTGGTGCTGTTTGTCCGTTCTGCCTTTCTTCAGATGCCTTGCAAAGAATTCGTTATTTAAATGAGTGGCATGAGAAGAAAATGTTAAACATGTACAAATCACCGCAGACAGTGAGACTGCTCAGCCATGGAGAGAGTGCTCACTCAATGGCTCTGTGACTCATGCTTGCATACTTGAGACAGAGCTCTACAATCATGAGGGCTAGAAGCATGCTTTTAAATGTGAAAATGTACCGGTAAATTGTAAAGAACTGAATTTTTAATGTGTCATTTTGCCCATTTTTTTTTTTAAAGTACATACTCAGAAGTGGTTTACCGTTCACTTCTTCTGGGGGCATCCAGAGACCATGCAGCTGGCCCAAGGGCACACAGGCTGGATCTACTTACAGAAAGCACAGTGGGAAATCAAAATCCCAACCTCTTACCTAGCTCCCCGACCTATCCAACCAACTTCGAAGACAGCCAAGAAGAGCGAAAATGATGACCCTTATAATCCCTTCCAGCACTATTACTTCATGGTTTTATGAATTAGCTCTTAATATAATATCATGACAGGGTACATTTCTTTGCCCTTACTTTGTAGTGCCAACTATTGCTTGGGTAGAAGAAATGTATGATTCCAGGACATGGGGCAGCAGTCTTTAATGGTGCATGAGGAGGGAACTGATTTTCAGCATTTAATAATATTTAATACCAAACATTTCTTCTCCTTTTTAAAAGAACCCTGCTCCCATTCTTTGGTTTCGGGATCCATAGTATTCAGGAATTTCAACCTGTGGGCTTAATTTTTTCTGGAACAAAAAAACCAAAAACAAAGCAAAAACACTATAGGGAAAAAGAAAAGAAATACATTGGAAAGATGCATGCAAAACTGTGCCTGTGTTAGGCAACTTTCCATCTGGGTCACAATAATCTTTTGTTGCTGACTTGGAATATAAACTTGGTCCCTGGAATAACTGGATGAGGAAGTTAGAAATGCAGTATTTTCCTTTGGCATGTAACAGTAAGAAAACAGTGCCAAAATACCACAGCACAATTGGCTTGTAAATAAATTTTACCATTTTTTAAGGGCAAAATAACATGTTAGAAAAAGCTGGGGAATGAGACTGCTTAAAATTACATTCAGTCAGTTGGTAATATACACTCAGAAAATGTCTGGGGCAAAGTTAGTAAAACCTCAAGTCAGCCAGCCAGCCAGCCAGTCATTCAGTCAATGGATTATCTTTTGTGATTAATAGGGCTCTTCTTGAAAATAATTATGTGGATCTTGTTCATTTTTGGTTTATTTCCTTCTGATGTATGTGCTCCTTAACACTATCAACACTTTACATGGAGGCAATCAAACCAAGGCAGTGCAACTGGCAGTAGGGGGCCAATGTATGACCATAAAAAAATGCAGTGTCATTGAGATTCTGTTTTAGAAAAAAAAGGAAATTCCTTACAGGGTGGGCATGTGTATGAAAACAAATTGAAAACACAATTTACACCAATGTATTGGCAAATTTGCAAAGGGAATTTGCTGCTGGCCTAAGTGTTAAGCTTGCCTTGAACTATACTCTGTTAAGGTTGCTCTAGCTATACTACAGCAAGATTTACAGTTCAGTTACCTATCTATCTCGCAAGAAAGTGTGAGAGTAACTGTTTACTTTCACAGCACACAAATGACACATGATGTTGCATAGGTTTGACAGTTCAGTATGGGACAGGACTCCAAACTTGGCATATCCATTGTAATTGTATGGCAGTAAACCGGTGTTAATTTCGTAAAGGGTTAAACAATAGTGGGAAACCAGGACAGCCAATTGTGAGAATAAAGGGTGCAACTTCTGTTATTCCATTAGAATGTTATTGTATTGGCAGTAGTGATCCTCATTTCACCTGGGTCTAAATAGTTCTGTGAGCAAGAAGGAAGTATAACACAAGGAGTAGTATCGTCTTTTTAAAAAATGTCAGTATGAATATTAGGAGATCAGGGGAAAGGTGCAATAAGTTTTTACTGGTACACATAAGATTCTATTGCAGAGAGAGGAACTGAGATTCACTCCCGCCATGGATAATAACTCAGTAATAAAAATAAACCAGAGTATACGCATTCCAGATTGTCAACCACAGAATTAAACACAGCTGTGATATTTGTTTAATACCTCCTTAGCTGAGATAATGGTGAGAGTTGGTAACCTAGATTTTAATACATGAAAGAGATCATTTCAAAATCTAAAAATTCTGTGCTCTTAAGAAGCATCAGAACATGCATGGTGCCTGTGGAACTTCATCCCTTTCAGGACATAGCTGCTGGTTGGAGGAATAAACACACTGACATTTTGGAAGAAGAAATCAGCGCAGATGTAGGTTTTGTTTTAATTTTTTTTATTAGATGCAAATCAAATAGCCCAGCTGTGCAGTCGTGATTCAAAATATTTTCCTTACAGCAACTGAGGCAGCAGCAACAGCAGCTCTCTCTTTGGTCTTTGACTCACCAGCATGAGAAATTAATTTTGGCTGCTTTTTCCAAAGAAAGGCCTATTTAGTGACTTTCCATGACCTTGGAAACAACTCGCTCAAATGTCCACATCTTTCTTTTTTCGCCCACACCTTCTCAAGCTTATGCATTATTCCAGTTATGAATGGCTTTACTTAACTGAAGAACAGTGGTAGTGGACATTAATGCTGGCAGGTTTGGGGCATGTCTGTGGCACCCTTTGCAAACCCACTTGGAAGTCTTCTTCTGAGAAAGGATGTTCTTATAGTTTGCATATATTAAACTGCTTTTAATAACTTGTTCATCTTGAATAACTTTAAAAGACGCCAGTGTTGGGGGAAGTGCTGCTCAGCCCTGAAGCTCTTGCTGGTCAAATCTCAATCTGTCCTCCCCTTCACTTGCTTTTGGCTTAAAGGCTGGGGCTTAACTAAAGCAGCGTAGGTGGGCTGGAAGAGAACTGTCCCTTGGGTTTCTTGGATACAACTCATCCTAAAATCTTCAGTCCAGCTAGAAAGAGAGATATGCATGTTTGTGCAAGAATGCAGTAAGGCGGCAGTGGAAGGTGGGACAGAACTTACTTGGAAATAAAATGACCTGTATGAAGTCTGCTAGTTCATTGTCAACCTTTTGGAGGAAATTAAGAAAAGCATAGTGGTCACCTGAGTAGAATGTAACACAGTGTCCTCTGTGGCTAGTGGCCATCCCTGACACGTAAGTTTCAGTGATAACATGAACACTAGCTAAAAAGATACCCTTCTTTGCTCTTGAGATCTAGGTAGAGCTAGAAAGACGTCTGCTTAAGCTGTCTGTGGCTGACTTGTAGATCTGAAAATGTGGCGGTTTGGATTCCAGCTAGCTTGGTCAAGTAGGCTATGCTTTTAAAGAGGCAGGCTTTTAGATGGCAGACCAGAGTTGTCGTTATTTGTTACTTCTTGGCAACCAGCTTGCGTTTTTGTTATTGTTGCTTCAATCATCCAAGTTATTGGAATGTTGCAAGTTGTTAAAGCAGTGTGCTGTTGTGATTTATGAACAGCTCAGGAAAAAAATGTAGAGAAATTCTCTTGGGTGCTCTGTAATAGTCAATCCTGATATTATAACTTGAAAATATTTATGAAAATATGGAAGACAAAGGCAAAGAATATCTACATTGCCATATAAGATTGATAAAAGAATGGCATAAAACATTTAAAAAATCCAGTCAAAATATTCCTAAATGTATCTTAAAATGACCTTGACTCTCATTGAATCAATGGGTCTACTCTATTAGAACTCAATAGGACACTGAACATGGATGAAATATACACTTTTAGTTTAATGTAAAATGGACATTGTTAGGATGGCGAACTCTATAGTATGATACCGGAGTTTTTTTAATCCCCAGTGATTAGGTTATTATTTTTAATTGAAAAAAGAGTTCTAACTCCTTTCCCCTAATGCCATAGTCCTGATACAAATCCTCCCCAGCAGCTGCTATTAACACTTCAAAAACAAAGGTAGATTGTACTCATGGTTCTGTGGCATCATGTCTGATGTGGCTCTTGCTGGGAGTAGCAGGTCACAGTAGAATTTTTGGTTTCCTTAGCTGGCACCAAGATATGCGGAGGAAATACTGGATGTGTCTAGGAAAGGAAACAGGCTCCCGGCAGATTCCCAAGAGAGAAACAGAGAGTTGTCATGTTATCTGCTCCCCAGTGAGTCTGGTTTCCCTGAATTTCCTTTCTTGTGGAAAAGGCTCCAGAAATGCAAAATGCAATAGTTCCATATAATGCATCTCCAGAGAGGAAGCAACTAACTGCATGTTCAAGGACATTTCTGTTGACTGCTGGCATCCCATTCTATAGGGCATGGCTATAGAAGGCATCAAGAGATATTCTGACTGAAAGTCCACAGAAAACAGGAACAATATGGGAAAACAGTTATTTGGAGAAGAATGTGTTTTTATTGGAACAGAGGTGTAGGTGGGGGTTTTCTTTTTATCTCTGGGATGGAAAAGAGCCTTGCACTAGGAGGGATTATTGCCTCAGCCGTTGTTTCAGGAAACAGAGCAGAGCGGAGAGGTGGATGAAGTGACTGACCAGCTGCCAAGGTCAAGACATGAGGAGATAAAATGTGAAATCTGGGAGAATAGCCAGAAGAAAAAGGGAATTATAGTCTGCCTTTGGAAAGGAAAAATGAGAAATGTTTCTGAAATAATCTCTGGTATAATAAATAATTTCACATCCGGGAGCCTTTTAATCACAATTTGCAAGAGGTGATCTGCTTTTTCTTTATTTAATGTTACGTGCCACTCTTTCTTCTGTTCCCATTCCCACTTTCTGCAGATAAAAATTTGTACCAAAATTACTGGTGCCTTCTGATTAAGTAGCGTATGTTGTCAGTGGTCTGGGATCGCAGCTAAAGTTTTTTGCACGTGAATGTATAGAAAAGACATGGAAGTGGATAAATAGAAGTGATGTGTGTGTAATTTTTAGACTAACCCCCCGTGTGTGTATGTGGAGGATGCAGGAACATTGAATAAAAATATTTTGATAAGCTGCCATACTCTTTCAAAAGTCCATCACTGTTTCCATGTTTCATCTTATCAAGATGTTGCTCTATTGAAGAACAAGTTTCTAGGTTTCTGTGACAGTTATAAATATACCTTCTGTACAGAAGAGCTAATGCTCATGATCAATGATCATGGGAAGTGGCTCTCAGCTTTGGCAATCTTGTTCCCACTGTACTGTATGTGCTAGCAAACTCTCACTTACCTGCTCCACGTCTTTAGTACTGAGATAAAGGCTAATATTAAAACTTTGTCTAAGTGTATACAGTGTGTACAGAGTGGACAGGCAACACTTTCATCTTCATATATCTAAGTATTTCATTGCAATGGCTACCAGCATGCAGTAAGGGGGCTGCTGATTCAAATCCCAGCTAAACCTGAGAGTAGCATGGAAATAGGCAGAGATGGGACACCTTGAGGCAGGGCTTGCAATGAAAAATAGGGAAAATTGATTCAGATCTCCCAAGCCATCTGCATTGTCATAGGTGGCTTGCCCTGCCAACAGTATAGTCCAGCTGACATGCTTGAAAATGGATCATCTCTCTTTTACTTTTTCAGAAAGCTAGCCACTGTGATGATGATACAAAATTTGCATATACATTTACTTTGGATCACATTTTTCAGGCCGTAATTAACGCCCATGTGTTTATAATAGTGATTTAGAATTACAATCCTTCCCATACTTATTGGGGAACAAGCTCAGTTTAATTTACCTAGTGTGTGTATTTTTTAGTAAATGTTTTCCAGTATGCTTTGTGTTTTACTTTGTTGTACTTTTAACAAAGTTCCACCTTGGATATATCTCTTAAATTCAAAGTTGGGAAAAAAAGAGGAAGAAGTAAAATACTGTGCCCGAATCTTGCAACATTACATATTATCTGTCTCATCTTTCCTGCACCCTGTTGTGCACTTTCACATATTCACTGAAATCCGGTTGTGCAGCTCTGTGTGCATGATGGTGATGGCAATTTTGAACTGCACATCACTTGTACACTATGCAGTGAAGTCACATGCAAATCCCCACATTTGCTGCTGCTGATGTCAACACCATTGCTTGCATATGAAGCTGTGCAACAGGATTTCTGCCACTAATTCCTAAATGGATCAGATAAACACATTGATGATCACTATTAATCCCTAGGAGATAACCAAATTGATAAAAGAAAAAAGATGGGAAGAAGGGAAGTAGTAAGAATACAGGAAGTGTGGAGAAAACCCAGGATGCAGATATGTAAAGAGTTTGTAAGTTACCCTCTCTCCCTACCTCCCCTTTAAAAGTTTTCTCCTTCCTTTTTGAGGAAAAAATAAAACACTGAGATTTAGCAGTGTACCTTTTGTTTTGCATGGAATGTGAGTTTGCATCTCTCTCTCTCTCTCTCTCTTTTCCTCTCTCTATGTGCTCTACAAGTAGACCCCTGCCAAGAGGCTTACAATATCCAACCATAAGAGTGCATAACTTTTCTGTATTGCTAATATTTACAGAAATATTAACTTAGTGAAAATACACTGCTGGATAATAGAAACATGGTTGTGTAAAATCCTCTTACGTAGTCTTGGACATTTGTAGTTACCTGTTAAAAGTTACATACTGTAGGTAGATTGATTGTAAGAAAATTTAAGGTAGCTTTCTTTTTAAACTGTGCTCATGTAAATACATGCCTAGCTCTATTCTTCAAGCTGTGTGATTGTCAACCTGAGAGTGCTCAAAGAGGTTTTTTTTTTTTTTTTTTTTTTTGGATAGGACAGTAAGAGCTGCTGCTTTTATTTGGAGCTTCCAAATAGGCGAGATAAAGTATCAATACAGCCCACGGTGTCTTCATATAGCTTCACACTATTTCCTGTGTATAAATACTGCTGTTTAATAGCATTTGTGTCATCTGATTATTTTTTGAAAGTTTGGATTCATCTGTTGTGTTGCAAATTTCACACGATTTGCCTGTAGAAATAGGCACGGACTGCTAAACCGGTGGTTTGTGCTGGCTTCTCCTTTGTCTGAACAGGTGTTAGGTGCTTCCCAGCCCCACCTCCTGGGGTGGGTGCCCACTCACACGCTGGCTCCCTTGGCCCACCTCCTCCAGGCACTGCCTTTGCCTGGGCATTCACTGGAGGAGGCAGTGTTGGGGAGCAATAAACACCCTGTTCGGCCAAAGGATGATTCAGCACAAACTGCCGGTTCAGCAGTCCATACCCATCTCTGTTTGTCAGTGTACGTAGTTGCAGCCTAAAGGTGCTTCAGAATGGGACCCTAAAATGATGTGTCACTGATTTCAGTATAGCCATTCACAGCCAGTGTGAATCAGCCCAGACTACTGTACTATGGTTCCATGGTTTGTGTGTATATGCTTGTAGATCATGGACAACTTTAGAAACCTGTCCTTTTCCCCAATGCCATGCAACACTGTAAACAGCCTTCCAGCTTTACAGTGAAACCATAAAATGAGAGCTGGGGATTGGCAGAGGAGGGGATCAAAGAGAGGAGGGGGGGGCTGTGGCATGGATTGAACCAGATTGGATTGGGAGACCAGTGCGGACCTAAACTGTACAGAAGTATAAAATAGGCTATGAATCTAGCTGCAGCAAAGCCGAATCTCTCCAGTTCAGTTTGCCAGTGTAGTTGCTGCCTTACTTGAAGTTATCTGCTCTGAGACTCAAAAGGTTATTTTTTTTTCCTATAATACAACTCCAGAATTCCCAACCAGCACTAGTATTCTGGGAACTGTGGTCTAAAAGAGTAACTTTTTCTAAATTTGGTAAGTGGCACTGAACTGAGGCTGCCATCTGATCGGACATGCTTTAAGTCCATGGTAGATCACTATGCACTAATGGAAGCCTATCTTTCTGGGGTTTTTTTTCCTTTCAAAAATGATGTAATTTTTTAAATATATGGCTTTCCTATAGAGCCTCATGTACTGATTATATTCATAGGCATTAGCTTCAAAGAAAGTAAAACCTTGGTTATCCCCAAGGATTGACTGAGTTGCTGCTCTCGTTCCAGTTTTACCTGTTGCATTGTGGCTTCTTAGCACTTGACTGTATTCTTTGTGATTGGCTCTTGGATAAAAATCAGTTCACACTACTTTAAACACTCAAAGTAATCTGAAAGTGTGGCCCAGGAGGAAAAGCAGCCTTTGGTTGGCCTCTGAAGCAGTAGAACTCTGTGGGAATTGCTTGTTTGAATGGGGCTGCTTGAAAAGAGACAAGCTGGCCATGGAATGCTGGGGAATGACAGCCCTGACCCCATGATAAGAGCCAGTTTCAGTGACTGCCCCGTCCTCAGCGTACACATACTGAAAACCCGGATCTGGAGTATTGTTAGCCAGAATGGTGCCCCATGTTGGGAAACGGGACACACTGTTAACTGTTCTCTGATCAATCAGTCCAGTTCAATCCCATGTCTCTCCCCCCCAACCCCTCCAAATTTTCTGTAGCCATTCATTATTGTGAAGAGCGGTCAAAACTAGCCGACTCATTATAGGGTTACCCCTACACAATGGACATGTTATAGAGAAGAAAAACAGAAGCTGCTTTGTTTTAAATTCCATTGGAATTGTAAAAAAAAAAAAATTGCTGCATTTGGCAAGTGGTAAGATGGGTGACTGGGCTACAGGCAGCAGAGAGAGCAGAGTCTGCTGTCCTGCCATTTAAAAAAAGATTTTTGTTGAGAGAGATTTGTCCCTTGGCTAACCAGTGTTTTAACTGCATCCAGTCTTAAATTTTGTGTGTGTGTTTAATAAGAAGCTATTTGTCTTTCAACCCATCTTCAAAAATGTTTTTAACCCCCCCCCCAAATATGAAACCAAAACATTAAAGTCTTGTCTGTTTCCATTCTTCGCATTTTAAGCAAATACCTGTTTTTTCACCCCTGAGGAATATGTTTTCAAGTAAGGATGGACCAATAGTTATAAGCCTTTAATGTGATTTGCAGATAATGTCTGTATTAAATCCAGAGATCAGTAAACAGATTAAATGAAGTCTGACTGGAATAAATAGCAACGTTGAAATGTGTGGCAGGATATCTCAGCAGTACACAGGAAATGGATGGGCTGCAACACTTATGTTCTTAGGATGGCCAGATGCAAAAGAGGACAGAATTCCTGCATCTTTAATAGTTTGAAAAAGATAGAATTTCAGCAAATATGTTTAACACAAAGTACACCTCCTGAAGCTCCTTCTTCTTAACAGTTCTTAAAGGTGGATTAAATCCTCAGTAGGGATTGGACAACACAGGTAGTAAAAGTGAAGCTGACAACTTTCATTTCCTTCCTTGCGTAGTCTAAACCTAGCAGAAGGGCAAGAGGGGACCACTCAAGCAGAGCTCAGAGGAAGGACCTGCCAGACCTGCCAGGGAAACAGATTTCAGTCTGTATGTGATACCACATAGCAAGCCTTACGAAGGTCTCTGGCGGATACTTGAGTAAAGAAGAAAAGGCTGAGTTAATTGCATCTATAGATATCAAGGGATAGAAAGGAATCTATTCGAGAAAGGTCTTAAGACAAAGGGACAGGACCCAGACCTTCCTCAGTGTAACCAGCACATTGATGAACAAGAACAGGAGTGATAGGATTAAGACCGGATTTAGGGGCAGATGGCCTAGAACTTCTTTACATATATTCTTTCCTGTCCTTTCATATCTGTGGAAGCAACTTGGCTCTGGTTTCAGAGTCGGGTCAAGAATGGACGAGTCTTCACTTATTTGTACATTTGGCCTGGAGAGAAATGATGATACTTGGACAGGGCGTGCAAAGTTGAACTAGAAACAAAGCTGAATAGTCTGGGAGGCAGGTCAAGGGGGTTTCAGGGAGTTAGGAGGGAGCCATCTTAGTGGAGCTCAGTGATCTTGGTTGTTCCCAAGGTAGAAGCCCATAGCAAATAAATTGCTTTCCCTCAAATCAGTTCTGACTTAGGGCAACCCATTCCAAGGTTTTCTAGGTGGGAGAGAGCTCTGAAGTGGTTCACCATATCCTCCTTGTGGGGGCCCCTCTGGGACTGTGCAGCTTTCCCAAGGCTACACAGGCTGGCTCTATTCTCAGGAAGCATAGTGGGAAATTGAAATCCCAGTCTCTTGCCTGACTCCCTGAGCTATCCAGGGAGTCTTCTGGCAACAAAGAGGTTCCGAAGAGATCAAACACAAAACAAAGCAAGCCACACTCCAGCAATGGTTAGAGGTGTCTGGCTCGGGCTGGAGCTCTCCACATTTAAATTCTCACTTACTTGTGGAGCTCTCTGGGTATTTTGGGGGCAGTTGCATTTAGTTTAGCTGACCTCACAGAATTATTAGGAGGGTAAAGTGGAGGAGTAGAGGGATTATTTATTTATTTATTTCATTTATTTATTTATTTCATTTATACCCCGCCTATCTAGTCAATTGTGACCACTCTAGGCGGCTTACAACACACACTATAAAACAATTACCGTATTTTTCGCTCCATAAGACACACTTTTCCCCCACAAAACAGGGGGGTGGAAAGTCTGTGTGTCTTATGGAGCGAAGAAAACAGATTATATTTTCCTGTTTTCTCCTCCTAAAAAATTGGTGCATCTTATGGAAAGGTGCGTCTTATGGAGTGAAAAATACGGTAAACATATAACATATCACATAACATAACATGTATGTAGCACCCTAAGCTCCTTGGAGGAAATATAATTGCCCCATCTTAGAATCATACCAACCGTACAAGTGCAAAGCTGGAAGGGACCCCAAGGATCACTGAATCCAATCCCTGCCAAAACAGGTATCCATCAATCTATGATCCCTGACAGGTGTCAGTCTAACCAGTGTTTAAAGAACTCCACTAAGGAGATTCTATCATCCTCCAAGGCAGTCCATTTCACTGTCAAACAGCTCTTAGAAAAATCTTCCTTTTATGTTAAGGCAAAATCTCATTTCTTGCAATTAGAACCCATTACTTTGGGTTCTGCTCTTGGAGGTTGCAGAAAAGAAAGCTCGTTTCATCGTCCGCATTGCAGCCCTTCAAACATTTGAAAATGGCTATCACATTTCCTCTCAGGGTTCTCTTCTCTAATCTAAACATACCCAGCTCCCACGACCATTCCTCACAGGGCTTGGTTTTGAGACCTTTTACCATCCAGGTTGCCCTCCTCTGGACATGTTCCAGCTTGTCAATATCCTCCTTAAATGGGGATGCTCGGAACTGGACAACGTTTTAGAAAGCTTTGTATAGTTTACTTATTCTGTGACATTTACTGTTAGAAATAAAGCCTAACATATTAACTTGAAAGATGAATCTTCTGCTAATCTTGTACACAAACTTTGAAGAGGTGGAGAGTGTAATCTTTTTCAAAGCTGCTTTGCTGATAAGGACCTGGTATATCTGTATAGCCTCTGTTCTTGCAAGACTATGGAGTTTTATGAATCCTAGAGTTTTTCTTCTCATACTTTACATGAGAATCTCAAATTAAATGTTAAGTTGGTTGCTATTTCCAGTTAATTGGCCTAAAGCTTGCATACCTCTCTTCCGTTATGCTTAATAAGAAAGCTGCTCACCTGATGATGCACTTTGGGTGAACCAAGAATCTGGAGAA
The DNA here is from genome assembly GCF_051106095.1 of Pogona vitticeps. Lineage (NCBI taxonomy): Eukaryota > Metazoa > Chordata > Lepidosauria > Squamata > Agamidae > Pogona > Pogona vitticeps. The sequence goes on from NC_135783.1 coordinate 247,152,545, forward strand.
GTTAATATTTAAAGCTGGAGCATTTTCAAGGGGAGCCCTCAATGCAATGTGCTTAGAATTGGTTATTCTGTAAGGAAGTGTTTGCTGTGCCTCTTTTCAGCTTCCAAGGATGACTGGTAAGGAAACACATAGCTTGCAACACTAGGTTGTTGTTGTTAGGGAATTACTACATAGCCATGCTCTGGCAGAAATTAGACAAGCCCAGTTGCTAGGGCTGTGTTTAGACAAGTTGCTCACAATTCCAGCATGGCTGTACCGTTGGCTTCTGAGTTGGCTTAGAACCATAGAGTCATTACTTATGCTCAGGCTTCTTGATGGATTGAGGTCAGAAATTTAAAATGGAAAAGACGAATTGTTTGCTGCTGGGCATTAAGTGTTGGTGGTTGGTTGGAAAAGGCAAGATGGGAGTCGTTTGTCAGTGTCAAGCAATCATAAAGAGGAGGTCCTCCCAGCCAAGGACAAAGAGGGCTGAGGAAGCTGTTTTTAACCAAAATGGTTCTCTTAGATATGTGGAATATGTGTCAGCTGCATACAACTGTGTCTTATACTTTAGATCATTAGTAGGCATCCTTCAGTCTCGAGAGACTATGGTCACATAACATGTTCTGTATAGAGGTCTTGGAACAGCGTTTAGTGTGGCTGAGAAGGCCAATTCGAGAGTGACCATCCCTTCCACACTGAAGACAAATACAATCTGTCCCCTGTCCAGCGCCCTGGTTTTGCTTGTTTCAGGACTGGCTCTTTGCCTCGGCCTGCTGTACAAGTGTCTCTTCAAATTGGGAGATGCCATGATGCTTTAGATCAAAGCTTAGAAATATTACTTGTTTGAATTTCTATTTTCTGAATCCCTTAATCAGATTAGCTGGGAATTCTGGGAGTTGTTCTCTAGTAAAATAGTGTTTCCAAGCTTTGGCCTAGACTAAGACAAAGTTTGCTTTTGTGTAGTATTTGGCTGGATAGCTTAGTGAGTTAGATAGTGGAGAGTTTGATTCCCCAGTGTGCCTCCTGAAAGAAAAGCAAACCTATGTAGCCTTGAGCAAGCTGCCCAGGACGCCCCCAGAAGAAAAGAATGGTAAACCATTTCTGAGCACCCCATATATAGAAAACCCTGGAAGGGGTTGCCATAAGTTAGAATTGATTTGACACTGCGTAGTTAAGTAGTATTGAACTATTTCATCATCTGGGCAGCTTCCCTTCTGTCACCACTCTAAGTAACTTTCCAAAACTTTTCTTCTGTTCCTTTGATTTGAATTGCCTGATTTTGTTCAGGTTTTCAGCAATCACTGTGCATAAGATTGCAGTTTAATGCTGAGTAAAGCTGGTTGGATAGTTCAGTGAGTTGGGTATCTGGCTGTGGAGCTAGAGGTTGGGAGTTTGATTCCCCACTGTATACCCCAGAATAGCCAGCCTGTGTGACCTTGGGCAAGGTGCACAGTCCCAGGGTGCCCCCACTAGAAGGAACAGGTAAACCATTTCTGAACAACTTAGAAACCGCTGGAAAGGATCTGTGTAAGTCAAAACTGACTTAACAGCACACAATGACGTTGTTACAGATATCTAAGATAGAGTTGTCAGTCTAGTGCAGCTTTTCTTATGAGGCAGAAGGTCTTTATTTGCAAAAGGGGCAGACAGCCTCCCCTATGGCTTTTATGTCATAATTGAGGATGCAAATATTAGCACTTCAGAGTCCTGTTAATTTGAGTGGCAGAAATTTTAAGCATACTGTATATCTAATGCCAGTTATATCACCAGAGCATTTTAGATGAAAAGCATTTAGTTTTATTTGAATCATTCCCATCTTGACAATTTAACAAGATGTGGAAGGATGCAGCCTACTGAACGATAAATCAGTTAAACATGAGCCCTTTCTGGGGCTGTTGCATGGCTTGGAGTATATTTACTACCCTGCAGTATTTCTGGTTTGTTTTTGTTCTGTTTGAAATGATTTCTCTAAAGGAAAGTGCCTGTGGTTTCATTGCTGATGTTAATGATTTTGAAAATTAGGTTATAAACCTAAAGGAAAAGATCTCTGCCTTGTCTTAATATTGGCTCAGGGCAGGGAGGAGTTTAATGTGCCCAAATATTTTTATGAGCTCCAGGGGCAGGAAAAACAGCAAAATGCTAAAATTGTACAGCAGTTGTGCAGAGCGGATGTCTTCCGGGTATGTGTTTCTTGTGTGCTTGTTCCTTGGGTGGGTGGGTGGGTGGGTGGGGAAAGCAGGGGAATAAATCTTTAGGTATGTTTGTAACATGCAGCCCCTCTGTTGCGGTTGAGAACATTACAGACTGTGCAGTTAAGTTTCTGATTTTAGTGGGAAGCAAGCTGCTGGAGGGGAGGACTCTGTTAGCCACACCCCTGCAAGTTTTATATCTGCTTGGAAGAGAGCTGTATGTTTCCTAAGCCCAGAGCTCCAGAGGACAGATCAATGTGGATTCTTCCATTCCCCTGCACTGCTACTCAGAACATTCCCCCAAAGCAGCTTTTTAATGGCTCCAGCTGAGCTCAATCTTGGGCTCCTGTTGCTGCTGACCTGCTGTGGCTTATCTAACGCACAGGGCTGGAGCTGGCTTTGGGGGTCTTCAAAGAAAACAACCCTTTCTCCTCCTACCACAGTTGCCAATCTTGACGAGCAGTTGACTCAGACGGAGGAGACAGCTCTGCGTCTTGTCACGCCTGAGGGTACAGCTACTCCAAGCAGCCCCCTGGAAAGTACTACTGCTCAGCCAAAAGGAAGAGTGTGGACTATCTTCACCCTGAAGAGACCTGATTTCACTCCAGCTACCATCATATCTACAGCTGCATCTCCCACTCCGCTGGAAAACAGGGAAGGAAGTATTGCAGGAGTAGGGACTGAGATCCTCAACGTAGCTGAAGAGATCAGCAACTTGGTTCAGCACTGGGATGAAAAAACACCAGAGGGAACAGAGAAGACAGAGACACCTGCAACCACTGACCTTTTGGAAGCATCCCTGATCCCAGATGCTGAGCTGGTGAGCCTCCAGAACGTCTCTTCCAGCTCCAGAGCTGATGGGCAAACCTCGTTGGAAAATCAGCCGCCGGAGCATATTCCCTCTGTAATTCCAAAGCCTGCTCTTCTGTGGAACAAGACGCGCCTCCTCTTACAGAAGCCTGATGCACCGCTCGCAGGTAGTGCTTCTTTCTCATTTTCGTCCAGCAATCATATCATGGGCACCATGTTGGCTTTTCAAGAAACTACAGAGGCGGGCCAAGAAGGTGCGACCGCTGTCCCAGCAACCAGGGCAGCCTGGGAACCTGACTCAAGAAAAGAAGGAATTTTGTCCAGTGCAGATATCTTGGAATTGCACAAGCCTCAGGCTGATAGCAGCCGCATGCATGGTGGAATGCCATCCAAGGTGGTGGGTGCTTTAGACCACTGGCTGTCCCGTTATGTTGCAGATTCAGACCGATCACTCTCTAAGGGTGACAGAATCCACCTCCGCCTTAAAGATCCTTCCTTCTTTAAGCATTCTGGGATAGTAGTAGCTGATACACCTGGTGATTCTGTTTCTAATTCGAATGCAACTAATTTTGTGGATTTCTCCTCTGCCAATAACTCTGACTCTCTTGAGTTTCTACTAACCTACACTATGCAACATTTTAGCAATAATAGCACAGGGTTTCCTTCCTTCTTTCCTGGATTGAAGCCAACAGCTGGCCACTGCTTGCCCTTACCGACCAAGCTGTCGTATTGCAACACCCTGGGCATGAAGCATTTCCAAGTGCCGAATTATTTGCATCAGGGCAGTGAGGAGGAAATTCGGGCTGCTTTGCATGAGTGGGAGGGGCTTCTTAAATCTCGGTGTCACCGCTACTTGGAGTGGTTTTTCTGCTTGCTGCTGGTACCTGGGTGCAATGCTTCTCTTCCAATAACACCGCCACCGTGCCGGGGATTTTGTGAGGCCTTGAAAGATCTGTGTTGGATTCATCTGAAAGAGGGGCACCTTCCCATATCGTGTGACTCTCTTCCAGAGGAGGATGGTGTAGATTCATGTGTGTTTGTTAATGTTTCAGCAGGTAATGTGGAAAGGGTTCCATATCTCTAAATAGTGCCTTTCTCTCTCTCCTCTCTGTCACCAACTGACTTAATTTTGCCCTGGACTCTCAAATTAACAGTAAGTGGCTTTGCCTTGTAATGACATCAGTGCCATTCTCTGTTTTCAGGAAAACGCACAAGGGCAACAACCACTGCTCTCTAGTCGAAGGGAGATGTGGCCCAAGTGCCAGGCCACGTCATGATGAGAGCTGTGCAAAATAGCAGCCTTCCCCAACTGGGTGCAGTCCACACAAGTCTGGGGATTTTTGGCTTTGGAGTCTAAAACATCCCAAATGGATCAGACGGCTGCATAAGAGGACAGGTCACCAGGCTGTGCAATAAATATTCCCAGTCAGAGAGGAGGGAGGTATAGTAGAGTTTTGGGCAAGAACAAGAGGACCCATCGGTCTGCCTGCAGTGTGACTGCTTACTCCTCAGTTCTGCTAGACCTGAGCAAAGCTGTAGCAAGGTGTGGATGGCTGTGCATTCATTGTCGTGTTCATCAGAGTAGCACTGCCTCTTATTACAGATTAGACTGGTCTGCCAACATATCAGAGAGTCTGGCCACTCTAGCTTTACATTCTGTTTCCTCATTTTGGAACCTTAACCATTAGAAAGAAGAATAAGTAGAACTTGCTGAGGGGACTTCTACAGTTGAGGTCTTAATAGGTCTAGGTGTGGTTGGACAGAGATTGATTCTTATACTCCTGCTGAAGTGACGGAAATTACTGGGCTGTCATTGATGAACATTTTCTTTAGCTGCTTTACTGAAAAATCTGTCAGCTGAAGCACTTTCTATCTCTAAAATGCATACAGTTCCACAACATGTATGCAATGATAAGTCAAATCTATTGGTGCTCAGGAATAGATATATGACAGAAAAATCTTACTTGTCAGGTAAATTATATGTTTAACATAATATAATAATGAATGAATGCAGTTTGACCGATTTTACAGATACCCAAGTAAATGCAATTTTCTGTTTGGAATTTGAGGAGGAATGAATATTATTGTGTTTGTTTTCATTGCTTTATTCAGAATGTTTAGCTTTTGAGCTATGCAGTATAATAGCCCATTTCTAGTGATTCATCTCTCTTGTGCTTAGGAATTGCATTCTAACCCAGAGATGTTGGAAATTGAAAGAAAGTGGTCTCTCCAATCCCCGCCTTGCAAATCACTGCCTCTTAAAGCATGTCTTTCCCTAGTTACCTGGCACTGTGCATTCCACATTTCCCATATCTTAGAATTTCCCCTATGCACATATTGTAGCACTGTAGACAGCAAGTCTCTACAAGATATGAATATCGCTTGGTATCTGTAGTGGTATCTATATTTCAGATTTCTACTGATAAATAATTGCTGCCTCCTCGAATTTTAGAAGTTGCGGGTCATCCAGCAAAATTGGCTGGCAAGGAACAGAGGACAAAAGGGAGTACTTTATGTAAAGTACATCATCTAGGAATGAAACGTATTGCCACAGGTTGTTATGATAGATCTAACAATGCCCATTTGATATAACTGTTAAGAATGGAACTTCTGGTAGAGTTCATTCTTTAGCTGGTGATGCACAATAATTTTAGAGCAATGGTGTGAGAGAAACTTGATTTTCCATGGGGTAGATACATTTTGCATTTGTTCCACTCCCCCAAGTGGGTTTCAGGTTATTGGAACAATTTTTCCCCCAGATACAGAAGGGGAGATGAAGCTACTCATCATGTGGTGTCATTCTTATTTCAAAATTATCCTCAGCTTTTGGGGTGGGAGGAGGAGGAAGAGGTCTCTCCCTCCCCCCCCTTTCTTTCTTAAGCTTTGTGGGGGGGGGAGCTGTGTGCCCACTCCTTAGAGCAAACATAAGCAAGAAAAGCTGAAATCTGCAGCCTGTGTATACAACACTGTGCAAAATTGCTACTGCTTATGATGGGAAGAGACCAGAAACAGTGCCAGAGGTGACCTATTGATGTACCCCAGCATTCTTCAGTGGAGCTCAGGGTCTCCAAGCATCCTGCCATCTAGGCATGGGTCAGACCCTAAGTTGCTTTACTTTGTCAAAGTGCTGAATTGTGTTCCTTTAAGCCACAGGGAAGGTTACTGCTTGATATTTGGATACCCCCTCTCTCTTGACTTCTTTAACTGCGCTTTTAGAAAATATTGCCAACTTACATATCAAAGCATGTGGCTAAAGTGTTGGGTGTGGATCTGACTGTCCATTCTTACCTATGAAGTTGGCTGGGCGACTTTGAGCCAACTACTCTGTCTCAACTTACTGTGATTTTATGATTCCAGAATGCCACACTCAGAGTGGCTTAAGGAGGGCAGGGTGCCAATGAAAGGAATGACAAACCCATGGCCCATCAACTGTTGCTGTATCTTCCCCTTCCAGTCTTCCAGTATGGTTTTGTGCTTTTCATTAGTCACATTTCAGTAACTGGACAAACTTAAACTTAACTTAAAACTTGTTTGAAATAAACCAACTTTAAATGGTGCTTTATCATTATACCTATATCTGAACACTGCCAATGTCTTATTCTGTGCATATGTGGCACTTGCTTGATAAATCCTCCCTTGGTATGAGCGAAGCTGGATGGATAGGTCAGTGGGTCAGAATAACTGCCCTGGAAGTTCGATTCAGCCACTGTGCCCCCTGGGAGAAGAGCCAGCCTGTGTGGCTTTGGGCAACCGACATGGTCCCAGAGTGCTTGAAGAATAAGGGACTGGTAAACCATTTCTGAATACCGTATGGCTGGAACAACATGTTTGCCTCATACTGGTGTCAATGTGAACAGACTACTGTTGCTTCACATGGCACATACATTGCTGCACATTAGGCACCATTTTAAAACAAGCCTTTGGCAGGGCAAGAGAGCCCTTTGTCTACTGCAGGACGTGCTTGTTCAGCAGGTGAACTGGCTGGCAGTGGCAGCCATTTCCATAAGTCAACTAGATGGCACATAATTGCTATTATTTGTATGAGTGAACAAAGAAGTGATGAAGCCCAGTTATCTATAGTTTCTGCTTCGTAACAAGCCAGGATATGAATGCATATTTTGAAGTTGCTTAATAAGCTGGATTGGTTCTAAATGGCTTACTATAACTTTCCAACTTGTATTTATGGGAAATTAATGTTATTAATATAATTAAAACCTTTATTGGCATTAAAACCCAGTAATCATACAATCAAGATTCTGCTTTCTACTACAGTAAGATAAATACAGTATGGTCAAGTTCCGTCAAGGCTCCTTGGCGCAGTCAGTTTAGTTCGTTACAACAGCAAGATATTCAGCTACATGATCAGTCAATTCAGGTTGTTTACCTGCTAACATCATTTGGATTAACCTCTCAGGGGAGCCAGAAAAAACTGAAATAGAGCTAAGTAGTGACTGACGGGGCTCACTAAATTTAGGGCAGTGAAGAAGAATATGTGGGATTGAGTCCGGTTCCACTAGGCAATGCTTATACCGATGGTTCTTAAAGGGGATCTTACAATATCTGCCGAAAAGAACAGCAGAGGGAAAAATATTAAATCTGGCCAGCATAAAAGCCCGGCGCCACAATGGGTTAATAAGATTGGTGAAATAATTGGCACTACAGTAGTTACAGAAAGAGGGAATTAGGAGAAATTAATGTTAATTGTAGACTTACTAGTTAGTCTCTAGTAGGTGCAAAGGAGCTCCTTGTGTCCTTCCAAAGTTTCTTCATGTCTTTGCTTATTAAGTAGAAATGTAGCTGTTCCACTTATTCCCAGCCTAGTCTTTTTTGTACTTGTAAATCAGTTTAGGCCAGCCTAGAGTGTTGCAATATTTGACTCTGCTATGATATCCCTTTGCAGGCAACCTCAGTTCACAACCCAGTCGAGTAGGAGGACTTGCCTGGGCTTATGGGCCAAGATTAATCAGTTCACCCGATGACAAGGGAAGAAGCACTTTCCCATCCCACTTTTTGCTTTCCACAGCAGCAGAAATCTGTTCCAGAGGTTTCTTGGCCCTGAGGTTTACTGAGGTGTGCGTCAGAGAGCTTCCCAGCTTCTAGCTGAATGGATGCTATAAGAACCGTCTTGGTGCCTTGAGATGGTGGTCCAGTCGGGTTTGCTCAATCCTCACCCAAAACTTTGAAAATTTACTTTTTTAGATGACACCTCCTAAAATTCCCCAGCCTTGATACAGTAGCCCACAAATGCCCCAGTCCTATTTGGAAAAGTGAGTGGTATGTGTAAGAAAGAGAGAGAAAAAGTATGTGAAGGGGACTCTGTCCAGCGGTGCAGTAGCCTTGCCTACTCTTGGCATGCTATTTATGCCTGAAGCCATCCTGACACTTAGGCTGAACAAGAGTTCCCCAGCCCCTGTTGAAATATACAGTACTTGTTTTATTTGCTGTGTGCAATGTTGATAATGAAATTGACTTAATAATTCATAAAATATTTTTTAAAAATATGTACATACATTGATTCTCTTATTGCATCTTCCAGTATTTCTCAATACTGCTTTGTGAAAGCATTTTTGGAAGATAATTTACATAGGCATTCACTAGAGGGTTACTGTCTTTCCTAAAAGTGTTCAGTTGTTGAGCTCTGCACTTGAGCTTTTCAAATTTCAGACAGATAAGAAGAAGTTCCTTTTCATTGATTTTTGTAGTTCGGCAAGTCTGAGAGTATTTCTCAAAGGATTTAGCAAGACATTCTTATGTTGCAGGGTCAGAAAACCCCACATAACATTCTTGAGTGTTTTAATGCTTCACTTTATTTTACAAAAGAAAAAAAAGCAACACAAAGAGGCTTCAGAATGAAGCCGCTTGCATGAATACTTGGCAGAATTCCTGACAGTTCTATCTACAGTTATTGCCTGAATGTTTGAAACATCTTCATTGTCTGCTGTCAAACCAACCTGCTCTTTTCAGAGCATTCTGAATGAAATTCTTCCTTGATAAATGAATGCTCCCGCATGGGGTGAGAATTTTGCAGCAGAAAGTTTTATTAAATGGAGGCAATCTGTTTCTTAGGCACCAGCTGAGTAGGAGAGCAACTTAAACCTCAGCGATTGCATTGATTTGTAAACATTAAATTGCAATTTTCCAGAATGGAGCATGTAAAGTAAATTGCCTTTTGAGACGAACCAAATTTCACAGCAACATTGCAATTGCATTTTGTTCAAACAGCTAGGATAATTGTTCTGCATGCATCCAATGCTTTATTCAGATTATGCTAAACATGCCCAGTAACAGCAAAACATGCATAATGAGTTAGAGTGATAAGTCTTTTTTCCCCTTTGATATAGAGAAGACACATGTTTTGCAAAGTGGAGTATTTGTGCATAAAAACCCAAGGGTTTTTAAAGCATAGGTGACTCTTAAAGCTTAGCCTGTTTTAATACTTCTTGACAGTAGTATTTATGTCTAAGAACCTCTTCCCTCGAGGATTGCGGTGTACACCTTCCTCTTCTCAGTGTGTTCCTTGATGTTTCATCACCCTGCAGGTACGTGCAGATGGCTCCTAGCATAAGTACACTATGGAAAAAGTTCATAATAAACTTACAGGCCCAAACATTGACAGAGAAATTTGTGGGGGAGAGGCTGATTTATTTATTTAGCTCATGTACTATCCTCATTTTCTCCCTTGTGGAACCCGTAGAACGTTAGCACTGAAGACTGTAAGTTGAGTCCTCTTCCCTTGCTCTTCTTGCCCCTTTTCTTGCCTGGATTCCAAATCACAAGGTACGATGAGTTCTCAAACAAATCCAGTCCCCTTCCTTATCCTTCTTGGCTGAATTGTCTCTTGAAAGGCCTAACTTTCAAAAGCTTGAAGGAAATGCTGGGCCAATGCAGTGCTACCTTTTCCAGCTGAAACCAGGAGCACTCAGGATTATTGTAGTTGCATCTGCTCCTTTTTTACTCTTAAAAGCCAAGGGAGACCATGAACATTTACAACCGTGAGCAGAGCAGGGATGTCCTTGCTGGATTTGTGGGTTTTGAAGAACCAAGACAGGCAGTTTTGTGTTGCAGCGCTTGCAGTGCTCATTGCCTCCTTATTGTGAGATCAGTTTCCTTTGCAGCAAGGAAGGGGCAGACTGTGGCCCTTTTCTGGAAATTATTGGACTGCAACTTCCATTAGACCTAGGAAGGACAGTCAGTGGTGAGTCATGCTGGGAGATGTAGTCTAACAACATCTGGAAGGCTGCACTTTGCCCATTTAGTAGCACAGGGATTTCTACTTTACCTCTCCGTGGTGCCTCCATTTTGAGTTTAATTTCATCCAAGGAAGTAGCGCATATCCCATAAAAGGAGGAATATTAGCAAGGGGGGGGGGAATGTAACAATGAATACTTCTTGTGACGGCTGTCCTTGTTCTTACCTGACAGGGATTTATTTCTTTTCTTCCATGGTTTTTTATGAATTAAGATGACTTTCAAGTGTACAGTTTGTTCAGTGCTTTAAGAACTACATGTATTGACAATTACTCTACTCTGCTCTGACGTTCTACACGGTGATTAAATATTTCTTCTTGTTGGTGGATCAATACCTTCCAAAGGTCGAGGCTAGGGTCAAAATATCCTTTTGTTGGACTAGGTTCATTTCAGTTCATGGGGCAATCAGGGTTTCTGCAATATAGTGATGATGAGATGAGGCAGGGCAGTGGGAAGACTTTTGTTAGTGTCTGCCACACTGGAAAGAGCAGAGGACTTGTCCCCCCCTCTCTTCTGCTTCCCAAACCCCTGGGTAGCAGTCAAAATAACAGGATAATAAATGATGCGATCCCATCTAAAGGGCTTACATTCTCCATTACCTAAAATAGCAGCCTTCAACCTTTTCAGTCCCAGGTCTAACTTCATTTCTAAAATCATATGGCCGCCTAGAGTAGTCCACCACGACTAGATAGGCGGGATATAAATTAAATAAATAATAAATAATAATAATAATGTGTAGTGCTTCTGCTAGTGTCACTCATCTTAGTTCAGGCTGCAAACAGGTGGTTCTGGCCTATCAGTCCAAGACCCATAAGTTGGAATGTGGAGAGAGGTCAAGGTTGCAAAGCTCAGGAAACAGTAGGGTGGCAGGTCCTATTGGGAGTTGCTTCACATGCTCCCTCTTGACTTCAGTACATTTCCTCATATACTGCACAGATACCTGCCTTATCACGTGTGATGTGCCATGGATAATTGTTCTCTTAAAATTTGCAAAGTGGGAATAGGGAGATGATGGGCAGACAGACAAATAGAAAGACAAAGGGGTATTGGAAATGTGTGTTCCTCTGTTGTATGACGCAAACAGTTTTGGCTCTAACATTTTCATTTGGCTGTGGCTTCGATTAAAATTACATTAAATGGAGCTCTTTTTTTATCTCCAGGGTGCAGAAAAGTCAAACAGAGCCTTCCCTCTTTTTGTATAAATCCGTAATGTTGAAATCCTTGCATGCTGCTTTAATTTGATCTATAGAGAACTTCAAACAGAATTTTCCTGGAAGGCATAGGCGGTTCTCAGTGTGAGAAGAGAACAAATAAACTCTGGGGCACAAACGACTAATTACTTTGATCTGGCTTTTTAAAGCAATTAACTGGGCACATCTACTCTGTGGAGCAGATGGACAATCTGGATGGAGAACAACAAACTCCACCACTCCCACTTCCACACACAAAATAAAAGGGACCATTTAAGGAGGTTGGGAGTTTGATTCCCCACTCCACCTCTGAGGGAAAGAGCTAGCCTGTGTAGTCATGGGCAAGCTGCACAGTCCCAGGGCATCCCTAGAAGAAGGAAACAGTAAACCACTTCTGAGTGTTTTCTGCCCAGAAAAATCTGAAAAGGGTCACCATAAGTCTGAATTGACTTGACGGGACCTGGTTATTACTATTTATTTAAGAATACTTTTTAGAAAGGATAAAGAAATTGACATGAAGATACAATTTCACAGACATTCAGTAGTGGGAGTGTGGGTGTGTTCACTACATTGGCTGAGAAAGGATTTGGCTCAGAGGTCCTTTATTTTGGAGTGCGCTAGCCAGAATAACACATCTTTGTGATGATTCATCATTGAGACATTAAAAGTTCAGCATAGAAATTGGAAATAGTCTGTAGGTGGCTATAGATCATAGGAATGCTGAGCCTATATGCTTTACTTTCCTTTTTTTTTTTCCTGTGGGAAAGAGAAATCATGTGAATGCTGAAACTGGCCTTAAAATCTTTATTGAAACATAGTGGTTTCTGATGGATTCAGAGGGCAGAGATTGCAGAAAAACTGCCAAGAACTGGGGAAGCAGCAGGAGTTGTTATTGTTATTTTACTCAAAGTTGGACCAACCTAGAGTTTTCAAGAAACACATGTCATTTGAAACATATTCCTTTTTGCAATCCTGTATTTCCATAATTACAAAGGAATCAGAGGAAGATGTGACCTGTACAATCTGTGCCAATCCTTGGCAAGCAAACAGATGAGTGGGGAATCTGTGGATCGTTCATTTTCTGAAGGAAAATGATGTCCTGTTTTTCCTTTCCTGAGGAAATTAAAGGAGGAAATTAAGGTGGGGGAGGTGGTGCTTGCTTCCTCTACCGTCTCTGTGGAGCACAGTGTATGCATTCTGACTTTGCGCAGAAATTGATCCATAGTAGTGGTGGGCGAACATTCAGCTTCCAGGCTCTACTTCTACTTCCAGGCTTTACACTCTGAAATTCAGCATTCCGTCTACAGTACAAAATAGTGGCTTGGACAAGCAAGCATATCCAATGAAGAGCAAAGTCCCCATGAGCATTAGTGGTATTAGTGATCATTAACCAAATACTGTAGAGCTCATAAATTCTGCTATGCAAAAAATCCACCCTTGTTCTTCCCCAAGCATATTTTCTCAGAAGACTAACTTAAGGGAGGGGAGGGGGGAAGCATTTTTTTTTCTGCTGATAGATAACTGTTTGTCAGAAATCCTAACAAATATCTGTCAGTAAATTTCAAGTGTCTGTAACTGCTCTAGCAATCTAACGAGGGAGCTGCCATTCCTACCCGTCTCTCTCTAGAGGAGAACTTTGTCTGTCTACATATGCTCAAACAGGCGAGACAAAAGCCTCTCATCCAGTTCTCTTCGGTCAGCTGCAGTGGCAGGAGTAGCAGCTCAGATCATGGGTGTGAGTTCCCTTACTCTACGGTATGAAAAATGTTCCTCACATTGACTCTCAGTAAGTGCAGTATCTATATGTGGAGCAGGTACAGGTAAGTAATCTGCCTGCTTCTAATCCTATGCTTTGTTTATGGACAGAAGAAATCTGAAAAGTTTCCCATGCTTGTAGCATGGGCAGGAGTTTCAGCAGCTGCATAATTTGAAACATCTGGCACTGACTCCCTTTCTTTTAATGGCACCAGTTCAGGGCCAAACATTTGCATCACATCCCAAACTTGTTGGCATTCATGCTTTGTAATTTTTACAGCTGTCAAATGGCTATGGTACAATACAGCATTGTAGTCGGCAGCCCTACAAAAGACAGAAATCACATTGGTTGGGTCTGAACATGACTCCAGTTCGTTCAGTCTGTTCCACAAGTGCTGTGTTTGTCTGATGAACCCAGTGCCCCTGTTCTTCATTCCCACCCCCTACTTCTGCCTCTGCCGCCACCAGCACCCCATGCATGTGTTCTCTTCACAAACAGTCCTGTTTGACTCTTTTCTGCTTGTTTGCTAATTTTTCTAAAGCAGCAGGAACAGGCAAACAAAAAGAACTCTAAATCAGATGTAAAGTTCAAACAGAGCCACCGTGAAGGAGGGTGCCTTTCCTGTCCTATAAGTAATGTGGAGCCATGTTTATTTACATATTTCGTGTTTGCTGTGAGGATTTGTATCTTGCCTTTCAAGAATAAAAACATAATTCAAAGATGGCTTATGAGTGAGATAAAAAAAACATAAACAAAACCCAGTCTAAATGATATTAGCAACTTATGCACTATACCACTTGCCAAGTGCACTGGCCTAGTGCACAGCTTATGACTGTTGGGGAAGAATAAACATTTTGAAGATCACTATTATGTCAAGAAAAGAAATTTGCTGTGTATTGACTGTGAGATAGACAGGAGGATAAAGAATCCTAATTGCCTATATCTAATTTCCATGTATATGCTGTAGGTTTGCTGGCAGCCATTTCACTAATGAAGCACAAAAGGAAGTAGAAAGTGAACTTGATAGAGAAGAGTTGTTGTTGTTTAGTCGTTAAGTCGTGTCCGACTCTTTGTTGACCCTATGGACCAGAGCACGCCAGGCCCTCCTGTCTTCCACTGCCTCCAGGAGTTGTGTTAAATTCATGTTGGTCGTTTCGATGACACTGTCCAACCATCTCGTCCTCTGTCGTCCCCTTCTCCTCTTGTCCTCACACTTTCCTAACATCAGGGTTTTTTCCAGGGAGTCTTCTCTTCTCATAAGGAAGCTAAATAATACATGCAAAGTTGAGGGACAAAAAAAAGAGAGGAAGGCAATCTATCTGCCTGGTGTGCCCACCCTCAGTCGCAATGCAGATGATTTGTCATTGCATAGGGCCTGATAACTGGCCACCTTCCACTTGCACAGGGCCAATGATGGCACAAGTGGAGTGGTGCCACTTTACAAGTCTGGAGGGATCTTTTGCTCGGTAGAAGTTCAATCGGATACTAGCCATGGAAGGGAGTGCATTCCAAGGACGTTCAGTGCTCTTTGCTTGATGTTTCCTCTTCCCAAGGTTTTGCACACCTGACTGAACTGGAGAGACATAAAAAGGCAAGGGAAGGGGGTGGGGAGTTCAGGCACAAAGTGGCTTTCTCAGAACAGGGTTGGGGGGAAAGCCACGATCCTCTGTCTTGTTGATTCTCAGGCTAAAGCTCTTTTCTGTGGAATGTTATTTTTTTGAGCTTTTCCAGCTTTGGGTCTGGAGGTTGTAAAGTAAAGCTGGAAACAGTAATTTGAATGACTGAATGGTTTTAGAAATAAACTACATATTTTCATTTGTGCTTAATAATTACCGCTCAGCATAGTGGTTTCTACTAAAGCAGGATACAAATGTCAGAAATAAATACGTTAATTATTAAGTCATAATATGAAAGGATATAATTTGGGGTGTATCTCTGTCCATTACTATGTCCACATCAGTACTGCTTCAGGCAGTATTATTGCTATGATACTATTCATATAGTAAAGAAGAGGATAGGGATCCCTTTCCATACCAAGGACTGAATGCAATATGAGGAAAGACTTGTGGCATTCCAGTGGATGGGGCACAAATGTGTGTATTATATCTGTTTTTAATAGACAGCACTGTCTGCTGAGGCATATGACAGGTATAACACCTTAAGACCTCTATACATGTAGCCACCAAGACAAATAAAAACCAAAACAACCCAAAGGTCAGGGATCTAAAGGTATCATTCAACAGATAGCTGAGTTCATCAATGAAACTGGGTCCAAGAGTGCTTCTCCCTTCCAAATGCAAACCCCACCCTATCCTCAGATTCTGCTGTACAAACCTGGGAAACAGCTTGAAGCAGTTTTGGAGTGGGACAGCGAATTGCAGTGTATGTGCATGTTTGTGTATGTGTAAAGCCCTAGAGGACATCTGCTAGTGCAGGGTTGGATTTATATTAAAGTTCTCTGCAGTAGTAGTTCCTGCCAAACTATTTGTCTGATGCCCTCAATCAATAATCAAGGGCATTTTATAACCAGCAAAATAGAACATCCCTATATCTCAGGCAGTTTTGAAAAGCTGACAAAATCAGTTGCTGGATCCTCCAGTTGTGTGCATCTAATGTTTGTAATCCAGCTAGTTTGTTGCTGAATGAAGGATCATTAAGTCATGACCAAGTATGACATGACAGAATGATGAGAGTCAAAAGAGGGCAGAGCAGAGGCTTTGAAATCCTCTGAAAAGAGCATATTACCAAGGGATAGAAATGATCAAAGTCTCAAAAGCTGTGGAGAAGACTGGAGAGTCCAGAAGAGAACAACGTGAAATCAGGGGCATCTGCAGTCCCTTTCTGACTTCATGGGATCACTGTCTTCCATTTAATGATCTGGTTCAAAGCAGCATATCCCTTAAAGAAAGAAGAGGCATTATGGAGTTGTTTGTAGGAATCCCTACTGTGTTGAGCGGTGTCCATTTTGTTTGTTGGTGGTACAGAGGGTGCGATCTGAAGTCAGGAAAGGCACACATCTAATCACAACAGAAAGGGTAGCTTTGCAGGGAGCAGCCTCCCTTAAAGTGGCCCCTCCATCTGTCAAGGAATTTCTTCATATGGATCCCCAAAAATAGTCACCTTACAGTTAGACCAAAGTGGTCAAGCTTGGGCATGGATTGAGGTCAGGCTAGAGAACAATTCTCCAGATGCCATGTAATTGCTGGGAAATAGATTGTACTGGACTGTTTTACAAGTGTAATCTATTTCCATGTGTGATCACACCCAGAGGCACAGCGTCAACTGCTGGGTGTAGCCATGGACAACATTCAGAACCAGGGGCAAAGATGGAGATCATAGGTATATATGTACATCAAATACCCACATATACCCAGTGCAGGCATTCACTTGGGCAACTACTTCACCCACCCCGTACACTCACTGTACATTTCAGATGAAGAGCATGAAAAGATCATGTCCCCACATTAAACGTGTTCCTCTCTGCTGCTGCTTTGTACTTCTTCTTTCCTCCATCTCTTTCTTGTGCACAAACTCACACAGAGTGGGATGGGAATGGGGGTCCAGCAGGAGGGAAATATATGTAAGGCTCTGAAACCCTGCCTCTGATAAAGAAGGCAAGCCAGCAGGACTGGTTGAGGTAACCTGACCTTGAGTTGGGCAGTGCCCTGGCTGCCTTATTAAATCATCCTTCACTGGTCACCTCAATGTATGGCCTGACAGGAAAGGTTGTCAGGTCAGATGGGGAAGCTTCGAGGGTCAATGGTCCTCTGTCATTCAGGAAAAGGTATGGTGGATTCTTTTGGAATTATGACCAGGTTTTTAATATCAATTATGTTCTGATTCATTCAGGTTTTCAGAGGTTCCTTGGATTGTATAAGAGAACTGTTGGAGTATTAGCAAGACTGACTACTGCTTTTCAACTTGATTGCCTGATCATCCCATTGACAATTAAAGAGAGGGCCTTTTCTGTGGTGGCCTCTGGTTGTAGAACTCTCCTCAGATGTTGTTAGCTGAGTGCCACTAAACCAATTAAAACCTTTTCCATACCTTTAATTTCTTTTTTAAAACCTGCCCTCTTACTGGTTTAGCTTGCTTTTAGAATGTTCTGCATTTTTATATATATTGCTTGTGTTGCTTTATAGTCCTTTGTACGTTACCCTTTTTAAGTTAGAGGGCGTGGAAATGCTAACATGAATAAATAAAATGTCTGAGGATTGGCCACAAAGAGCTTGCTTCACATAATGAAAGTCCCAAGTGGAATTACTAGAATTTCTAGTTGAAGGGATCTCAGAAGCAGAGCTGGGAAGGACCTTTGTTTGACCCTCTGGGGAGCCACTAGCATTCATGTGGGTTAAATTGACTAATGTTCTGAGAATCAAAAGGTCAAAGTGGTCATGTAAGTCATCTTTTGCTCCATACTCTTTTCTGTATGTTGCAGGGGGATTGACTGTGAGATCTGTGTCAAGAGGAACTTCCAAAAGCTCACTGTACATACAGATGGGGGGAAGCATCTGGTAATCTTCTATGACTGCTCATTCTTTAGGGGGCCATTAATCTTGCCGGTGGCAGTGTGTGAGTCACAACAGACACAGGGTTATCTTTGTTCACAGTATAAGCACTGGCCAAGGTCAAAAAGGACCATGGTCCTGAAGTCCTGCAGGGTGTCCCTCTGCTATTTCCTGTAGGCTGTAGGTCTGACAAGCTCTCTGTATACAGTGTACTTGAGCATGAGAGTGAATTGATGGCATATTTTACCTGTTATCTGAAAAGCTGCCTCTTTTGTTGCCTTTTTAGCATTCAATGGATCCAAACATAACATTCGCAGACACAAAACAGCAACATCTTAGGGACTTCAAAGGATTAGGGTTTGTCTATATGTTAAAAGGAGATGTAGTTTAAATTTCAGTGTGGCTTTTTTTTTTTTCAAGAAAAGATATTTTTGTTTGACTTCATTTTTCAATTCTATAGATATAGCCACTCTTGTCTGATTTTTCGTGGTCGAGTACGTTTTATGTTTATTAAGCTAATGTCATTTGAAGGTTATACAGCCTGTGTGCACACTAAAATGCAAATATATGCAAGACTGGGTAAGATTGTTTACCTGACAGTCAATGGATTTAGATGCTGTAGTTAATGTTTCTCTCAAAGGTCGCAAAATAGTTCTGTTGCAGGTGGTTACTGCTAGACAGAGAACTTACTTATTGATCTGCAATCTACTTCATTCCATGATTTTGCTTATACAGTACTGTGTACCAAACTCATTTAATATGGCATTTTCTCCTAAACAATGTGGAGGGTTCAGAAAACACACTGACCTTTTTTGACCTCAAACTGCTTAAGAAGACCTCTCCCACAATGGCAAGAGTTGTTGTAACACAGCTGCCAAATGATGTTTTCCTTGCAAGTCTGTGTGGATTTGATTCAAGTTATCTCTGTGCTGAATAGTATTTCTTTCCCTCAATCACATATACTTGACAACTGTGGGAACCAAACATGTCCTTCTGTTTGCACCTTGAGGGAAGAACCGGTAATGTTTTACCATTGAGGTGCTTCTGTTTATTTTCATTTTTATATTAAATCTGGTAGAGGACCTAGGGTTGCCTTTTTTGAGTCCCAACATTCCTGTCTGTGTTGTCACTGAGCCAATAGTATTTGGCTTTTCAGTTCTGAGACTCTTTGCTTTTTGCCTTTGGCCGAAAGATGTCTTGGTCCCCATTTCTATTCTATAGCACACTAGTTCACCTTGAATTGTGTCAATTTCTAATGAACTTCTATTTCGATTGTGGCAATTTGTACTGTACTTCTATTTAATCCCCCCCCCCCAATGTTTATTTAATGGAAGAATAGGACTGAGTTTCTAAAAATTCACAGAGAGATGTTGCTTATTTGCACTAGTTGGCTCCAGCTTGAAGAATTAATATGTGTTAGGGGGAAAAAATCTCTGTGTGGGTGACAGAGAAACAATGAAGAACAATGCTGGAAAAACAAGAATTTATGTGAAGGTCAGCATGCACATGGCCAGATGTTCTCCTCTGGTAAGAAAATGATTTCTGGATAAGAAACGGACAGCATGTCTTGAGAAAAACTCTTTTCTTTATAATTATTTCCATTCAAAACATCAGAATGTAAAATTAAATTTAAAGGCATGGAATGTCGATCTAAGAGACTTTCCCATGGAATAGAGAAAAGGAATGTGCCATCCTAGGAGGGCTTTATGAGGGAGGAATGATGTTGATTAGGGCTCAGTGTCAGTACATTCAACCTTCCAAAGCCTTTCTCATGAGCAAAGCTATGCATGTGTCCTCAAAGTGAGCCTCTTTGGGTTCAGTGATACATACTGTATTCTCAAGTAAGAGAATATGTAGATATGACCTACCCACTCAGTATGTGCACCCTTTCTCTCATCACAGCACACCAAAATGGGGATATGAAACTTCTCATCCAGACAGCAGAGGGAAGAGAAGTGTGTCAATAATAGGAGACTGGGAACACTGTGTGTGGGACACACCTTAGTTAGCTTTTGGTTGCAAAGGTTGTGGCCTGTGGGTTGTCTGTAGAGGTTTTGCTGCTATTTCCAAACCTGCCATATTTAGAGTTTGTCTGTATCTGTGAAAATATGTATGCTACGAAATATACATATTCTTATTCAAACACACAAATAGACATGGTCTAGGGAGTATAAATCAATTGTAGCTTCCTTCTGAAATGTCCTCCTGTGTTTCAAGATAAATACCTTTTGTTCACCCCTTATATCTTTACAAATATGTTACCCCTGTACTAGAGTTATGTTCCCCTATACTAGAGTTCACCTATATCTTCACAGATATAAGTGAACTCTAGTATAGGGATAACATAATTTGAGTTAGGATTTTATTTTTGTCTTAAACAGGCGAGGTCAACATGAAATAAGAGTTATGTTGTTGATGTGGACATAGGCTGCTCAGGCACTATAAGGAACACAGAGGAGAAATGCAACTTTTGGAACTGGAGCTTAAATCCAAGGACACGACTTAAATTGTTGTGAGGATGACATTGGATGCTCCTGAAGGGCCAAAATTTTCATAGTTACATCTACAAGTGTAACATAAATGGCATGACTTTTGACAGTGAGCTGCTGTAAGTTGTTAAGTCAGTGCAAACATCAATTGTGCACCAATAATATCTACCCTGACATCTTAACCTATGGCAGTTCACTGCCAAAACGTACACCATTTGTGTTACTCAAGTATAAAATAACAGCAGGATTTTGGCCAATATAACCTAGAGAAACAGCTGCTGAAAAGATGCCTTAGGAGAGTTAGGCTGGCTTTACTCCACTTCAAAGGATGTCTTTATTATTTTGGCAACTGTCCCAATTAAACCATAATACGTGTGTTTGTTGAAGAGGAGATCCCTTACCCTCTTCTTTGTTCTCTACTTTTGTACCATCATTTTATTATGTAGCAAAGTTGAAATAATTTTCCAGTCCTGTCATTGTGCTTTGCCATCAAGTCCCAGGCTCCTGCAGCTAAGTGCAATGCTTTGTTGCTTTCAGAAGAGCTTGGAAAAAGTTACTTTATTTGGATTGGAATCCCATAATCTTCCAGATAGCATCCCCTAGCCCAGTCAGTGGACATGTTAGTCCAAAAAAGTAACTTCTCTAAACTCTGTCTTTCAGTATCATTACTGAGTTGGGAGGTCTTCAACCTCCAAATTATTATCATCATCTATATTATCCCCTTTTCAAATCCCCTATCATTCTGTGGATCAGCATTCATATCCTTACATCTGGAAATGCAAAGTAAACACTTGAAGAGGGGGTGGGGTGGGGAAAAATCATCTCCAAAAAAAAGAAAAGAAAGATGAAGGGCCACACCAAAAGGTCCAGCTTTTGTTTAAAACATTTTATTCTGCATTATATCTACATGTGACATTACCATTAATAATAATTTTGCACTGTGAAGTCAATTCTGATTTATGGTGACCCTTTTCAGGGTTTTCTAGGTAAAGAGCACTCAGAAGTACCATTCCCTTCTTCTGGAGACTGTGCAGCTTTCCCAAGGCCACCCAGGCTGGTTCTTCTCCCAGGAGGCACTGTGGGGAATTGAATTCCCAATCTCTAGCTCTGCAGCCAGATACCTAACTCACTGAACTATCCAGTCATCATTATTATCATTACTTCCTCCTATGTAAAACAGCATCTCTCTCCCCTTTCCCCACTTTGTGGAAATAATAAATCTTTTTAATCTATGTGATCATTATATCTGCATATCCTCTTACCATAACAATACCTAGGTCTAGTGAACCCTTGCTGTTAAGATGCGCCTTTCTTTTGAGTTGCCAGGTGTTCTGTAGTGTAGTGAACGTGCCACTAAAAATACCTTTGCAGTTTAAGATGAACGACAACTGTGTATACAGTATATGAATAAAGTTGCAGGCAGGGAGCTGAAAGTTATGAGTCATAGTCTTTTGTCTCCTGATTATAATTCCCATTTTCATACAGTCACGTGGTTTGCACTTGAGCTGTGTGATGTGTTCCTGCTGTACACACTTTAGCTGTACTCTAAAAATAATAATACACTTATACAAAGGTGAATCCAGGTCACCATTGAAAAGTGAGAGTTCTGCACTTGACCAAACTCCAAATGTCAGCCTTTGCTGGCCAAAGTCTGTTAATTTCCTGCAGGCTTGTTTCTCCCAGCTGTGTACTTCAGTGGGAAGAACTTTCTCTGGAGGTGAAGCAGAAAGAAGGGCCATGAACTGTGGAGGGGGTTAGTAATGTATGATGCCAGAGATTCTTGACACTCCTCTTAGATGATACAAGATGATTTGCGGTGCAAGGGCCCAAGAGGAAATACTGTATGTTATCTGCAAATATATTGTAAATAAACATCTTGCAAAACTTTCACTGTTCATTATCAATATGTTTGCAAACTCACGCCTCTTCACATGCATGGAGCAATTCCTCTCCCTCTGCTGCAGCCATTTGTGGTGAAAAAAACTGCAGCTATTTGCTGTAGGAGAGGCAATTTTGATGGCAGCTACTTGGCAAATATGATCATGTCCAGGCCTTCATTTTCTCCTTGACCCCTAACAGTGGAGACAGTGAGTGCAGGAAAATGAGTGCCATGATCTAACAAAGAACCTTACAACTGAACAGAGAATTTTCAGATTTCCCCCCTTTTCCTATTTTACGTGCACAAAGAATAAATACTGCACATATACATAAGGGTGTAATGGCAGGTGTATGTGCTTGTCCAGTAAAATACCTGAATTAATCCATTCTCCATGGCTTTGAAGGAAGAATCTGTCCAAGTATGCACATGAAAGCACATAGATCCCCTAAGTAAGTTCATTTTTATGCTCTTAGGACAGAATCCTTTAGTTTTTGTGCCAATGTAAATGAAATGGTGAAAATCATAGCCGCAATTTGCTGCCAGGTTATGAGTTACCACTTGTATTTCTAATTCTATCCCAAGTCATACAACAGGGGTGTGAGGAGATGTACAAGGAGTGACTCATTAACTGGAGGTGGTTCTCTATTCAGAGGTATGCCCATTGCACATAATACCAATAAGATTCTAGCAATGCAATGTAAACGGTTGAAAGTTAATTCTGTAGAGAGGAGTAAGAAATGTGTTTGTGGTTCATAATTTAGTTGCTTTCTGTACATAAGAGCATTCTCCTTTTCTTTGTGCTTACTGACCATGAATAAATAGACTTGAGTTTCTGAGGGGTTTTTTTCCCCCCAGCCTCCTCTAGGATCTGTTTATTTCAGTACATTCTTATACTAAGGAGTTTAGAAAAAGAGGAAAATAAACAGATCCCTTTAATGGCAGCTAGAGGAGCCCCGTATGCTGTAGTGGAAAACGTGATGGCCAAGGACTCAGGAGAACTGGGTTTGGATTTCTGCTTGGTCATGGAAACTCACTTGGGGTAGGGGCTACAGCTGGTAAAACTACTCCTTAAAATATCTCACTTATCTTGAAAGGCCTACATATTACAGTTCCTAGTCAGTTTTCTTCGCGTATTAACTGAGTTGCCTTTGCAAGTACGTTCACACATACTGGGTTACATGTAACTATTTTCCCCCCTCAGAGTCTGCCTGCAGGCTCCAACCTCAATCCCAGGGTAAATACTATATTTTTTGCCCTAACATGAGCCAGGATAAAAGAAGTATGATTCAGCTTACTAGAAACTCTTAAACTAGCCACCTGCAGGCAGCACTTATTTACTGTGGGTAAATAATAGTGTATTTACTGTGGGCAAATAAGTAAATGTCTAATTGCGAGCTTGGTCTAAACTTTGTTAGAGGTTGGAGTTGTTTTGTTTTTAAATCTTCATGCAGATCTTTGTGATGGAACTGTGGATCTGGCTGATGACTTTATGATTCACTGCTCTAGTTCCCCTTATCAATTGTAATCTTCTTCCTTCGCAATTTTTCCAGTCAGTTTTCATGAATCTAACACTCAACATTGCTGTCTCCTTGTGATGTTTGAAACTCTTTATTAGCCTCTGTTTGAATTGACCCATTTTTTCTTAATGTAGGGAATGTTACTGAGTACACGAGTTCTCTTGAGACCAGCAAATGGAAAGGGAAATGTAGTCTTTGCTGAGTTCACATTCTCAGGGTGAACTTTCCAACATGAGCCTTGGTGGAGCCACAAGAGACCTGCTGCAGGGATTTCCAGTTGTGGTTCAGGAAGAATTTTTTTCCTCATCCAAATAATACAAACTGGGAAAGCACTATCTTGTTGCTGGTGTGAATTACTCCCTACTGTTTAGCTGCTGCCAGAAAATAACAGATGGTGATGCCTTGGTATGTTTCATGCAAGCCTTGAAAATCAGTAGACTAGTGTTGTTGTGTAATGGGTGCAATCTGAGGGATGATTTTGAACGTTTGCCTTTGACATTACACTTGTATAAATTAAGTGCTAGCAGACAGAATTGTAGCTACAGAGGGAAGAAGTTGTGAGAAGAGTCGTCCCCTTAGAAGTACAGTATTCCAGGTTCTTCCCTCTGAATTGTCTGTTTCAATCTAAAAAATATGGAAATATAGAAAGAGTGGGGAGTATTCAACCTCGTCATTCAGGCAAGAATTTTCATATTCTTCATATTCTCTGAATTGCTATAATGCACCATACACAAATCTAACTCTGAAGACTTCTCAGAAATTTCAGTTTGAAATACATCTGTTAAACTTTCTGTTAGGATGGGTCATTAGAAACATACATAACTGTTCTGCTACTTAAATCACATCAGTAGTGTAATCTGTTTTCAGGCAGAAATAGAACTAATGATGTTTGCCTTTCAAAGGCCCTTAGTGATTCAACTTACCCCAGCAAAATTTCAACTTGGAAGACTCTTTTTCTGATCTCCTTACTATCCAAAGTGATGTGGACAGTGATGGAGAGAGGAACATTTTGGTACAGTTCTCTTTGCAGGAAATGGATTTCTGTATTTTGGACATGAGGAAAAATATTTAGTCTCCTAAGCCTTTAAAGTCTGATTACAGTAACTGTTGCTTCATTCACTCTATCTTTCTCAGACTTTCTAACTGGCCATATTTCTCCGAACTTGTGTTTGTTGAAGCAAAGTTTAGCTGGGCATTTATGTGGAAGAATTAATAGGCAAGAGAAGATGCATAACTTTTTTTTAACCAGTTCTCCCATACAGCTATCCCACTGGTGTCATTCTCCCAGCATTATAGCCAGACCTGCTTCCCTTGCTTGACTCAGAGGCTAGAAGTAGCACTGACAAGTAGGTGAAGCTGGAGAATGTGCTTCTGGGAAAGGAAGAGTAAAACACCCATCTCTAACTACCACTTCACCCCTGCAAATGTTCTTGTGCAATCTTCTGGTTAGCATTCTAGGACAAATATCTTGTCTAAATGTGTAGATTTGATTACAAGGCAAGCTCAGTGAATGAGTGCAAAGGCAACGGGGAGAAGCAGATAACAATTGGACTTCTATTATTATTACTTTTAAAATTATATTTTATATAAAAAGGTTTAAATTAAACTGTTGGATTTTAAATGTATGAAACTATCTGGGAATTCATGCAGTTTTGCACTGTTGATGGGCCCTGCAATGTGCTTCACATATACATACTCTCAACATGTCATTTCAAAATGCCTGGGTTTGGCCCTATAGACATTCAATGTGGTGGGTGTATTGCCTATATTGTTTTAAAGAAAAGAAGTATGTGTGAAGAATTGGTGGTCCTCGACCCCTCGTTCCAGTAAATAGTAAGGACACTGTGTACAAGGACATCCTCTCAGTGCAGCAGTAATAGCAGTACTTCACCTTCAAAGATCTAGATGCACTGAATACAGGCAGTATAGCCTCTCATGTGTTTGATGACTTACGAATTGCAAACATCTTTCTCTAGGATTTTTTGTTTTTGAGAGATAAATATATTGTACTGCAAGGAAGAAATTAGGGCTTGCGTGAATGAGCAAAAGGAAAAGGGGGGGGGGAAGGCAGTGGTTGGTATTATAAATAAGACACCAATGGTCTTCTGCCTGTGATATGGATTTGCGCTATATTCTTTTTCATTTCTTTGATTTTTGGGAGGCTGCCTTGTATGAGTGAGTGTGATCCAGATTGTAGAGGTCTGTCTTGCTTGTTTTCTGAGATGTCCTTTTTCTTTTCTTGACAGAAAACTTCAGTACAGAAGTTGGCCTCATAGAGCTGATTGGAGATCCCCCACCAGACCAGATAACCAAAGTGTATGGCCCAGACAACAGCCCTGGCTATGTGTTTGGACTGGATGCCAACACTGGACAAGTGGCACGTTACCACCTCCCTAGCCCTTTTTATAGAGACTTCTCCCTCTTGTTCCATGTGCAGCCCACGACAGATAAGGCGGGAGTGCTTTTTGCTATCACAGATGCCTCCCAGTCAATCATTTATGTCGGCGTGAAGTTATCCGAAGTGAAAGATGGGAAACAACAGATTATCTTCTATTACACGGAGCCGGGCTCTCAGAACTCCTATGCTGCTGCCACCTTCACTGTGCCTTCCCTGGTGAATCAATGGACTCGCTTTGCCATCAGTGTGGAGGATGAGGAAGTGGTTCTCTACATGGACTGTGAGGAGTCGGAGCGGGTCCATTTTGAGCGCTCACCTGATGAGATGGACTTGGAAGATGGTTCAGGGCTTTTTGTGGCACAGGCTGGAGGAGCTGATCCTGATAAATTCCAGGTAAGTATGATTATCATCAAGGAATTATTTCCAGTGAGGCAATGATTATAAATTATCATCTTCTCTCAGCGGGAAAAAAAAAAAGAAGAGTGGGAGTTGCCCAGCCTTGTGTGATTCAGGAAAACAAATAGTGAAGAGCATAATTTTCCACTGACGTGGCCTTGGCTTAGGCTATGTCGGAGCACTTTCTCCTCAGCCTAATACTAAGTCTGCTTCATCCTCCATATTTATATCAACATATTCATTGTTCACTGCAGAGTCAGGAGGAGGCACAGAGGTGTAGGGATTATGAATCATCTCACTCTGTAACACATGAATTATTGGAAGACTACCAGAGATTTCCTGAGCATTGATTTATTACGATGACTCACTGCTCTACATTATTCTGAGACCAGAGCCCCTTAATTTGCTCATTCTTTGATTTATATAGTTAGGGTCCTAACCAGAGAAGAGAAGGCAGCTGGGTTTAACTGGAGCAATTTGCACGATGTTTTCTTACAGACCCAATTCATCGTATGCATCTGTGTAGTATGCAGTTGACACCTAGTAGCTTCGTTCCTGATCTTTGATATCCCCATAGAGCACCATGGATAGCACTGCTGTAGGATAGGGTTCCTTCTGTTTTCTGCTGCCAAATGTAGGTTATCCAAAATGAGTTGGAGATTCAAAACATTGCTTACCTCCTTGTTTTGCTCTGCATGTTCCATGTACAGTGGTGCCCCGCTAGACGATTACCTCGCAAAATGGTTAATTCGCTAGTCAATGAGTTTTTGTGATCGCTATAGCGCTTCACAAAATGGTATTTCCTATGGGTGATTTTCACTGGATGATATTTCAGAGGACGGTTTGCAAGACGTTTTTTTTTTCGGGACTGATTTTCACAAGACGGTTTTTGACAGCTGAGCCCGCGACTTGCAAAATGGGTGTTTTCGGGACCATTTTTCGCAAGACAGCGATTTTTACAGCTGATCTGCGTTTCATAAAACGGCTTCACAATGGGCGATTTTTGCAAAATGACGACGATTTTTCCCCATTGGAATGCATTAAATGGATTTCAATGCATTCCAATGGGGAACCGCATTTTGGAAGACGATGTTTTCACAAGACAGCGATTTTCACTGAACGAATTAACATCATCTTGAGGGGCACCATTGTATACGTGTCTATATACACATGAGAATATTTTGAAGTTGTTGGGTTTGTTTGTTTTTTTGTTTTTTCAAAACAAGCTATTGTCATTGTGAGGAATTGGTTGGGATTTTCTGCAAGTGACTAAATCAGTCAGTACATCCAACTAACTGTGGCTACTAGTTCATTGTTTCGTTTGTAGTTGGTCTTTTTGTTCGCAAAGAATGGGGTTATTATTTCTTTAATGTTTTAAGAAGCTTTTAAAATGAATCTAAATAGTCATTCCACTGTACCATCCAGAGTGAAAGTAATTAACATTTTTCATCATGAGTTCATTTCCAGACATCAGGTTAATTTGTCAGTCTAGTGACCCTCTAATTTATGCTGGGCCTCCCCACTGAGATCAAATCCATTGCTGCATTCTTCCTTTTTTGGAGGGGGTGGGTGGAAGGAGGTACAAATTCTCTGAAGCTGTTGTCTGCAGACAGAACATGGTGTATCTTTATCCAAGAAAGGTTACAGAATTAATTCCAAAATGGGGTAGCAGCATCTTTCCTTACTTCCCTACCCCATTTAGCAAAAGATGCAGATATTCTTTACGCTACCTCAAACATAAAACAGAGGAAGTGTTAAAGACTGTTATGGACTACTTCACAAGAGTTGGCAGGGACTAGTGCAGATGATGAAAAGAGCAAAAGGGTGGAAATGCCAGCAAACATGGTTTTGAAATATGCAATGTTTCCAGTTTGATTGAAGCAACAGAATTGAGAAGAAACTTTGCATTTTGCACTGTCTGCAAAACAGGCTGACTGGAGCCCCACTCATTATAGTGTCTTAAGAATCCTACTTATGAATTTTTAAGTCTGGCTGTGGACGGGAAAACATTCCTTATAATAACAAGTATAAAAGTGCTCTTGACTGTGGGTCAAGAAGAGGCTTAGAGCCATCCATGTCTTGCAACTGGGTCATGAGGGAGAATAAAAACACTGGCCTGGCCTGCTTTGAGTACACACAGTCTTCCTGTGTCAGCTTTAAAAGATGGTAATAACTTTTCCCACTTGTTGGTTCAGCCAATGAGTGTTTCTCTCTTGGAGCATCTGCCTGAAAATATTATTTCAAATAATGCGGACCTGATATAAATCAGGAGTTTGCAGAATATACATTTTCCCCTCCCTCATTTTCCTTGAATGTTTGTTGTCCAATGTTTACATTTTGACAGCTGTAGTTCTTCCTTTTGTGCAAAATTTATCTTAGACACTCTTATCTGGCTATGTGCTACCTGAGGAGGTAACTTGCACAAAAGGTAAGTTGCATAAAAAGAAAACCACTGACCTCCCAAGCTAGGAAGATTAAGAGTGGTTAGATGAAATAGAGTATCAAGTTTTCTATTTCTTTAAAAAAAATGCTAGCCAATTACATTGTAAACATTGTTTTGGCTCATTCTTTGGACTTTTGGGAAAGAACGTGTTGTGCCCGAAATGTGTACAGTAGTTGTTAAGGATAAATAAATGTTAAGGAAGTGTGGATTATCAGGGATGATCCTGGATCATTAAACACATCATAACAGGCTAATGGATAGGAGATTATTTAGAGGATATTGTGGTTAAAACATTTTAATAAACACACAGTGTTTTCCTTGTTAATGCTGGAAAAACAAGTGAATGTACATTGAACATCATCTGCTTCTTGAGGTCAGAGATTTAGTACAGAAAGTAATAGCAAATCCTGACCAAAAATTATGTACACAGAGACTAAACTGTTTATATGTTTAAAGATAATTTGGAAACTAAGGGTTTATACATGCATTTAACTGTACTTTGCGCTGGGCTGAACTAGGCAAAGTGTTGAAGAACTAAATCCCTCCTATGGAATGCACTCTCTGACCAGAAAACTGATGGAGAAATACTGAACGCAAGGGCAGTTGTGCAGCCGGTTTCTGTCTGAAGCAGCTGCTTTTCACACACCCAGTTGTGAACTGGTTGCAGAAGTGGGCCCACAAATGATTGCCTGAAGGACAGACTACCTGGGGTGGTGTTGGGGGAGTGTGGAGGATAACCAACTGGTCCTGCCAGATTTTGTTTGCTTGTTTTTTACAAAAGGATTTTGACACTTCTCTTTGGGAGCTTAAAAACTGGATAAAAATTCAGAATGAGACTAAGAAGCATTGCCATGCCAGTTATTTTGAATTGGCCTCCAGAAATAACTGTTATGTGTATTATGTGCCATCCAGTCAGTCAGTACCAGTTCTACCAATTCCAATAAAGGGCTTTCAGGGTAGGTGAGATATTTAAAGCAAAAAGCAAAGCATGCTGCTTATATACCACCCCATAGCGCTTCAAGCACTCTCTTGGTGGTTTACAAGTTAATTATGCAGGCTACACATTGCCCCCCCCCCGTGAGCTGGGTACTCATTTTACTGACCTCGGAAGGATAGAAGGCTAAGTCAACCTTAAGCCGGCTACCTGAGATTGAACCCCAGGTCGTGAGTACAGTTTTGGCTGCAGTACAGCGGTTTAACCTCTGTGCCACAAGATTAAAGAGTGTTTTAGAAACGCTAACCCTCCCCCTTTATATCAGAAAGATTTGGATATCCCGGACAACCCAGACAATGTAGTTGCTGACCTAGAGCCAGACATCCTGGAGAGTGAAGTGGGCCTTAAAAAGCCTGGCTAACAACAAGGCCAGTGGAGGTGATGGCATTCCAGTTGAACTATTTAAAATCTTGAAAGATGATGCTGTTAAGGTGCTACACTCAATATGCCAGCAAGTATGGAAAACCCAACAGTGGCCAGAGGATTGGAAAAGATCAGTCTACATCCCAGTCCCAAAGAAAGGCAGTGCCAAAGAATGCTCCAACTACCGTACAATTGCACTCATTTCACATGCTAGCAAGGTTATGCTCGAAATCCTACAAGGTAGGCTTCAGCAGTATGTGGACCGAGAACTCCCAGAAGTACAAGCTGGATTCCGAAGAGGAAGAGGAACTAGAGACCAAATTGCTAACCTGCGCTGGATTATGGAGAAAGCCAGAGAGTTCCAGAAAAATATCTACTTCTGCTTCATTGACTATGCAAAAGCCTTTGACGATGTCGACCATAGCAAACTATGGCAAGTTCTTAAAGAAATGGGAATGCCTGACCACCTTATCTATCTCCTGAGAAACCTATATGTGGAACAGGAAGCAACAGTTAGAACTGGATATGGAACAACTGATTGGTTCAAAATTGGGAAAGGAGTACAACAAGGCTGTATGTTGTCCCCCAGCTTATTTAACTTATATGCAGAATACATCATGCGGAAGGCTGGACTGGAGGAATCCCAAACCGGAATTAAGATTGCTGGAAGAAATATCAACAGCCTCCGATATGCAGATGATACCACTCTGATGGCAGAAAGTGAGGAGGAATTAAAGAACCTTGTAATGAGGGTGAAAGAGGAGAGTGCAAAAAACGGTCTGAAGCTCAACATCAAAAAAACTAAGATCATGGCCACTGCTGCCATCACCTCCTGGGAAATAGAAGGGGAAGATATGGAGGCAGTGTCAGATTTTATCTTCCTGGGCTCCATGATCACTGCAGATGGAGACAGCAGCCACGAAATTAAAAGACGCCTGCTTCTTGGGAGGAAAGCGATGACAAATCTTGAGAGCATCTTAAAAAGCAGAGACATCACCTTGCCAACAAAAGTCCGAATAGTCAAAGCTATGGTTTTTCCTGTAGTGATGTACGGAAGTGAGAGCTGGACCATAAAGAAAGCTGACCGCCGAAGAATTGATGCCTTTGAATTGTGGTGCTGGAGGAGGCTCTTGAGAATCCCCTGGACTGCAAGGAGGACAAACCTATCAATTCTAAAGGGAATCAACCCTGAGTGCTCCCTGGAAGGACAGATCCTGAAGCTGAGGCTCCAGTACTTTGGCCATCTCATGAGAAGAGAAGACTCCTTGGAAAAAACCTTGATGTTAGGAAAGTGTGATGGCAAGAGGAGAAAGGGACGACAGAGGATGAGATGGCTGGACAGTGTCTGCGAAGCAACCAACATGAATTTGACCCAACTCCGGGAGGCAGTGGAAGAAAGGAGGGCCTGGCGTGCTCTGGTCCATGGGGTCACAAAGAGTCGGACACGACTAAACGACGACGACGAACCCTCCCCCTGTATGTTTCCTTAGATGAGTGGAGATTTGAACCCAGGTCTCCTGAGTCTTATTCTGTCCACTAAAATACATTGGCTATCCCCTGAAATCAGTACATAGCCACTTGTATTTTGCTTCATTCCATCTTTGGGAGGTCTGGTCAGAAAGAGGACAGTTCCATCAGCCACCCTGATTTGGTTTCTTCCCTTGTCATTTGGCCAAGTTTGATGCAATGCAGGATGATAGCAATAGCATTGTATTGCCTGTGTAATCATGGCTGCCTGTCATTGTTTCAGGAGGAAATACATTGGGTTTTTTTTAATTCCCAAAGCTTGAAATCAAGCAAAGAGGTGTACAAGAGCATTTAACAACTCACTAGAAAGGAAAGCAAGGGGACTTGCAAATATTTTCCCTAAATTGGTTTCCTTGTCTTGAAGTAGGTGCTGCCTGTTTTATGTGCCGGTACCTTCCATGTTCTTTTCACCCTCAGTACAAATATTTGAACAATGTGGGAGACAATACTTATAGATTGTTTCAGAAAATGTCCAGCTGTTTGCTTTTTTTGGGGGGGTCAGTTTTGCCTGCTTTCGCCTCAGTACATGGAACATTTTGAGGTCTTTTATCATCTGCACTCCTACATTTGGTCGTGTAGATACACGTAGCCCTCCGGCCTGTTTCTGCCTGTCTCCTTTCCCCTGTCCTAAAAACATGAGGTGATACGATGTGTTGTGTTTTTACAGTGGGATGAAATATCTAAATGCTGCTCTTGAACATATGAGCTTGGCAGTCTTCCAGAACAAGATCTAAGGGCACACAAACTGCTACTTCTGCCTGGCAGGAGTTTGTACTTGCACGAGGAAAAAAGAGTGGGTTGGGCAGAGACGTGGCAGGGTGTGGTGAATGGTTTTTAGTGGTGTGTTAGAGGGGCACAGTGAACATGAGGGGAAAGGGATGGTGTCCTTTTAAAAATTTCAAAACTTTCTGCACAGGTATAACTTTACCATCCTTCTCTAATTTGTACTCAACACTAAGCAGTGCTACCATTAGCTTATATTTATCAATAGGAATTCAAGTGTGAGAGGCAGGTTAGTGGGTGCTTCTTCAATTCATTTGCCTACTATATTCGATAGCTGTGATTTCAGTTGAGTTGACTTGGTAAAGTTCATGCTGTTCCTTGAGGTTATTAGACTTATTGTAAACTTGCAATTGAGCAAAACTATATTTACTTTACAAACTATGACTGGCATGTTTAATTAACTGGGGGGCTTAGAAGTGGCAGGTTGAGAATGCAGGGTCATTGCTTAACCTACTGCCTGTTCACTGAGAGAAAAATAGAAAGATTTGGCTTTCTTAACACCTCAATCTGTTACAGATGTTGTCATGATCTAATTGAGGAGATGCCTAGAGCTATAGCAATTTATTTTTTTCTAGAAAATTTTCATATATTCCTCACTGAGGCACTTGCTACTTAGCAGACAGAAATGGGGAAATACATAGCACTGCATTATAATTGCTAAAAAGGGATGGTTAAAGTACGCTGGAATACACTAAAGTACACTTGCGTCTTACCATTTGTTAAGATGTAATGTTATTATTTTGAGCTCTGCCTAAATTGATACTAAATTTTAAAGACCCTGAGAAATGAACACAAGAAGAAAGATTGATACTTTGGGATGGGGAGGGATTACTAGTAATTCTTTGCCAAATATGTGTACATACAGACATTTGTTATGGACATATAATCTGTGGTATGGGACAAGACCTTTTCCTGGAAGTGTGGGGAGATGATGGTTGTCTATTGTGAGCAGGAAAGGAAGAGGCTGCTTGAAGGTGACTTCTGTTCCTAACATACCATGTGAGTGGTATGAAAACCAGTGAGTTCTTCTCCAGAGCAGCTTTAAAGAGCAGAATTCTAAGGTAAAATGTTACAAAGTCATTCTCTGTCATTTTTGTCAGTGACCCCCATAAAACCAGCTTTGTTGGCAGACAAAATCAGGAATTTTCTTAACATCGTATTCCAACGATACGTTAGTTGCCTGACTGTCATGCTGTGCTTTCAGCTTCCAGATTGTTAACGCAGAGTGAAAGGCCCCTATTATAAAGTCAGTCACAGTGTGTCAGAAAAGCTTCATGAAGATGCTGTCAAATAGAGATGTTATATTAAAAACTGCTACAAATCAGATTATAAAGGAACAAAAAATGTTTTATGGCTCTAATAATTTAAGGTTGTGAGCAAGAACATAAAAGGCATGTCTTGATCTATATCCACAGATGCACCAGTCCATTTCTCGAATGTCATGTGATGTGTCCTAAAGATGGTGTGAACACTTTAGCACCAAAATAATGGATGGTTGCTGTGAACATCCTTTAATTAATGCATATTGCACTGCAAACACTGATGTATAAAAAATAAAATTCTCATACTATGTGTGTATGGCTGCACTGATATTACATGTGTGTGTGGGAATAACATAGTGGTTTTATTTAGTTAATCGATGATCCACCATATATATATTGTCTTAATTATACTTTCCACATTTTTCTTCAAAATAGAGAACATGATTAGTACCTATTTAGAGCATATTTCGAAGTGGCTTGTCCAAGTGGAGGCTTTCCCAATGGATGCTTGAATGATGTATTTCCAAGTTGGAAGTGTTTTTGTGTGGGGGGGGGGTGCTGAAGGGGATGTGCTAAGAGACAGCTGGACCAACAATACAGTCATTTCAAGCAAAACCCGTATTGTTTCAAACTTACTACCCACCGTTATTTAATGGTTCCATTTGGTCTAGGAAACGTCAACAAAGAAGTGTGCAGATGCCGTACATAGGTGGTTTGTAGGTGCTGAGAGTGCAGAATCTGAAGGAAACCAGAAAGAAATAAACCCAAGCTCTTTACCCCAGGGCAAAGTAAACTTCCTCTCCTTCACCTGCATAGATCCCATCTTTCTATTTAAACATTTTTTCAGTGAATACCAAAGATCTGATTAATGAAGACATGTTATCTGTGGGCTATAACCAGATATCATTGAACTGTTTTTCTTAATTAAGTGTGATGTGACCGCTGTTGGTGTTGCTGTTGCCAGGGGGTTTCTGTGCAGTGCAACTTTTCCCAATGAGATTAGGAGTGAACTTGTATTTATATCAGAAAGGAATCTTGACTTAACATTCATATGAGAAATATAAACAATCATTAGTGTGCAGGCCTGGAGGCTGTACTTCTCCATGATTGGGAAGGGTGCTCTCTGAGAAAGTTTAATCAAGTTTGTGTTTCTGGTTTTTGTAGGGTGTAATTGCAGAATTGAAAGTGAAGGGAGATCCCCGGGCAGCTGAAACCCAATGTGAGGAAGAGGAAGATGACTCTGATATGGTAAGTGGATCCGCCCTTTGTGGTTTTTGAACATAATAACATCCCTTGTACTGCATTAGTTTTGTGAAAATGCAAAGGAACAAAGCTGCCTCCTTAACCTTGAAGATCTTCAGCTTCATCCATATATCCTTTCTAAGAGGACATAGCTTCAGGAAGGGGAAGGAGTGACTGAGGAATCTCCACAAACCAGATTTAGCCCAAAAAAACAGAGGCTCTGGGACCCTCCTTTAGTGTTTCTTCCAAATAGCGAATCAGGCCAATAATCAGTTTAGGCTTGTGTTTATCCAATTTATATTGCAGTCGCTCTCCAAAATCTCACACAGAGGGTTTTTTTTTTTGCCATCCTTCCTCTCTGAGATCCTTTAACTAGAAGTACTGGCGATTAAATATTGAACTTTATACATGCAATTTATAAATGATGAGGGGGAACCTCTGGGTGTCTGCAATGTAAGCAGACACTCTCTAGTGCTTTGGAATATTTTTCTTCACATTGCACCCTTGAAAAAGGTACAAGGCCTGAGTAAGTAATAAAGATGTTGAAAATATCTGCATCCTGATAAGACCTAAAAGATATGAATATTTATGATTGTTTACCTCAGTGAGTACTGCATTTGGAAGAGAGCAGAGCAGCTGAAAGGAGGGGTTGATTTATGGTTTTAGGTAAAGAAAAGCTGTGACTTGTCTCCACCAGCTAATATATCACTCTGTTTGTTGTGGAAGCAGCGCTTGATTGAAGCTGATTGAAGCCACTAGCCTGGAAATTTATGTTCCTTATCTCCTCCATGCCTTCTAGTTGGAGAATGAAACTGGCATTGGAAAGCTGTGGATGGAGGAGTGAAGGACACTGTAATATCTGGCTGAGTTGAATCTTGTTGGACTCTAAATTTATATGAGGACTGTTTACTTCAGTGGAGATTGCAGTTTCATAAATTTCCAGGAAGTGAATCTTTGAACTCTGATGTGTGAAACTGTGCCACTGAGAACTAGAATTGCTTTTTCTTTTCTTTTATTGTGAAAGGAGCTAAACTTTCCAACCCTACTGGTTGGAAAGAAGAACATGGCTGTGTGCCTTGATGACAATTGAAAAAGAAATAGAAGGTGGTTCGGGAACAGAAACATGCTTCAGATAGCATTTTGAGCAGATTGGAGAGGACAACGCTTTTTGAAGAGCAAACACTAGGTGATTTTGAGAAGACTGGTAGTGAAGAAGAACATGGAGAAATGGCAAAAGAAAAAAAAATGATGAATGAATTTAAGAAACTCATGGAAATAGCTGTTAAAGAAAGGAGAGCTGATAATGAGAAAACTACCAGGGAAATGAATCCAGATAATGAAAAAAAAAAAAAACCTCTCACGGATTTGTGACACAGTTAAAGAAAGAGATGGAGAAAGCTACAGAACATATTAAGAAAGATTTGAAATCATTGGGGTTGAAGGTTCAAAAAACTGAAAAGTTGGCAAAAACAAATGCAACACTAATCAATCAGCAGAAAGAAAGATTAAATCAAATTGATAAGAAAATTACTGACATTAGGGACAGAAATCGTAGAAAAAATGTGAGAATTTACAGATTCTCTGAGTGAACAGATTCAGGAGTACAGGTCAAGAACCTTCTAGATGCTTTTTTTTAATGGCTGAAAACAACATAGAGAGTGTGTCACACAGAGTGATGATCTGGCACATTCCCAAGGGATATTGTGCTGAGATTCACAAATTTTTATTAAAAAAGAATTGTTAATGAATCCATTGAGACGAAAGTCTGGACAGTAAAATGTAAAGAGGCAGCTATTCAGATCTGCCAAGAAATCTCCCCTGAAACTGTTCAATGGAGTTGTGAAATGTGGTGCTCATCAAGAATGGTATAAGATATAACTGGGAGTGGGGTACCCAATCTATATGAAAGTATTTTATTAAGGGAAGCACCATATAATAACTTCAGTGGAGCAAGGTGTGGATTTGTTGCATTAGTGGGGCTTGCTAGATGACATCCAGGCAGACCAAGAAGCTGTAAGAGCAGATAGAAAGAAAGAATCATCTACAAGTTTGGAGCAAGAAGAGGAAGAAGAAGAGAAGGATGAGGAACAGGAGGGAGCTGCTGGTGGTATGTTATGATATGATCAGAGTGGACGATATGATCGGAGTGGTGGAAGATAAGTCAAGCAGATAAGAGGAAGAAATGAAGAGGCAGAACAAGAAGAAGAAGGAAGAGGAGGAGTTCATGTATTGTTCAATGTTTGACTTTAGTTGGGGAAATATTATATTATTTGTAACATGCTTTAAATAGAGTTTACAAATCAATATGTAGGGATGTAGATGATATGGAACTGAGGCATGGAGTGTACAAAAATTATTCTAGGATAGATTATATATTTGTAGCTAAAGAGTTGTAATCCAGAGTTTGTAAAACAGATGTAGGGTTAGTAAAAGTAACAGATCGCACATTGGTGAATTTTTTTAAGGTTACACATGATTATAAAGAAGCTAGGAGATGCAGGCTAGATATAGGTATTTTGCAACATCTACATATAGTAGAGAAAATAGAGAAGGAATTGATGGAAATATGGAATATGAATGTTAGAGGAAATAGTAAACCCTGAGTTTGGATACTATGAAGTATATAATCTGGGGTTTGAATATTAAAGAATCTTGTAATTTAAAAAGGTAAAAAGAAAAACAAATGTTAAAGCTGGAGGATGAAATAAGAGGGCTGGAGCTGAATTTTATAAATGACAGGTATATTAAAATTTCATCAGAAATACAAGCAAAAAAAAAGAACTACAGGATATTGAAACAGAAAAGATTCAGAGGAATTTAACATATATGAAAAGAGAATACTTTGAATTTAGTAGTAAAAATTCTAGAATGTTGGCTGAGAAACAAAAAGCAAAGAGTGTAATTGGAATGTTTAGAGATGAAAAGGGTATCAATAGAAATTGAATGAAACAAAATTTGGAAGTATTTCATAAATTTTAAAGTAAACTTTATAAAAGTGATAAGCCATTGTTTAAGCATATTAAAACATACACAAAAATGAGAAATAAACTCTGAGAGAGTGATAGAGATTTAACGGAGCAGTTAGTGAAAGAAAAAGAAATAAAAAATATTATTAGTAACTTATAATAGGGAAAACATCAGACATGGATGGATTGGGACAGAATATTATAAAAAAAATTAAAAATATGTTGATACCAAAATTGAGATTGCTGTTTAATAAGATTATGGAAAGATAATAAATTCCAAGTATTGAAAGCATTCATTGATTATATTAATTCCTAAACCTAATAAGGATTTGTCTAATCCAAGTGCTTATAGGCCTGTTTCCTTAATGCCAAGATATGTTATTTATTTATTTATTTATTTATTCAGCATTATTAGCAAGGAGAATGAATAACTTTACAGTATTGGTAAATACATAAAAGAGGATCAGAATGGTTTTATGGTACGGTGACAAATGGCAGATTTGACTAGAAGAGTCAATAATACATATTATTGACCAACAAAAAGTGAAGGCAGAAGTTATGACACTGGATATATTCAAACATTTGATTATGTAGAATGACCAGCATTAAAATAGATGATAGAGAAATCAGGATTTGGGAATCGTTTAAAAAATTTGTAAATCAACTTTATTTGGAGAATGTTTCTACAGGTTTTTTGTTGTTTTTTAAAGTTATTTCAGCGCTGTTGTATCAAGGTATAATATATCTGGGAAGGCCTGTCTAAATAAAAACGTTTTTAGTAATTCCTTAAAAATTCCTAGTACTAGTAAATGATGGACTAACAGGTGAAATATCCCTACGTCGAGGTACTAGACAGGGATGTCACTTTTCCCCAATATTATTTGCAATAGTTATAGAGATATTGATGAAGCTATTAGACAGGATACCTAAGACAACCTTAAGACAACATTAAGATTATCTTATTATTAACAACAGAGAATCCATTGAGGGTTATGAATCAGATTAAACTGCATTTGAAAGAATTTGAGGAGGTGGCAGGTCTACAGACAAATTGTCAGAAGTCAGAGATTATGTTGTTTAATTACGTTAAAGATGAGGAAGAAAGAACTAGAAGGCAATTTAAGATTAAAATATGTAAAAGTACTTAGGTATAAACATGACGAAAAATTTATTACTTTTTTAAAAAGAAAATTTTGATAAAGCAAGAAGTTAAAGATAAATTAAAGGAGTTAATAAGAACAGAATTATCATGATTTGAAAGGATAGCAATATGCAAAATTAAAATATTACCCAAAATTATTTTTTATTCAGAATGATATCAGTAAAGCTGTTAGAGGAAGATTTTAAAGATTGGCAAAATATAATTAACAAATGTTGTAATGGTGATAAAAAAAAACAAGAATTAGTAAAATAAAGTACTGGTCTAAACTGGAGAGACGTGGTGGTGCTGCAGGTTAAACCGCAGAAGCCTCTGTGAGGCAAGGTTGGAAGACCAGCAGTCGTAAGATCGAATCCGCGGGAGTGAGCTCCCGTCGCTTGTTCCAGCACCTGCCTACCTGCCAGTTTGAAAGCATGTAAAATTGCAAGTAGATAAATAGGTACCACCTTGGTGGGAAGGTAATGGCGTTCCATGTCTAGTCATGCTGACCACGTGACCACGGAAACTGTCTATGGACAAACGCTGGCTCTATGGCTTGGAAACGGGGATGAGCACTGCCCCCTAGAGTCAGACGTGGCTGGACATTTGTCAAGGGAAACCTTTACCTTTACTTACTGGTCTAAACAGGATTAGGTTTTCCTAATATAAAATTATATTATACTGCTAATGAAATGAGAAATATGGCAGCTATTTTAATACAATCTAATAAATTAATATGGTCAAGATTGGAATTTCAAGAGTTTGGTAACGACCCAGAAAAATTTTTTTTCAACAAAATAATACTGGTGTTGTAAAGAAGATTGAAAATCATTTTTTTAAAAAAGCATGATACAAATCTGGAATAGATATAGAAAAATATTTATCCCATCAATTTCCCCACTACAGCCTTTAAGAAAGTTAGAAAAATTCCCAGAGAAACTGAAAGGAAGTTTGGCAAAAATATTAAGGAGGAAACAGGTTATTAGAATAAAAGACTGATAGGATGGAAAGGATGAATACTAAAGAGCAAATAATAGAAGTGGAAGGAAGGAAGGGAAGAGTTGTCATGGTTTAATGTTATCCAGTTGGAATGATGGACTAGAGCAGGGGTCTCCAAACTTTTTACAGGGGAAACAGAGTATTAATGATAAATTAGCAAGCGAAATTAGAGTAAGAAATGGAATACTGTATTAAATAAGAATGTGTCTGGGTATGTACGGGGAGAATTTATCAATTTTGTATTGATATAATACAAAATTGATAGCCCTTGTATTTTCCTGCAGTGGGCTGCAGGAAAATACAAGGCACACAACATTTCAGAGTACTATTAAACAAAATGCCTAATTAATCTAATTGATTGATGTATAAGGTTCTGTACCTTTGCAAGAGTCAATGTACTTCTGGAAGAGGAATCAGGCTCCATAAAAGAAAGGAACAGATTATCTCCATTGATCCCTGTGAAGGGGAGAACAATAAGTGTTTATGTAGATTTTTTTAAGTTGCTTTATTTTTATGTTTATTAATAAAAACTTGGAAGAGGGACTGAATTATGACCTTTCCTGTAACTAAGCTTATGTTTGATGTAGGGTTTGTCCAGAAATCAAATACAGATGAGTAGGCAGCTTTCTATTTGACCAAACTCTGGGAGGCAGTGGAAGACAGGAGGGCCTGGCGTGCTCTGGTTCATGGGTTAACGAAGAGTCGGACACGACTTAACGACTCAACAACAAACAACAACAGGCAGCTTTCTGAGTACACATGTAGAAGTATCTTAATTTAGAATTGCAACATTGTTTGCTGACAATTTTTTAATGAAACAAAAACAATTGATCAAAATGTACAACTTTTCCATAAGTGGCTATATAAATATTAGACTATTATGTTTATCATAGAGAATGAACAGCTTCTTGTCTAGAACTGTGTTGTGGAATTCTGTTATTTAGCTATAAAGTGTGAAACTGATTATAATTCGGACTTCTGAAAATTACTCAGTGAGTCAGTGAGTCTCATCTTTTCACATCTTGGGCAAAATCCTATGCAGTAGTTATGTCTGCAGAAGGCAAATAGCATAACTTGCAGTGACCTGTTACTACTAATTAATGATTCTTGGCTTACCAGGACTTTTCTCATGCATGCACCAGTCTGGTTAGTTGGCATACATCTGAAAATCCAAAAGGGGACTTGTCAATTGCTGACAAGAAGCTGCAGTGAGTTCCCAGTTGCCTCCCATGCAGAAAAATTAATGGAAATACGATATACCACATAAATGTAAACATTTTAAATATATACATAAACAATTAGTGACAGTTGTTACATACAGCACTGATGTTACCTGTCTGTCATGGGTTTGGAGGGAAAGTTCCATCCTATGGGGAGTGGAAGGCGGGACATCAGGAGGAGGGGCTGTACTGTATATATATGTGATGCGTGTGGGGAGAAGTTCAGACGCTGGGATGTGACGAAGCAGCAGCTGGGAAGAAGAAGCTGGTGTGGGAGTCTGTGTGTCAGACAGGGTACTACTGTGTGTCAGTACCAACCTGATAGGTTCAGGTGTCTGTTGGTTAGCCAGAACTGATAGGTTCAGGGTCTGTGCTTCAAGTTAAGTGTTCTGTGTGAACCAAACTGTGTGCATGTATGAATGAGACTAAGCCACGTTACTATATCCTATTCACCTGATCATTTTATTTTCCCTGTGTGTTGTTTTAAATAAACCTTGTTCTTTATTTGTTTAAAAATCCATCCCTGGTCTGTGTGACTTCTTATAGGGAATGGTTGGTGGCAGCTTAGTTAACGTGTGGCAGATCCCAGTAGGTTTGGGTTTGTCACATTGATTGGTGTCCAGCGTGTGGGATACGACTGGTCCAGTTGTCCAGCGGTCCAGCAAAGCCTTGGCAAGTGTGCCCAGAGCAAGGGGGGTCTAGTCAGGGACAATCTGAGAGCGCGTAGGTAATCTTCTAGGTGTGCCTCACGGGGGGGTGCACTAGTAGAAGAACGTGTAACCTCAGATTGGGGGCTAGATTAGGGAGCTCTGAGGCAGCCTGTTTTGGCGGGAAAAAGCTGAGGCAAAACTGTGAAATAGCAGTGAGCTAGCTTGTCTGC
Source organism: Pogona vitticeps (assembly GCF_051106095.1). Taxonomy (NCBI): domain Eukaryota; kingdom Metazoa; phylum Chordata; class Lepidosauria; order Squamata; family Agamidae; genus Pogona; species Pogona vitticeps. The sequence continues at coordinate 247,194,723 of NC_135783.1, forward strand.
TGAGAGGCCCAGCAGAGGGGGGTAGACTCTAGCTCGCAACTGTTGCAAGTAGTGCTGAAGGACAGCAGCAATCTATAGAGAAAGCTGGTTCTGAGGCAAAAGGAAAAAAAAAGTGGTCGTTTTATTTTGAGGCTTGACTTTTTAAAGCAGCCTGTTCTGGGGGGGGGATTATGCCCTTGACTCGAAGCCAAATGGCAGAAATGGGTGAAGTGAAAGACCCCCAGGTAGACCAAGGTTCTGAGGATGAATTTGGCTCAGTGCAAGGTGACAGCACAGGAGAGCAGAACCCAGAACTCAGAAAAATACTCCTAGCCCAACAGCATGAACTGAGGGTGAGGGAAATGGAGGAAAGATTAGAGAGAGAAAGAAGGCAATTTGAGATTGAGAGAATGGAAAGAGAAGCAAGATTGGAGAGAGAGAAAATGGCGTTTGAATTAAGAAAATTGGAACTGATGAATCAGAACAATAATAACAATAGGGATTCTGAGGGAGGCCAATTGTCTAAAGCTGACCTGAAGAAATTCCCTGTGTACCACAAGGGAGATTGTCCTGAGGTGTTCTTTTCCCTAGTGGAAAGAGCGTTTGTGGACTTCTCAGTGAGGGAAACTGAGAAGATGACCATCATGCGATCTTTAATCAGTGGTAGCCTGGCCGAGGTCTATTCAGAGATGCCAGAGGGACTGATGAAAGATTTTGCAGAGTTTAAAAAACTGGTGTTTGCAAGACATGGGATAAATGCGGAACAGCTGAGGCAAAGATTCAGGTCCCTCACAAAGAAACCAGAGCAGACTTTTACCCAAGTGGGGGCCCAATTGGTGAGGCTGCTAGAGAAATGGCTATCTCAGGAGGGGACAGAGACCTTTCAGCAGCTCAAAGACTTGATAGCGCTGGAACAGTTCTATTCAGTCCTGCATGGGGAACTGAAATTCCAGGTGAGGGAAAGGAAACCAAAATCTGTGGCAGAAGCAGCCGAGATCGCAGATTTTATTTCCCAAATAAGAAAGCCCTTGGGTGAGGGGAAATCGGTAGGTAAACCCAAAGAAACCTACAGCAAGTACTCTCAGGGACCAGGGAAAAGCCAGCAAGGGGGAGGGGCCCATGGTGAAGGGAAGCCCTCAGACATGAAACCAAGACCTCAGATTTTGGAGGGAAAACCAAAACAAGAGGAGAAAGACTCAAAATACACCAGAAAATGTTATTTCTGTCAGGGAAAGGGCCATCTAATCTCAGAGTGTGAGAAATTAAAGCAGCTAAAAGGAATTGTGCCTCAGGATTCGAGTGGGACCAAGCCAAAAGCTGTGTTCTGTGTCCAGAAAGAGCAAGGCTCATTGTCACTGAGGGAGCCTGTTGCCATGGCTACTCAATCTGGAACAGCTACATCTGCTGATCAGGCTGAGGAAAATGGTCCTCTTGTAGAGGTCAGGCGCTGCCTACTGGTGAGAACAGATTCTCAGTTGTTTGAGACAGCAGGGGTGGACGTAGGAATACTTGACCGTCAGTATCGGGGGCTGCGGGACACTTGTTCCCAGGTGACCCTGTGCCATCCAGATATTATTCCTAGGGAATATGTAATCCCAAATGAGAGCATGAAGGTGGCAGGGATTGAGGGGCAGGTAATCTCACTGCCAGTCGCGGAGGTACCTGTCAACTTTCAAGGCTGGAGGGGAGTTTGGCGGCTAGCGATTTCATCGACTCTGCCAGCAGCCGTGCTCGTGGGAAATGACCTGGCTGAACATGTGAAACGGGTGCTAGTGATTACACGCTCACAAGCCACCACGGGGACAGTTCAGGGGGGTAATGATGAGCCAGAGACGGAAGCAGAGGGGAGTTCAGAAGCTGTGGTGGAAACCTTAACCACAGACAGCAGATTTGGACAGGAGCAAAAGGCAGACGCCACTCTCCAAAAGTGTTTTGAACAGGTGACTGACGCCCAGCTAACACCTGAAACCCCAGTGAGATTTCTGGAGAAAAAGGGGATTTTGTATAGAGAGACCCTGAGGAATATCTCAAAAGGGGGAGATGGGATCAGAAGTCAGCTGGTGGTACCTGAAAAGTATCGCCCCATGATCTTACAAAGGGGGCACTCTGACATGTTTGCTGCACACTTAGGGGTGAACAAAACACAGCAGAGAATCACACAGAATTTTTACTGGCCTGACATAGGGAAGCAGATCAGGGAGTTCTGTAAACAATGTGATGTGTGTCAAAGGCAGGGGAATAACCGCGACAGGACCAAAGCAAAGTTGTGCCCTTTGCCTGTGATTGACACTCCGTTCAAATGCATAGGGGTGGATATAGTGGGACCTTTGCCCAAGGCCACAAAGAGGGGGAACAGGTTCATTCTCACCATTGTGGACCATGCCACGAGGTACCCTGAAGCCATACCCTTGACTAACATTGAAACTAACACAGTGGCAGATGCCTTGGTGGGGTATATGTCCAGGATGGGATTTGCCTCAGAAATAATCACAGATTTGGGCGCATCGTTCACATCGAAGCTCATGAAACGCTTATGGCAAATCTGTGGAATTAAGCACAAGGAAACCACTGCCTATCATCCTGAAAGTAATGGGTTAACTGAGAAGTTCAATGGGACTCTAATGCGCATGATTAGGGCTTACTTGGCAGAGAATCCAAACAATTGGGACCAGAAGCTGCAATCCCTTTTGTTTGCTTATCGATCAGTGCCACAAGCCAGTACCGGGTTCAGTCCATTTGAACTTTTATTTGGGAGAAGGGTGAAAGGGCCCCTTGATTTGATCAAACAAAATTGGGAGCAGATCACCCAGGATGACCCACAAGACGTTGTGACATACATAGACACCTTGATGAATGACCTAAAGAGAAATCTAGAGCTGGCAGCAGAAAACCTGCAAGCTCAGAAGGTCAGACAGAAAACATGGTATGACCACAAAGCTAGAGAGAGGCACTTTGACCCAGGGGAGGAAGTGCTTTGGCTTAGGCCCTGCAGAGAGAATAAACTGCAGCTCAAATGGGCAGGACCATATAGGGTCATTTCCAAGATGTCAGACCTGAACTACCTTATAGAGCAGGAGGAGAACCAAGCAAGGAGGGTGGTTCATGTGAATGCCCTAAAACCCTACTACAGAGGGGAACAGAGGGTTTTATTTGCGATAAAAGCAGCTGAGAGTGAGGAAGCTGAATTACCCTTCTGGGAGGGTAGAGGGGAAGTAAAATACAACCCAGAGGAGGTAAAGATCAGTCCTGCACTCACCCAAGACCAGCAGCAAGAACTAAAAATGCTGCTTAGTAAATATCAACAGGTGTTTTCCAACAAGCCGGGGATAGTGAAGGGAGTGATGCATCGGATCCACACAGGGGATGCACCCCCGCAGGCAGTATCCCCATACCGAGTAACGGGACCCTATAGGGACAAGGTGCGGAAGGAGCTGGACGAGATGCTTAGGGAGAACATAATCGTCCCCTCTTCTAGTCCTTGGTCCTCTCCGATAGTCCTTGTGGACAAGCCTGATGGGAGCATTAGGTTTTGTGTCGATTACAGGAAATTAAACCGTGTAACCACTCCTGATGCCTACCCAATGCCCAGGCTAGACAACCTGATTGAAACCATAGGGGGTTGTCGGTTCATCTCATCATTGGACCTGGTAAAGGGATATTGGCAATTAAGAATTGATCCCAGGGATCAAGAAAAGACTGCCTTTTGCAGCCCTTTTGGTCTCTATGAGTTTCGAGTCCTGAGCTTTGGTCTCAGAAATGCACCAGCCACATTCCAAAGGCTGATGGACCAGACCTTGGCAGGGCTCAGTGACTTTACAGTGGCCTACATTGACGACATAGGGATCTTCAGTAATACCTGGGAAGATCACCTGATACACCTGGAATTAGTGCTGCAGAGGTTAAGTGCAGCAGGGCTAACAGTAAAGGCCAGCAAGTGTCAGCTGGGTAGCCCAGAAATAAAATACTTGGGTCACATGGTAGGGGGAGGAGTGATAAAACCCCTGGAGGCCAAAATAGAAGCTGTTCGTGATTGGCCCAGACCCAACACCAAGAAAAAAGTCAAATCATTTCTTGGGTTGGTGGGCTACTACAGAAAGTTCATCCCGAGGTTTAGCGAGATTGCGGCTCCGCTGACCGATCTGACGAGGAAGAAGGCTGATGACCGCATCCCGTGGACCAGCGACTGTGAGGAGGCGTTCCAGAGGTTGAAGCAGGCGCTCATCAACTATCCAGTGCTGCGGGCTCCAGACTTCGACCGGGAGTTCATCATCTACACCGATGCGTCTAACAGCGGGGTAGGAGCAGTTCTTTGCCAGGAGGATGAGAATGGTGACCAGCATCCAGTGTCCTACCTGAGTAGGAAACTTCAAAAAGGTGAGAGACATTTGGCAACCGTGGAGAAGGAGTGTTTGGCCATAGTCTACGCGATCCAGAAGGCCAAGCCTTACATCTGGGGAAGACATTTTGTTCTGTGCACTGACCATTCACCACTGCAATGGTTAAAGACAATGAAAACCCACAATAGCAAACTTATGAGGTGGGCTTTAAACCTACAGGACTATGACTTTGAAGTGAAGGTGGTCAGAGGGTCAGTGAACTGTGTTGCTGACGCCTTGTCAAGAAGACCTGAAGAATGAAGACGGCGAAAGAAACATGGACTATGTATATATATTGATGACAAAGGTTAAATGTACCTGTTTTTTTGAATTTGGTTTGTAAGAATAAAGGTAAATTGATGTAATGTATATGGTAAATGGTTAAATGCCTAATTGATATGGTTAACTTAGAATGTAAGTATAAGTAAGTATGATATTGTATGTATAACTGTTTTTGTGTGTTTTATCCAGGTTGTTTTTTTGGGAAAAAGCACCTTAGCTTTCCCCCTACAAAACAACTTATAAAGAGGGGAGGTGTTACATACAGCACTGATGTTACCTGTCTGTCATGGGTTTGGAGGGAAAGTTCCATCCTATGGGGAGTGGAAGGCGGGACATCAGGAGGAGGGGCTGTACTGTATATATATGTGATGCGTGTGGGGAGAAGTTCAGACGCTGGGATGTGACGAAGCAGCAGCTGGGAAGAAGAAGCTGGTGTGGGAGTCTGTGTGTCAGACAGGGTACTACTGTGTGTCAGTACCAACCTGATAGGTTCAGGTGTCTGTTGGTTAGCCAGAACTGATAGGTTCAGGGTCTGTGCTTCAAGTTAAGTGTTCTGTGTGAACCAAACTGTGTGCATGTATGAATGAGACTAAGCCACGTTACTATATCCTATTCACCTGATCATTTTATTTTCCCTGTGTGTTGTTTTAAATAAACCTTGTTCTTTATTTGTTTAAAAATCCATCCCTGGTCTGTGTGACTTCTTATAGGGAATGGTTGGTGGCAGCTTAGTTAACGTGTGGCAGATCCCAGTAGGTCTGGGTTTGTCACAACAGTGACCTCTGTTTATTTTCTCTCTCTCTCTCTCTATTCCTTTTCAGTAGGCTGCAGGAAAATACAAGGCACACGGCATTTCAGAGTACTATTAAACAGAATGCCTAATTAATCTAATTGATTGATTGATTGATTGATTGATTGATTGATTGATTGATTGATTGATTGATTGATTGATTGATTGATTTAATTGGTTGGGTTTGGTTTGGTTTGTATCTCATCTTTCTCTCAATGCTATGTCCCAAGGAAGTTAAGTAGTGCAATATGATGAACAGTAATAAATTCACATCTAGAGAAAGTCCTCCTTTTTGTGAAGAATATCTTCTTTCTGTTTCTTGTTTTCTACATCTTCCTTCATGGCAATGAGGCAATAACCACCCTATCTGAAATTGGGAGAGTTACATAAAGGTGGGGCCCAGTACTACCATTCATAGAAGCCTCAGCCAGGTCCCTATTATAAATATCTTCAAACTGCTATGTGCAATAGTCTCAAATTTGTCACATTCCTCTGCAGCAGAGGTTCATAATCCCTTTTAGCATCACGCCTCCCTTTGAGGTTTTGAGAAACCTTTATGCCTCCCTACTTCTCCTTAACCAATTCCTAACTGATAATTGACAGTAAATCCAAAATCGTTTTTTTTTTCTCCTTTCCTACTCTTTATAACAGTCCTTATGGTGAAATGCAGGAAGGGTGTTTAAGATGATCAGCTTCTCAAGGTGCAAGAGGGGTTGTAAAAGGACTAGGTTTAGGACATGAGGATAAAAAGCGATGTTTTTCTGTGAGGTCTAGTAGTTGCTGGTCTTTCTGAAAGCACAGGTCCCCAGGGAGGCACTGGCAGACTGGGAAAAAAAAAAGGATGTAAACGTTTGGCAAATGTTCATCTTTGGGTTGGTGGTGGCTAGCGCTCATCTGTCTTTTTGTCTTCCTCCCCCTGTTGTTTTGCCTATTGTATGAGGGCATATTGAGAAGTCTTTGAGCCTATTTTCTATTATCCCAAGTACCAACAACGTATCCATGGGCTCAAAGACCTGTCCATAATAATATGCAGCTCAGTCTTTGTCTGGGGCATTGGGTCCCCCTTGATATTTCCGTTTTCTTCCTTTTGCTCCGTTGAAGGAGAGAATCGGCAGCAACAGGAAGTCAAAGGCCTGCACCATGTGAGTGCCTTGCTCTACTTGCTGCCAGTCTGGCTGCTCTTTGGAGAAGATGGCCCTCCCTCTTTGCCTCAGGCTCATGACCTCTGTGCAGTGTCCCCCCCTCTTCAGATCTTGTTTCCATCACTACCACTTTCCACCCCACCTGTGCCCTCTCAGCTGCTCTTTCATAACTTGTCTGGTCCAAACTTTCATGCTGTCATGACAAAAGGATACTCTTGCCACCAGCAGAGCAATCTTTTCCGTGAGGTTCATAAAACTCAAGGCAATGGGATTCTGGAAGAAAGGAGTTGGCAACAAAGCAGCAACAGCTGTGCTAATGTGACCCCTTCTCAGTGTGAAACCCCTTGTGAGAGGCCCAGGGCCATTTCCATTTTGCCCCCTCTTTAAAATGCCCTTGGGTCAAAAACATTCCTATTAATACAAATATGGCCTGCAGGGAAAACTCTGTTGGTATGGACATACTGTATGCCAATTTTTGCTTCCGTCGTCTTCTTTGAGGAAACAGACAATTCTTTGAAATTTATGCATCATGTTAATCCAGTCAGATTTTGTTTGTTGGCCACCCTAAGATACTGCTTGCTCATCTTCTTTCATTTTGTTTAAACTTAGATGTCTGGAGATGGTGGAAGTGGAGTAGCAGAAAAGCCACGGCCATCAGAAAAGGAAAGGGTGAGTGCAAAGTCATTTCCTTCATGCTTCCCCCCCCTTCCAATTATAGAAATGTACCTTTGGAAACATTTGTTATGAATCGCCATCATGAATAGGTCTGATGAATGTGGGCTGTCCCATTATCATCAGTGTCCTCATCGTGATCATCATCACAATCATTGTAGATTTCTTTTCCTCTACCTGTGGCAGATAGGTAGGTGGTCTGGCTATACAGCATAACTGTAGAAGTTTGATATACAGTGGTGCCTCGCTTAATCATCGTACAGCGATGAATTCGCATAGCGATCCCTTTTCCGGGATTGCTAATGCGAAGGCATCACGTCGGCCCCAATGGGCGAAATTCGCATAGCGAAGATCGGTAAGCGTTTCGCTTACCGACCTTCGCTTTGCGACCCGCGGATCAGCTGTTCAGCGGGTCCAAAATGGCCACCGGAACACCCGAAATGGCCGCAGGCAGCGTTTTCGCGCCCTTGGTAAGCGAGGGGAGGGTGCGAAAACGCTGTGCGCGGCCATTTCGGATGTTCCGGCGGCCATTTTGGACCCGCCAAACAGCTGATCCGCGGTCTCGCTGCGGCCAAAATGGCCACGCGCAGCGTTTTTGCGCCCTCCCCTCGCTTACTGAGGGCGCGAAAATGGCTGCCGGACCCGGAAAACATCGCTGCATGGTGAGTTTTCTGCCAATTTGGAACGCATTAAACGATGTTTAATGCGTTCCAATGGCTTTTTTTGATCCGTACAGCGATGTTTTCGCATAGCGAGGCACCACTGTATTGTTAAGTTGTAGCATCTGCTTGTGTTGCATTTCTCACATATGTAGCCTTGATGAAAGAGAGTTCAAGGCAATAAAATAAGACAGCTCTCTGAAAAGTGGTGCAGAAAAACCTAAAATAGAATGGTTTTGTTTTGTGGTTGAAGAATAAAAGCAGTCATCAGAATCTTAGGCAAGTTCTGTGTAAGATATCACATTAAAGTGCAACAATTAATTGCTGCTGATAAGATGTTAGTTGGGTTCAAGGTTGTATGCACAAATGCACAAGCAGGAGAGCAACCTTGATTAGTGGCAACTCACTGCTGCAACTTACACAATTTTCCTTACTCATGTGTAAATTGCCAATACGATTGAACCAACATCTTTTTTCAACAGAGACACTACCACTTTCCCCAGAATGAAATCTAGTGCTTTGGCAACATTGAATTTTGTTGCCTTTTGCCAATCTGCAATTTGAATGTAAAAGCTATATTGATTGGAAAGTGCATGCTAAATTACAGTGGCTTTCTTTGATTTTTATGATGGTAGCAACCTTCAGAAATGCCCCATGCCAATCTAAAAAAGTATTTCCCTAGTGCAGGAGAAGTAACTATGTGTAACAGGTTGAATGTAGCCTTAAGACTACTTTTGTGTACCTCTTGCACCTCACATATTGGGGGGGGGGAGTATAAGAAATATATCAAAATAAGTTTCTGGGGAGTGTATATAATTTCTAACAAAGTATGGGTCCCGCAGACCTTGTTTTTGGGGGGAAAATCACTTCTGCCTTTTAACAAATATAGTAGTATATGGTTGTTGTTGTTGTTGTTGTTGTTGTTGTTGTTGTTGTTGTTGTTGTTGTTGTTGTTGTTGTTGTTGTTGTTATTATTATTATTATTATTATTATTATTATTATTATTATTATTATTATTATTATTATTATTATTATTATTATTAAAGACCCAGAAGAGACCGTCTGGTCATTTCTAGTTTTTCTGGGAGGGATGTGGTAGATTGGGAGAGCAGGAAGTGGCTCCTGGTCTTCTCACATTTTCCACCCCTGCTTTAGAGGTGCTTGTGAAAATCATCTTACTCATTCCCCAAGAGAGGTGTGTACTTGGGGAAACTGAGTCAGCATAATGTTAGACAGCCATTCCTCCTTTCCCCTGCTAATATTGCACAGATTTAGCAGAAGCTGAATGCTTGGCTGGATTCCTCACTGACTCTAAAACGTAACTGTACCAGACATTGTTAAGAAGAAGAATCACAAAAGTTGTAAGGAATCTTTAGCATTTGGTAAACTAGTGTTTCCTTTCTTTTGAACAGTGAAGCATGAAGTTTCTTCCTCCTCCTCCTTCTTGTTCTTCTATGCTGTCAAGTTGCAGCTGACTTATGGCAACCCTATGAATGAGAGATCGCCAAAATGTTTTGTCATTAACCACCCAAACTCAATTCTGTGGCTTCCTTCAAGAAGCTTCTGTCTTGTATGTGTTCTGCCTTTGGCCCCTGTTATGTCTGGCCCTTGCTCTGAACATGTACAATCTTGCAGACTCTTATGTCCACTTTATAAGTCTTTTCTCTTGTCAGTAGTTTCTGGCAACTTTCTGGTCTATGCATAATCAGCATTCTGCTCAAAAATGAACTAGTGGCCCTTAGTGAAAACTGATCAGTCTGCATCAGACACTTTAAATATAGTTCCATCTAAAAAGTGGGTCAAGTTTTTGTTTGTAGCAATGTTCTGAAGAGGCTTCAACTGCAGCCCATATACAGTACATTACTGTCTTTGATAAAAGTTATGCATGTTGTGTAGTTCCTTAGTTTTCAATTAGAAATACAGTTGGCATACTAGGGGCATATTTTTATACATATATTTAAATATACTTGCCGAATGTTTATTGCATGCTATTTGCATCTCTATTTATGAAAACCATGGTTTCAAACATGAATTTTAGTTACGCTAAGAGAGATTCCAAGCATAAGAAAGCATCCAAAGATTTGCTAAATATCCTTTTCCCAACAGATGTGCAAGGCAGCCTGGAAACTTACCCTCATTGTTCATTAATCCAAACAATGTGTCCAAGCATAGCCATTTGTAACATTGAGGATGTGAACTTGATCCAGGGCAGTGAGGTTTGGAGGCAGCTGGTCAAGCTGGACTCTTCACTTCCTATTAATGGAGGTTTGCTTCTGTGTTTTTGGCAGTGGCTAGTTATCCCTGTCTTGCCGCTTTTAGTGGTGAGTCATGTAATTGTAGATTCTGTTAATGGTCTTCAAATGCCTTCTGTGTCTGGCTTGCCAGATCTCATCTCTGTTGCTAGTCATGGTTAGTGCCACTGCTTTTATGTTTATGTTTCTCCCTCTTTCTACAGCCAATCCAGCAATAGGGTGAGTGAGCAGGTTTGCTGAGTAGAGAGTGGATAACAAGGTGGAGAGAAGAGGTGTGGAAAACTGAACAATTTTGTTTCAGTTCGATAAAAATGGGGTTCTTAGACCTAAAAACTTCTCCTCCCTGAACTAACGACATCTCTGTCCTCTCCTGCCTGCCCTCAAGACATCTTGAAATGTTTTGAGTAAAACAAAAAAAAATTAATAGATATTTTTTCAAGTTAAAATGAGCACTGAAAAAGATTGCTTCTCTTTTTTTGACACCCTGTTTGGGGATGATTAGCAACAAAAACTAAAACAAAATCTGGGGTGTTGGGGAGGAACACCTACTGCCTTAACTGAACCACATTCCTAGTACTTTTCTGAAAAGGAAGGCTAGTTTTTTTATGGGCATTTTACTTTCTTGAGCAACCAAGGATGGCCACTTGTAAGGAGACTGAATTAAGCCCATTATCCTTGGCTTGAACAGCAAGGTGACTTCAGTAGTACTATCACTTAATCATTTGTATTTATTTATTTGGAATTCAAAGCATAAGTTATTAGCTGACACAAATTACATTAAATGTCAAATGCCTGCTTGTCTTTTTTCACTTTAAAAGGATATATTTAAAGCAATGTAGTTCTCTCACTGCCCTTGCTCTGGATTTGTGCCACTAGGCTACAACTTTTACACATTAATTTTCTTTTGTATTAATTTTTTTTCATGTTTTGTATGATTTATATCATAAACTTTTTCATATTTTGGAACTATCCTGGACTCAACATAGCACATCACATCCTGGACTGAAACTGCAAAAGAGTTAAAATAGTAAACAAGGAACCATGGATAGGTGACGGCCTAATCTAGTAATTTTTTTATTATTAACATTTTTATAAAGGTTTTTTTGTTCCTGTTTTTAGTGGGCCTTTGCCCCAATGTACTAATTTGCATTATATTTTATTTCATCATTGTCATCATCATTTTTACTTGAATAATATATATTTATTTTATTTATTTATTATTGGATTTTTATCCCGCCATTCTAGACAGGAGTCTACTCAGGGCGGCTCATAATATATTGTGCATTAGCAACTCAAAACAACAATTAAAATCTACAATAATACTATAATCAAGATGGGAGGTTAAATAGAAAAACCAAGAAAAGTAAAAAGCTTGGATACTTACTGACTGGAAGAGTGATTCATAAATTTGTGTAATACATTAATATTTTATCTTCACAACAGTAATCTCAGACAGATCAGGCTGAGTTACATACATCACCTGGAACAGTGAATTTCCTGTCTCACTGGGTATTTGAAACTGTACTTCCCTGTGCCTAATCTAAGAGTTACTCAGGACTGGTAAACATTACGCTCCAAGTGTTTCATGAAAACGAGAAGGAATACTAAAACAAGAAGATTGAGGAAAGCAATTTCCTAGCAAAAAATACTCCCTCCAGAAAAAAGTATGTGAAATATACTTCTCATTCTGGTGTAGCATGAATTGCATGAGCAGTAAAAATACAAAAGTATTTCTGAAGTTTAGCTTGGTTTAAAGACATTGAAGGAAATCCAAGAGGTTTTCATTCCCCATCTTGAATGTGGAACGCACTTGCCACCCAGTGGTTAATGGTGTAATAATCCAAGCTCATGTGTTCCGATTGTTCAGACCTGTAAATTTTCAAGAAATCTTGAAGCCAGGGTGCTGATGCTGATGACATTTTGTTCAGAAAACAAACAATATGAAAATGTTTATATGTGTACATTATATAAAACACAACCTTTCATTAAAGCAATGTGAACACATTTGGGTGTTTCTGGGCAATGACAGCATTTTTCATCTGAGCTCTCCACTTCAGAAGCACCAATGTGAGGTTGTACAAACCGCATTGAAAGAGTGACTACATGACTTTGACAGTAGCCTGCTAAGGCCACCAGTGATAAAAGGGCTGTTGTCAGGGCTGAAGCTAACTATTATTTTTCTTAACACAAAAGGTTTGTCAATACCTGAAGAGCTGCTGCATCAGCTCTGCCAGTACATGATTGTGATGTACCTTGTGTACAAGAAACACATAGAGACACCACTGATGACCAGCATGAGACTTGCAGCTGAGAAACCTCATAGAAAATATGGAAGCATTACACTAACCTGAACTCCAAATATTGTCTACCACCTTCACAAAACAAGATGATGTAGAGATAATAGCAATGGGCCTAAGTTAATTGCACAGTATCCTCCATTTATAAGTTACCTAAATGCAACCTTTTCCTTTAAAACTCCAAACAGTTTTCATAGCAAAAACTAAATGTTATTACCAGAGACTTCAATAGTGTCTGGGAACACACAGTTAATGATAACTAATGGAGGAGCGGTACTATTAGAACAAACTTTCTTGAGCAAAGAAAACATTTTGGCCAGGTAGCAATTAATTTATTTGGTCTCAGAAATGAAGAGAGATAATTGGATACAACGAATGGAAGAAATAAATGTGTCAGAAACAGTCAAAAGGCCTGGAGGTTATTGAAGTGACTCAGCAACGACTCAGCTAAATTATTTTAGCAAATCAGATATCCTGACAATTTATTGGAAATGGTAAATCTGAACATTGCTACAGAAGCCTAGGACTTCTTGAAAGAAACAACCACCTGGGGACCAATGACCTTACCAGACCATTCAGCTTAAGCAGAATAGAAGAAGCTATAGGGAGCTGCCGAATGGTAAAGCATTAGGCCTGTAATGGTAAAACATTTTGGCACAGTAGCAGTTATTAATTTCTTTGATAATTTTCTTGATTCACACAGCATTCCAAAAATTTGGAAAAATATACAAGCGATTGCTGTTTTGAAATGAGGTATGTGGGTGTGAGCAAACTGCACCCCCCGAAAAAGGGAATGGTAAACCACTTCTGAGTATTCTGTAGCTGGAAAATCCTGAAAAGGGTCACCATAAGTCAGAATTGACCTGATGGCACGTTAGTGGCAAGTTGGACAGCTCGGTGGTTAAGGTCCCCACTATGCCTTTTGTGAGTTGAGCCAGCCTGTGTGACCTTGCTCAAACTGCACAGTCCCGGGATGCCCCCAGAAGAAGGGAATGGTGAACCACTTCTGAGTACTCTCTGCCTAGGAAAGCTTGAAAAGAGTTGGCGTAAACCAGAATTCACTTGACAGCACATTATTATTATTATATTAAGAACCCACAGACCCAAAAACTTGAGGCTACTCTGTCATCTTTATAAAGTCTTGGAAGGAATTATTCTTAATTATATAACGAACATGGTAGAACCAATCCTCATCCCGCAACAGGATGGCTTTAGACCTAAGAAGAATTATACAACATAAATCCTAGCTTTAACACACCACCCTGAGGATTGTTTTGGAGCCTGAAATATCACTTTGTTGACTCAGATGCCTATGACACTGTTCATCATCACATACTACTGCAAAAGTTATAAGGATTATAAGATAACAGAAGTAAGAGAAACTCTTTTGCAAAATCACAGATTTTTCATCCAGTTTTAAGGACAATGCTGCCAATGGAGGACTGAAAAGAATGATCTCTCCCAGAACAGCATACTGGCTCCTATATTATTCAGTATATACACCGATAACCAACTATGTCCTCAGGGAAGCAAAAGTTTTTTTCATGCTGACAATCTCATGCTTGCTGCTCAGTCAGACAGACTTCAGATTGTAGTCTTCTCGTAGGTGCATTATTTTATTTATTTATTTATTTGATTTCTATACCACCCATCTGGCAGCCAAGGCCACTATGGGAGGTTTACAACAACTAAACAAGGACAAAAATAGAATCACAAAACATAACAAGATCAATAAATTATAAAAGTGCAAAATAAAATACCATAAAATACAACAGGAGATATAATAAGATACAATAAAATATTGTAGAAGAATATGCATTAGAAGAATATGGTTCATCTTATGATAGAAATCAACTTAAATCCAACCATGCTAGAACTCAAATATGTGGCTTCCATCTGAGAAACAAGCAGGAATCTCAAAACCAAGTTACCTGAAATCATTCTTTTTCCCACAGATACCTAGGTGTTACCCTGTTCCCCCCAAAATAAGACCTAACCTGAAAATAAGCCCCAGTATGATTTTTCAGGATGCTCGTAATATAAGCCCTACCCCCAAAATAAGCCCTAGTTAAGTGAAACCCCGCCCTCCACCATTGGGCAACATTGTGGAGCAGCCAGAAGATTACATGACTGTAAAATAAAACATCCCCTGAAAATAAGCCCTACTACATTTTTGTAGCAAAAATTAATATAAGACCCTGTCTTATTTTCGGGGAAACATGATACTTTCGATTGTAAGTTGATTTATAAGAAATGTTGTCTAACTATAAAACAAAAGGTCTCCATCAGGAACAATATCTTTGCGAAGGCTTTCACGGCTGGAATCTAATGGTTGTTGTGGGTTTTTCAGGCTCTTTGGCCATGTTCTGGAGGTTGTTCTTCCTAACGTTTCGCCAGTCTCTGTGGCCGGCATCTTCAGAGGACAGCACTCTGTCCTCTGAAGATGCCGGCCACAGAGACTGGCGAAACTTTCAGAACACGGCCAAAGAGCCCGAAAAACCCACAACCACCATAGGAACAATATCCTTTGAAATCTGTGAGAACCAGTTGGGGCGCACAACCACAAACACTAAAAACTACAGCCTTGGCCTTATGCTTCTCTGCAGATCAATACACCAGCCCAGTGTGGTATAGTTCAGCCCATGAAAAGCAGATAGATAGAATGGTTGAATACTTGAGTTGGAAGGGGCCAATCCCCTGCTCAATGCAGGAATCCAGATCAAAGCAGATCTGACAAGTGGTTGTCCAATTTTCTTTTGAAAGCCTCCAGTACTGGAGTGCTCGCCACCTCCTGAGTTAATAGTTCCTCCTGAGCTAGTAGTTCCATTGTTGTACTTCTCTAACAGTTGAGGTTATTTCCCCCCACTATTCAGCCCCAATCTAGATTCCTATAACTTGAGCCTATTGTTATGTGTCCTGCACTCTGAGGTAAATGAGAACAGATCCTGCCCCTGCTCTGTATGACTACTTTTCAGGTATTTGAAAAGTGCAATAATATCTCCTCTAAATCTTCTTTTCTCAAGGCTAAACATGTCCAGTTCTTTCAGCCTTTCCTCATAAGGCTTGGTTTCAAGTCCCCTGATCATCCTTGTTGCCCTCCTCTGAAATTGTTCGAGTTTGTTGGCATCCTTCTTGAAGTGTGATATCCAGATGTAGCACTCCATGAAAGCTGAAGTACTGTAAAGCCTTTACTGGATACCTGAAGTGTGACCCTATCAATAAAACCAGTTACCTAGCAGGACTGTACCCAGTGACATACAGAAAGAGGTAGCAGCTGTGAGAGACTAAAAGCATCTATATCAAATGTGCATTCATTTTTCAGCTACCATGCCACTCCTTCCAGGTTAAATTCAAGGGAAATTTTCACAGAACATCTGAGAATATGGAATGCCAGGGACAGAATGTGAAAATAACTACATTGCTCTTAAAATGGATGGGATGGGAGGAAAGTATAACCCCCCCCCCCGGGGCCACATGGAGAATTGGGTTATTTGGAAGCCATTTAATAGAACATAAAAACATACAGTAAGAGCCCTGCTGTATCAGGCCAAGGGCCCATATAGTCCAGCTTCCTGTATCTCACAGTGGCCCCACCAGTTGCCTCTGGGAGCACATGGGACAGCTAGATACCTGATACCCCAGCCCTGCATCTGGTATTTTGAAGTATCTTCCTTTTAAGCCTGAGGTTATATATCCCCATCATGGCTTGTAACCTGCAATGGACTTTTCCTACAGGAATCTGTCCAATCCCCTTTGAAAGGCATCTAGGCCAGATGCCATCACCACATCCTGTGGCAAGGAGTTCCACAGACTAACAACATGCTGGGTCAAGAAATATTTTCTTCTGTCTGTTCTCTCTCCCAACACTCAATTTGAGCGGATGTCCCCTGGTTCCAGTATTACAGTATGTGAGAGGAAAAGGAGCTTCCCTCTATCCACTTTGTCCGTGCCCTGCTTAATTTTTATGCCAGCTCCACAATTTTTATGCCAACTCCACACTGTGGGATGGAGTTGCCAGGACCAAAGTGAACCTTAAAAAATTGGGGGAGGGGTTGTGCTGACATAGACCTTTGCAAGTGCAGAGAAAAACAGGCAACTTTGCACCTATGTTAGTGTACTCTATACCTCACAGCATGTAGTGTGGAATACAGTACTTGATGTTAGTTGTTCTGAGTGTTCTTGACATTGCCTGTTATTGAGTGAAAATTACCTGATATTTTTATTAATTGTACTGTGGTGTTTCAGCCATAAAGGGCATATTAGGAAGCAGGTCCATAGGTGAAGAGACTTGTCTACCTTTAGAGCCGGAGGCACTACTAATCTTCCACATTTTGTTGTTCTTTAGTTGTTAAGTTGTGTCTGACTCTTCATGATCCCATGGACCAGAGCATGCCAGACCCTCCTGTCTTCCACTGGCTCCCGGAGTTTGGTCAAATTCATGTTGGTAGCTTCGATGACACTGCCCATTCATCTTGTTCTCTGTCGTCCCCTTCTCCTCTTGCCTTCACTCTATGCACAAAGGTCTGCATAGTCAAAGTTTTTCCAGTAACGATGTATGGAAGTGAGAGTTGGACCATAAAGAAGGCTGACCACTGAAGAATTGATGCTTTTGCTGCATTGAGCCTTGTGGCACAGTGATTAAACTGCTGTGCTGCAGCCAAAACTGTGCTCACGACCTGGGGTTCAATCCCAGGTAGCGGCTCAAGATTGACTCAGCCTTCTATCCTTCTGAGGTTGGTAAAATGAGTACCCAGCTTGCTGCGGGGGCAATGTGTAGCCTGCATAATTAATTTGTAAACTGCCTAGAGAGTGCTTGAAGCACTCTGGGGCAGTATATAAGCAGCACGCTTTGCTTTGCTTTTGAATTGTGGTGCTGGAGGAGACTCTTGAGAGTCCCCCGGACTGCAAGGAGAACAAACCTATCCATTTTGAAGGAAATCAACCCTGATCCTGAAGCTGAGGCTCCAGTACTTTGGCCATCTCATGAGAAGAGAAGACTCCCTGGAAAAGATCCTGATGTTGGGAAAGTGTGAAGGCAGGAGGAGAAGGGGACGACAGAGGATGAGATGGTTGGACAGTGTCACTGAAGTGACCAACATGAATTTGACCAAACTCTGGGAGGCAGTGGAAGACAGGAGGGCCTGGCCTTCTCTGGTCCATGGGTTCACGAAGAGTCAGACACGACTAAATGACTAAACAACAACAACAATCTGCAAATAGCAAAAACACCCCAAACACACACCCTGTTTTAGTGCAGTAAAAATAGAGCCACAGGCTGCTCCTTCAGGCAAGAATAAGGTTAGTCAACTAGTAATGGGGTAGCCAAGAAGTCTTTAAGCACTGGCTAGCTGGCAATGTTGTTCTTGCCTGCATCTGTGTGTTGGTCAGCTACACTGGCTTTGCGACTCTGCTGCCTTTCTTTCTCTGCAGGGCTTACTTGTTCAGCAGGTGACTGGATAGTGGTGGCAGCCACTGGTGTTGTTGGCATCAACAGCAGCAGCAGGGGCCTTCTCTGCTGTCAGAGAGGCTGCCACTGCTGTCGCTGCTACCACTTCATACCTCATGGACATTAAAAATGGAAGTTTAGCATTAACTGCAGCAGACTTCTCATTATTTATTTAATCAGTTTGTTTGACAAACATTCATCAGTCTTTTGGTTCATAAAGTTGACATGGGAGCAAGAGGAAAATGAGAATGAACCTTGTGTTCTGTTGCTCCACAAAAGGCTTTCCTCTGCATTGCAGAAGGAATACGCTGGGCAAATTCAGAAACAAGATCATGTACTAGAGGATAATCTCACTTCTGCAACATGTGAAAGTACTTTTCCAACAGTTTCTTCTAAAACATTTGTAGTAGTCTTATAAAACAAGCGTTGTGATCAGATATGTCTGATGGAGGTTATTGCATGCATTAGTTTCTGGTTAACAAGAAAATGTCTGACAGCGAAACTTTGCAAATATTTTTTTTCAAACCGCAGGTAGTTAACAAGGTGAGATGTCAAACTCAAGGATAGTCTAGCTTGTTAACAAACCACTATTTGCAGAATTTAGAGTGAGCAATGAGTCCCTTGTACATTGATATCTCCTTTCCTTGCATATGAATTTGAGGCTTATAAATAAGATAACCAAGTAATCAACCTGTTTGTTGTTTTTGCTGAATTGGGCCAGTAGCAATGTGATATCACAAATAGAGTCTTTTAATATTGGATCTGTGATATTTACAGATGAACTATCTTTAACCATTTTGCTTTGAGTGATGACTTTAAAGAGTATTTTATTCAATTTGAAAGAGAAAATATTTTATAAAAGGTTTTTTCCATTTTTCACAAATTATTTTGTCAATTTCAGGTCTATGAAATAAGCAACCATGGGAAGGATTCTAAGTCTCTCTCTCTGTGTTTATACATGCACATACAAATGCGCGTGCGCACGCGCGCGCGCGCACACACACACACACACACAATGTATACAGTTGTGCATGGGCAGAGATGTTGTTTTCTTGTGTTGGCAATCAGTATTGCAATTCTGAACATACAGTCTTTAAAATGATGCAGAGCTGCTGTTTTTAAGAGTGTAGTAGGTGCCTTAATGCCACAGAGTGAATTGTGAAAGACTTACTTATTGTTAGATGAAAAGGGCCGGATCCAGACTGAGCTAGTCACACTTAAGCCCATTGAAATGAATGATGCCTCTGTTAGTCATCACCAGATTCTCTTGGGTGATTGCTTCCTTGTGACCATGCTGATTCACACTTGAGAAACTGACTGGTGTCTTCTTCAGTGCTAATCAATTGTGTACGGGGACAGGTAATACAGAAAAAGATGTGTGATCCATGTCTGCACACGTACATGCATGTTTCAGTATGTGTGTAGTTATGCATGTATGAAAGAGACATGGGGAAGGTGGAGTCTCTGTCTCATCACTTCTGCCACACACTTCACTGGCATGTAGTCCTCCAGGCCAGTATCTGCTGCTACACAGGAGAAAATACATCATCTGCCATAAAATGTGACTGAGTCTGTCTGAATCTAACCCAAGAAGTCATAGGGCTGCAGAACGTGCCTTGGGTGATGTCCTGCAGAGTAAGGAAAAGTTCACTCCAGTGCTCTTGCCTTGGCCAGGTGACTCCAGTGATCTCAAGCCTGCCACAACCTCCACCTGTCACGTCTCCTCCCACTGCCAAAAAGCCCACACAACCAGAAGAGAAAATCCTTTTGCAAACTGAGCTAACTGAACAAAAAGAGAGGTTGCCATCTGCTTCAGGAGGTAAGACTAGATATCCCCCCCCCCAAGATTGATAACCATCCTGTTTTAAAAAAGAAAAAGAAAAAAATATATAGTTGTAGATCTGACTGTTCTCTCTGGAATGTGGTACAGAAGGTGGGGAAGGAGAAATCTTTGAATGTCGTGTATCCTTCATAAAAGCAAAAATAGTTGAATTTTTCATAAGAAAGATTCTCAGTTTTATATTGGGATAATACCTTTACCAGACCAATTCAGGGGTCACAAATATGTGCAAGCTATTGTAAGCCTGACAACTTTTCGTCAAAGAAGTTGTTACAAAAACCTGTGGTGGGATATGTGGACTTCAGTCCCTGAGGGCCCGTCCTTCCAGCAATGGCTTCTGTTGACTTTTTACCAGGTACATCACTCAGTGGTCTACAACTTCACTAATATGACAATTACATTTTCACTGTGTTTCTCCCCAGGATGGAGACTGTTTGGAGTAACAGCTAGATTTTAGAATCTGACATTTACTGTTTTTGTTGAATCTGGACACAAAGCCTTTGGTTTTTATCCTCCTGTTTTGCAACAATGCCCTCTTTTTTGTTTTTTTTATTCTCAGAACAAAGACTTATTTTTTTCTTTCCACTATAGTTGGAATCAAAGGTGAGAAAGGGGACGCTGGGGAAAAAGGCGAACGTGGCCTTAAAGGAGAGCCTGGACTTAGTGGGGTCTTGCCATCTCTTGATGCCAAAGGTGAAAAGGTAAAATGATTATCCTTAGCTCCTTACGTATATGTTTTTACTCAAAGGTGACAACGTTGTGAGAGTGCTTACATGCAGAATTAAACAGGGACATCAGCTGTTGTGTGCTTTCCATCACTGAACTACACTTCTACAATGGCCTCTTTTCACTTCCCTCCTTGAGTCTTGCCTCATCCCAGAAGTTCTTCTGCCAGCATGAAGAAAATGGTGACTTTCTCCAGTGAAGTGAAGCTCACAAAAGCCAGTCATTTGAAAAGAGAGCTCAGTAGTGTCTACTGTAATGATTCTTCTGTAATTCTTGAGGTGTGTGGTGGGGAGAGAATACCAACAAAAAAGATTAAAAGCATTTAAAAGCGGTACAAGTGTTCAGCCCTGAAAAGTGTGGACAGGGAATCATTTCTTGCCATCACACTTCTTTAAGGTGGTCCTATTATGTCATGTTTTATGCTGAATACATTAATTTGGAGCATCAGTTGCAAGTGGTAGGACAATTTTTGTGTTGCATTTCTGAGAGTAGGATAGAAGGCCTGTTAAATAGTGGAACATGTTAGGAAACATATGTATAAGTGTGTGAGATCAAGAATAAGGGTAGCTTCTTATGAAATTCAGAATAATATTTTTCCGTGTTGAGGTAGCAAGAGGCTACCAACAGCTAAAGACTTCTTTTAGCTATATTCACGAAGGCTTTCACGGCCGGGATCTAATGGTTGTTCTGGGTTTTTCGGGCTCTTTGGCCGTGTTCTGAAGGTTGTCCTTCCTGACGTTTCGCCAGTCTCTGTGGCCGGCATCTTCAGAGGACAGCAACCTGTGCTCTCAGAGAGCCACAGAGACTGGCGAAACGTCAGGAAGAACAACCTTCAGAACACAGCCAAAGAGCCCGAAAAACCCAGAACAACCACTTCTTTTAGCTGTTGGACAGAACTGAAGTTTATGAGGTGAGACTTGAGTTCTTTGTCCACAATAAATACATTCATTCATTCATCCTTTAACACAGTTGAGACCAACTTGTGGTCCTCCAGAGGTTGTTACAATATAGCTCACGTCTTCCTTTGCCATGCCTGCTAGGGCTAATAGGAATTGTTCGGCTACATTTAGACAACCATAAGTTGCCCACTTTGGATTTAAAACATGATTTGTGAGCTCCTTTTCTTTGCTCCCAAAGTAGCTTATCAGTGTCAGAGTATATGTTTCCAAGTGCAAGTGATGAAACCTCATTTTTCTGGGCTGATTATAGCTGTACCGTATTGAAATGTTTTGCTTTTTGCTTTGCAGGGAGAAAAAGGAGAGTTGGGTGTTAAGGTGAGCATGGCTCTTATATTGCTTGACTCTAGTTCAAAGGACTGTGACAGTGTCTTCTGATAGCTTTCTAGATTGAACCAGTTGTGGGGGGGGGCATTTTTGCACCCTCAGAGCCAACATGGACTCTACTGTTTCCAAAATGTATTTTTAAAGTATTTTTTCCCAAAATCACAAATGACCAGATGTTCATTTTCAGATTTGAAAAACAAGCAGCACAAAAGCCCCCCTCGATTTAAAAGCAAGATTTTTGTTGCCAAAGGAAGCCTCTAGTAATGGAAACTCCTATTCTGAACCAAAAAATATTTTGGATGAGGGTGCCCAGAAGGATGTGGGGACCTGGGATCCCCAGACCATGTTCCCTGTCCTTGCTATATATGAGCAGTAAACACATTCTTCAAGTACAAATGTGGATGTATATGAAAAGGCATCATCCTTACATAACAGGGCCAAGCATCAGAAGTCTTGAAAGAATCCCTAGCTTTACAGAAATATAAAAAACACTTTTAAGAGAAAAGCACTGAGTGGATGGACAATAAGGACAGAGCATGAGTGGTGGCCACTGACTGCTGGCTGTCAAGAAGATGGAAAACTGGGTGTGGGGTTGGAGATGGAATAGGAAGATGCTCTGGGTGGCTGGGGCTCTGAGTAGGAATACTCCACACAGCAGCATTGCCCTTGAATTTCAGACACCATATAAATCAGGCCTTAAGTGGGAAACATACTGTAAATAATACTAGGTGTTGAGTTTAGTTCCAGGCTTAAGTGTCCAACCTAAGTTTTTAGAATGCTGAAGAGAACTCAGAATAGTGAACCACTTACTCTTAACTGTGACTGCAGATGTTTAAATATGGCCTCTAATTTGGGTCTCCCTTTGGCTATTCTGGATTTTCCTTTGCTTGGTTTCAGAAATGTCGAAGAACAGGTGTACATACATCCTCTGGTTCCTTCCCTCTGTCCTCCTTGGTCCTATCTCTCAGCAGAGGAGTGACAGAAAATGTTAGGCTAGAGAAGCATCGCCCTAGTTGACCCCATGTAGGTAGCAAAGGCCTGGTACTGGGCACCTGTCAGATATTGATGTCAGAGTTAGTTGCTGCTTTCGAAACAATATGTGCCCCTTTTGTCCATGGAAGAGAAGAACTGTAAGCACTGTTGTGGGTGTGGACGTCTGAAACTGTTTCTAGCAATATGACTAATGCTCCAAAGACCTCTCCATCCTTAGGACCAGTGTCAACCTTTCCTTAACAGCACTTTCAAAGGGGACAGGGATTTAAGTATGGAATAAGGGGTGAGAAAAAAAGTATACATAGTTAACTCTAAAGTGATATATAAGAGAGAAAAGCAGTAATGCTCTCATAGGAAAGAGAACCCATAAAGAGAGTCTAACTGATGCCCACCTCTAGCCTTTGTAAGCAGAAATGACTTATTTTTTTCTGTACCTCTAGGGAAATGCAGGCTTTGGCTATCCAGGCTCTAAAGGACAGAAAGGTGAACCTGGTGCTAAAGGGTCTCCAGGCCCTGCTGGACCCCCTGGACCCCCAGGGACAGTTGTGAAGCGCCCTGATGGCTCAGTGGTAGAACAGGTTGCTGGGCAACCAGGACCCACGGGCCCTCCAGGGCCACCTGGGAAAGATGGCTTGCCTGGAAAGGATGGAGAGCCGGTGAGTAAACTTTTCACATAGTAGCTGATTTGTTGGGCTAGGTTCAGCATGTGTGGTAGTTGGAAAGGTTTGCCTTTTATGCCCAGTGAACAAAAGGGAGGTGATTAGATTCACAAACAGATGCATATAGGTTATGTTCTTGAGATCTTCTGTGTAAGCTGCCAGCCCTTTTAGATGTCAGAGGAATCTTTGTGTTGTATGTTGACTTCAAAGCTTGGAAATGTTACTTTTTGGGGGCCATAGCTCCCTAACCAGCACTGCATTGGGGATTATGGAGATTGTAGTCCAAAATATAACTTCATCCAGTAATGATAGATTGTACAATTACTTGTCTGGTAAAAATGATATTTTTTTAGTTACTGCACTATTAGCAATGGCTCTAAACATAAAAAAACATTGAATCTTGATATTATAACACTGTCTGAAGCAGTGCTGTCAGCTTCCTTTGGAGCTCACAGACATGTCAGAGCTTCAGGTGCTACATTTTTCATGGGAGTTTCAGAATGTAAAATGTGTAATTTATGATAATAATGAAATCATTTCCCTATTTGTTGGTAAAAAGGCATAGTTGTTTCAATATTGGAAAGGATTGGAACAAAGGAGAAGTGATTTCTCAGCACATAATAATCATTATTGATTTTCTATGTAATTTTTTTTCATCTTCTCTTGTTCTTTGCACTTTACATACTTGTTCCTTGAGTTCTCTCTTATTTGTCTCTTTGTGAATACTGAGTTCCTCTTTGATTAGTGCTCCTGCTTTTTAACTTTTTTACTTTCTTGTGAAGTTGGCTGAAGTAACTCCATCCCCTTTCCCAATCCTATAACTGTGCTCTTTGCCCAGTCTTCCTTTATGTCGAACCCATTTTCAGCATAGAGATTAGACATAGAGATTGAACTGTGGAAAATTAGCAAGCGAAGCAAGCCTATGATGTAAAAGTGTGAACAAATCTGGTTTTGTTTTGTTTTTGCTAAACTATGCTTTTAATTTTTGTTAGGGAGATCCTGGTGAAGATGGTAAACCAGTAAGTTGTACAGTTTGAATGTCACCTTTTTCAGATAAATACTTCATGTTTAATTGATATGTTGTTGTTGTTGTTGTTGTTGTTGTTGTTGTTGTTGTTGTTGTTGTTATGTATTGTCAAGTCACTTCAGACTTATGGTGATTCTGTGAATGAGTGATCTCCAAAATGTCCTGTCCTCAATAGCTCTAATCAGCTATTGTAAACTCAAGCCTGTGGGTTTCTTTAGGGAATCAATCCATCTTGTATTTGATCTTCCGCTTTTCCTGCTGCCCTGAACTTTTCCCAGCATTATTGGCCCTTCCAGTGAATCTTGACTTCTCATGATGTGCCAGAAGTGTGGCAGCCTTAGTTTATGTGACCACATTTTTTTTTAAATCAATGAGTTCTGGCATTATATTCACCAAAAACATTTCTGGTTTATAAGCTGTTTTCTGTTGTATAATTTCTTGTGTAATATCTTTTATCTTGAGAAAAACATTTTCTTTCAAGTTTACTGGTTTAATCCATCTACTGTATAGTTCTCATTCCACATTCAAGTTCAATCGTCTACATTTATATTATAACCAAAATTTTGTGCCCATTTAATCATCACTGCTTTCACCATTTCATCCTCTAAATTATAGTCTAACAAAAAAGTATAGATTTTTTGTATAATCTTACAACTATCATAAATCCATAACTCATCCACCTGCACCTTCCCCTCATAAAAACCCATTATTTTGTCTTTTTTAAACCTTGATACTACTGTAATTATAACATTGCCCACCAGTCCATCTGTAGACCCATTTCCTTTAGCTCCTGTATATTTTTTTAATTATTGCTCTTTAGTTAAGAGATATTTATACGTGTATATCCATTCTTTCAAAATTTAAGAAGGTTGAGTAAAAGCTTCCAAAGGTGCTACATGTAACAGATTTTTTATACATTTGCCCCTGACATTTTTGCTGAACCTGGTGTAGTGCTTTCCTTACAATATGATCAGAAAAAAGGTGTTTGTTCTTTGCCCTTCCCATACCATATGTACGTATGCATGCCATTCTAATCTCAGATCATCTCCTTTCAATTTTAAAAGTCTTTGGTCCTCCAAATTAATCAATTTCTTTCTCCAGTTTAAAGCACAGGCTTTATAATATAGTAGACAATTTGGTAAGCCCATTCTTCCTCTTTCTTTTAAGTCCTGTAAAGCTTTGAGGTTTATTGTCGTTTTTTTAGCTTTCCATATAAACTTAGAGAACAGAGCATCTGTGTCATAAAAATATTTATAATTTAACTGTCTTGGCAAATTTTGAAACAGGAACAAAAGCTTTGGTAAAATGTTCATCTTTACTGTAGCAATTCTACCCAACAATGAAAACTGCAGTTTACCCCAAGTTTCCAAATTGTCATGTATTTCTTTACGTATTGGAAGATATATATATAAAACAAGCACCCTGGTGAAAGTTAATTATCTTCCAATACTTAAAGAAATACATGAAAATTTGGAAACTTTTTTTTGGTCGCTTTTTCTTGTGTCATTTTTTTGGTCAAAAATTTGTTTTTTTCATAATTCAGTTTAAGTCCTGATACTGCACCGAAATTTTCAATTGTGGATATTAATTCTCTAATCAATTCCTATGGGTTTTCTAGCAATAATACCAAATTGTCAGTATAAGCTTGTAATTTATATTCGTCTCCTTTTATTCTCAACCCCCTGGTTCTGGAATTTTACCTTATTTGTCTGTTTAGTATTTCTAATGTCAAGATGAAAAGTAAAGGTGATAAGGGGCACCCTTGTCTTGTGCCTTGTTGAATTTGTATCTCTTTGGAAATTTGGCTGTTAATCTTCACTCTCGCTTTTTGTTGTGAATAAATTGATTCCACCTGCTGAAAAAAGCTTCCTTGAAGGCCCATCATCTTTAATTGGTTCAACATAAAGTTCCAATTCACATTATCAAAGGCTTTCTCTGCATCTAAAAAGATCAACATGTTTTTCTGGATGGACTTCATAGTACTCCAGTATTGTCTACTACTGTTCTTATATTTGCCACCAGTTTCTGTTTGGGTACAAAGCCAGTCTGGTCTTTATGTATCATTAGAGTTAAGACCTTTTTCAACCTGTTAGCTAAAATCAAGGCAAAAATCTTATAACCCACATTTAAGAGAGAAATTGGTCTGTAGTTGTTAATTTGATTCCTTTCCGTTCCTGTTTTATGTATTAGAGATATATAGGCTTCTTTCCATGATTCAGGAACTTTTCCACCTATCTCAATAGCTTCTAACAATTTTTTGAAATGTGGCATCAGTTCTTCCTGGAAAATTTTATAGCATTCTGCTGGCAATCTGTCTGGTCTGGGGGTCTTACTGTTTTTCTGAATAATTTCATTCATTGCTATAGTGTTATTTAAATTTTTAAACTGCTGTTCCGATAATTTCCAAGGGAGGGTTCCTTCTAAGAATCTTTCTTGTTGTTGCAAAGGTATTTCTTTTTTCTTCTACAAATTATCATAAAATTTCCTAGCTATTTTTTTTACCACCCCATAGTGCTAGAGCACTCTCTGTGTGGTTTATAACATAATTATGCAAGGAATAATTATTCCTGCATAATAAATTATTCCTCCAAATAAGTTGGGTACTTGTTTTACCAACTTTGGAATAATGGAAGGTAGAGTCAACCTTCAGCTGTGTGGACTTTAAATTCATTGGGAATGTTGTTTAAACTATATTTAGCAGTCTGGTTCTTTTTCAGCTTTACTGTAATGCTGGGTATTAATAATAATAATAATAATAATAATAATAATAATAATTTATTGTCATTGTAAGTATATACACAGTATATCATACAACGAAATTCACAGACACCCAGAGACCAGTTTAACAGTTTAACAGTTCATGATCAGTATCACAATCTGCTCCTAGTCTTGTCTTGGCAGCTTCTCCATCTCCTAATTACATAGTCATTTTGATTTCTCTATTGACCATCTGGTGATATCCATATGTACAGGTTGCTTGAAACACCTATTTGCAATAAACAGATTGCTGACTTCTTGCTTTTTTCTGTCCCCTAGGCCAAATTTTCCAACATCATTTGGTTCTGCCTTGTTTCCTGCTTTTGCATTCCATGCACCTATGATTATAAGCATGTCTAGTTTTGGTTTGTGATTAATTTCCTTCTGAATGCTTGAATAAAAGTTGTCAGTTTAATCTTCTTCAGCATCTGTAGTTGGATCATAGACCTGAATGATGGTTATGTTGATAGGTTTTCCATACAGTCCGACTAATATGTTGAAACTGAGGCTGTCCTACTTTGGTCACATCATGAGAAGACAAGATTCTCTGGGGGAAAAAAAACAGCAACGCTGGGCAAGGTTGAAGGCAGCAGGAAAAGAGGAAGACCAGATATGAGATGAATGACTTGATGACAAGAAAGGGCTCACAACATAAGAAGTGTAGTTAGAAGTGGGGAAACAAAATTAGTCAAACCAAAATAGCAAACAATTAAAATATTTTAGAATATAATTTATTAATACTTTATAAACTTCATTCTCAGGCAAATCTTCAATGGTATTTTCTCACCATTATTTGTTTGGGAATAATAGATATAACCTAAACATTGTAATTGCAATTTCAACCAATATGTCTGTTGTGTGTAGAATTTGTCAGCAGTTGCTTAGTTTTTATCACATCCAGACTCAGGGATATATAATCTTGGGACAGAAGGTCTTGATGGGAAGTTCTGGATGTAGTCTTCCTCTTTCTTATGAATGTTTGCTCACCAAATATGCACTTGTATGCTTGTGCACACATATGTACTTATGTATCTCTGTGTTTCAGTGTATCAGCAAAAGTTATGACTCCTTCTGTATGGTTGCTGGAAATACCCAGGCCTGTTCTTGCTGCTTGCTTACTTACTTCATTTCATGCAGGGTGATGTTGGGCCACAAGGATTTCCAGGGACCCCGGGTGAGCCTGGACAGAAAGGTGAAAAGGTATGAGCTGTTGGATCACATCTGAGCTATTTGATTTATTTCCATTGAAATCTAAAATTCAGTAGAGAGTAACGTTTTTGAGCAGCATTTTCAGTTTTTACTGCTCTTCAAGTATGTTGTGAGTGTTTTCAGCATTGTCACCTTCTCTCTGCATTTAGGGTGACCCTGGCATTGGTGTAAGAGGTCCCCCTGGACTACCAGGACCACCTGGGAAACCTGGATTCAGTTCTAAATTGGACAAGTTGGTGAGTTGGAAGTGTATTCCTGATGCCACTGCCCCCTCCCCTGCGTCACTGTTAGATAATTCTGAAATATTGTTCCAGCAGTGAAGAAGTCTGCAGAATTATTCTCTTTCACTTACGTGTCTCTGTTTCTGGATCTTTTCTCATTTTGGTATCAGGTAAAGGGCTTAATTGGTTTTTGCGTTAGTAATCCTGATGTCTTGTATCACCTTTGGTGTGAGGATAGGCTGAAAAACTAGGTGTCAATATCACAATAAATGCTAAGTAGTTTGATGAGAAGACATTTGTGGCTTTTCATGAGAGTACAATGCACCAACTCTCTCTCTCTCTCTCTCTCTCTCTCTCTCTCTCTCTCTCTCTCTGTGTGTGTGTTTGTGTGTGTGTGTGTGTGTGTGTATGAGAGAGGGGGGGTCCTTAGGAGCCCTAACTCCTATACTTCTTTCCCCAATAATAATAATAATAATAATAATAATAATAATAATAATAATAATAATAATAATAATAATAATAATAATAATAATAATAATAATAATAATAATAATAATAATAATTTATTGTCGTTGTAAGTATATACACATACAACGAAATTCACAGACACCCAGAGACCAGACACATGCACACACATAAAATTCCCCAAACACTCCCCACCCACTAAAAGTCCCCCACTAAAAATACAAATATCTACACCGCAGGCCAAGTAACACAGTCCAACTAATTATTCACTACTGGTGGTCTTTAAGCTCATTATTAATTGCAATTATAGCGCTGGGATAAAAACTATTGAGAAAACGTGTGGTCCAAGTCTTAATTGTTCTGTATCTTCTGCCAGATGGTAACAGTTCAAAAAAGTTATAAGCAGGATGGGAAGAGTCTCTCAGGATGCTGTGTGATTTCTTTAGACAGCGGGATGTGAAGATGTCATCCAGGGTTGGTAGCTGGAGCCCGATGATATTCTGGGCAATTTTAATGGTTCTCTGTAGAGCTTTTTTGTCCGCTACAGAGCTACTCCCAAACCATGCCAGAATGCCATAGGTTAGGACACTCTCAATGGTGCTACGATAGTATGACAGAAGTAAATGCTGCGATAAATTTAACTTGCCAAGCATTCTCAGGAAATACAGCCTCTTCTGTGCCTTCTTCATTAGCATGTTGGCATTTATAGTCCATGAGAGGTCCTCTGAGATGTAAGTACCCAGAAATTTAAAACTACCAACTCTCTCCACTTCCTCGCCGTTTATGTACAGTGGTAAATGTACATTTCTCTTCCTCCTAAAATCAATTATGAGTTCTTTAGTTTTTTTGATGTTAAGTGTGAGATGATTTTCTTTACACCAAAGTATCAACCTTTGTACTTCCTTTCTATAAGCAGACTCATTGTTCTTATTTATGAGCCCCACCACTGTCGTATCATCCGCAAATTTAATAATTGCATTGGTGTTATACAGTGGGGTGCAATCATGTGTGTACATATTTAACCTTG
The DNA here is from genome assembly GCF_051106095.1 of Pogona vitticeps. Classification (NCBI taxonomy): domain Eukaryota; kingdom Metazoa; phylum Chordata; class Lepidosauria; order Squamata; family Agamidae; genus Pogona; species Pogona vitticeps. The sequence continues at coordinate 247,224,825 of NC_135783.1, forward strand.
AGCTGCTTGACTATTTTAGATCTCTTTTTCTTACAGACATTTATTGATATGGAAGGCTCTGGCTTTGGAGGTGATTTGGAGAACCTACGAGTATGTACCTAATCTGTGTGAGCAATTTAACTAATGCTGCATTCACTGGGCTTCTTCATGGGTGATGGGTTCTAGCAAGCTCATTGGAAGTTAACTTCCAAACAACACATGGCAAATAAATGGCTGTTTACAGCTCAGTAGTAGAATCTTCAGATTACTCTCATTGGGTGATGTCTGAGCAACTTGAATCAATAACTGTTTGTTGCATTTCAGGGCCCAAGAGGACCACCAGGCCCCCCAGGACCTCCTGGTGTACCCGGCTTGCCAGGACAACCTGGAAGATTTGGGACGAATGGTACAGATCTACCTGCGCCACCTGGCCTCCCTGGAGTGCCAGGCAGAGATGGTAGCCCAGGATTGCCAGGGCCTCCTGTAAGTTGAAGGGGATTTGGAGAGAGTTCACTAAGGATGTATCATACGAGCTTGTCTTCACATGTTTCTTCCATTGTAGTTACAGTAAAATTAAATTGAAGTGCTATTTCACATTGCTTTGTTGACTCCTTTGAGATTTCTTGCATTTCTACACCAAAGAGCTTGCAATTATAAGCAAAGAGATTGTTGAACTTTATGAACACTGTTTGTGATGACCAAGATAGTTGTATTGTAGTTATATTTATGATAGCTGTATTTATGAAAATAAAACTAAACCAATATCCATAGGTGGCCGTATGCTTATTATTTGTTTGTTGTTAATGTCCTGTCAAGTCAGGACTGACTAACAGTGACCCTAATACAGTAGTGTTTTCAGGGTAAGTGGGATATTTAAGGAGTGCTTTTATTAGTTCTACACCGCAAGTGAGTTTGCATGGCTGAGAGCAGATTCAAACTCAGGCTTCCTGAGTCCTAGTCTGTCACATTATCTGTTCACTACATCACCCAGTGTCCATTATACCACACTGGGTATTAAGTGCTTATTATCATGATCAATAAAAATTCCACAAAAGCATGCAAGTTTTTGAGTTCTCCAATACTCTTTGTCAGTCTAGGTTATATTCTTTAAAAAATAGAGGTGAGAGGAAGAAGCAGGAAAGTCTATAAATATTTGACCATGTGTTGTCCCCATGGGATCTAAAGGGGAAATCAGCTTGTGGAAGGATGTTTTCATAGCATTTTTTAGCTAGGCTTTTTCTAGATAATGTGAAAAGGAAAACTAATTCAGTTAATGCAGATAGGAAATTCAGGCTTCTATTCTTCTGCATTGGATGTAGGTTACACACATCCGAAAACATCGTCGTCATCTAGTCGTTTAGTCGTGTCCGACATGCTATTGATTTATCCCCAGGGACCAAAGCAATATCCTAAATGTGCGTGCAAGCTAAAATATTGTATATGTTGTGTTTTTGAGCTAGAATATCCCACAGATCTGGCAGACAAAAGGTCCAATTCAGAACTAGTAGTAAAACTAGTAGTTTGCATAAATCAGGTCAAAATTTTCCTTTACACGCCTAAAGATGTAATAGAAGCCGAGCTGGGAGGGACTGGTGTTTGGAATAAGCTGTCCCAGGGTGCTTTGCCTCAACAGCCCTCATCAGTACAGTTGCAAACAGCATGCCCCTTGATGAGCAAACATACATTTGGAGCACCATTAGGGGAAAAGTTATTCAGGAGTGTAGAGAACAGCTAAAAAAGAGGCATAAGTGCATATGGAGACTCCTCTACTGCAGCCTTCACTGTTGTTTTCCATTCCTGAGCGCTTTTTCTCTCTGTGGTTTTCACTGATGGATTACCCCTTCATTGCTTTTTTCTGTAAATCCTTTCCAGTCAGGTGTTACTCCAAGGACATTTTAGTCCTGCATGGCAAATAGGCTTTGAGGAGCATTTTACAATCATCGGTACCGGCATTTCTAAAAGCTTTGTTGCAATATGGGGATGAGATTGAGAAGGAGAGGCGCTGGGGTTTTCACCATCTGTGTTCAATGGGTGCAAACTAGTTTTCTGGAAACTTTTAAAAATGCTTTATAGGTTTATTTATTTTTTCAGGGCCCTCCTGGTCTTCCAGGAAGAGATGGGATTGCTGGACAGCCTGGAGAGAAAGGAGAAAATGTATGTATCTCTCTTCTCTGCAAGTTCCTTTTACGGAGTTGGAATATCAACACAGTAGCAAGCCCATGAGGGAGACACTGAGAAACTAAGCTTCTTCTGGTCAGCTTCTCAAAACTCAGTATTAAAAATTCACTTATTTTACCTTTCCTGTTTTTAGGGAGAACCAGGTGAACTCGGCCTCCCAGGAGCACCTGGACCTAAGGTAAAACAGCTCACTTCTGGATTAGGATGAATTGACAGCTTAGAACCCAGTAGACATATCCGTTAAATGAAACTAGTTTGTTGTTCTCTGTGAACTCAGCTGATTGATTTTACTTTCTTCAGTCTTCATATTCTGTGACAGAAATGCAAGATTTTGAGCACATTCTTAAAGCTAGCATTTGTTGTTTGCCTTCTGGACTGTAGCAGATGTTTCCCTCATATCCCCAACAAATCCTCTTGCTTACATAAGAACTTTAACTGTACAAAGACTACCAGTTTGGGCCATCAGTAAAAATCTGTATGTGAATGCATAGGGTCATATTAGTTATTTTTAGCAAAAGCAATATTAGCACTTTAAAAATTAGCAAGTTTAATTTGGCATAAATTTTCATGGATTTTAACTCATTTCTTTAGATTCCAGCCCATGATTTAGGTTTTTAGCCTCCTTCCTTAAAGTGATATAAAAAAGTGCGCTGAAGTCCATGAAAGCTGATGACCAGTGGAACTTCTTGTGCCACTACATTAGTTTTTTTTTTTTTTACCGTGAGCAATTTTTCTCATGGACACAAGTTTTCTGAACAGGTCAGTTTGACAACCTTCAGACTTAACAGGATGAGTCTGAGGGATTTCTCCTATTCTGTGCAAGTTTGCATGCCTCCTGCATTGCAGTGCTACACATTGCTCTCAATGCAATACCTATGAATTGCTTACTACAACCAGTGAAAGCATAATGCAACAAAATGCAGAAAATCAGCATATATATTTCTGGCATGTGTTTAAACAGTTGTGTTTAATGGATGTGATTTGAGGCAGGAAGCTGTTGAAGAATTTTGTTCTGTGTTTATGAGGAATTGTTTTTCTTACTGGGGGTGCACTGTTCAGCTTCCTGCCTTTGTGCGTATGTGCAGGTGTGCATATGTTCATTTATGGTATGCTGAAATATTTAACCCTGCTTGAGTTGGAAAGCTCTATGAGTAGAGCTTTGTTCCATTCAGACATTCTTTCTTATTTCCTTCCAGGGCAATAAAGGAGAATCAGGGCTAGTGGGACCACCTGGCGAACCTGGCCTGGCAGGGCTTCCTGGGCCCATGGGCCCCCGAGGATTGCCTGGCCCTCCTGGCCCCCCAGGTCCAGGTTTGGGAGCTGGATTTGTGAGTACTGGTTTGAAATAATGTCTGAATTAATATAAGATCCCAAAGGACAAAAGCTGAGGCATGAGTACATTTATTCCACATGTTATTCCATTGCTCCTGCTGCTGCTTGGTGATGATGGCAAGGCCACTGGAATGTGTCTTAATGAGTGTTCTCTTGTTTCACGTCAGTGGGTTAGTGAGAGGCAGTCTGATGATGGAAGGATTTCAGGACAATGTGAGGACCATGCACGTATTCTTGGAGGTGGTGGTTTAAGGCATGAAAGGGGAACAAGGAGGAAGGGAAAAAGCAACCTACAGATGTCTTAAGGGTGACTACTACTACTACTACTACTACTACTACTACTACTACTACTACTACTACTACTACTACTACTACTACTTCTTCTTCTTCTTCTTCTTCTTCTTCTTTTTCTTCTTCTTCTTCTTCTTCAATAAAGTAAATATCCCTAAGAGGGATATGTTGGCATATGACGGGAGAAGGGAAAACAAGGCTATAGAGGGTTTTGCAGGAAAGGTGAATTTGTGCTGGAGCAAAATTACTCACATAATCTCTGTAAACATATACATTAATATATATAAAAAAAGAAGAAATGGGGACAAACACCATTTTTTAAAAACTGGGAATGATAGTATATGCCCCAACTAAAATAGTTCACATGAGCATTCTCACCATTGAACATACATGGGCCTGCTCTTCATATAAGCAGTTACAAAGGTCTCCTTGAACTGTAAAGAAAAAAAAAATAAACTGTAGAGAAAAGAAGACTCTGTTCTACCTCATCTAAACTGAGGTATGCTGACCCCCTTCCCTTTCAATTTCTGTGCAATTTACCTACCCCACAAGCTAATTAAATCACCACTAGCCATTACATTGGGAATGGGCAACTTTGCTATCATGTCAGGATCTTAAACTATAAGAAAGAGGCTTAAATCCTGTTGCTTGATGGTAGTTAGCTGCAGCTGGAGTGGACCCAATGATTCAATGGGTATTTGCTAAGTCAACTCCTCTGTAAGTTCAATTGATATAATGAGACTACTCTGTTCGCAATTTACAATACTAAGCAAAAGATTTCTGCCAGTAATAATTTAAGATTTTGTCTAGCGAACTGTCATGCAACCACAATTCTCCTTTTCCAGATGTTAGCAGTGAATTGCAAGTTTAATTAAAGAAAAAGGAGTCAAGGAGAGGAAGAAAATGAGGTTCATACCCATTGAACCATAATTTACTAAGCCAGGAATTGTGCATCCAAACTGGTCCCCGGTCAAGCTTGTCAGTCTACTTGCATTCATTCATTCATTCATTCATTCATTCATTCATTCATTCATTCATTCATTCATTCATTCATTCATTCATTCATTTCCTTAACATATTCATAGGCCTTGGGAAGTGCCTTGCAAAAAGGCATGATAAAAGATGTGTACCTGTAAACTAACTGGCACTATCTGTTACTACTTAGGATGACATGGAGGGCTCAGGACTGCCATTTGTTTCTGCTCTTCCTGGAGCACGTGGACCACCAGGACCCCAGGTTACTACTCGTTTTTCCACTTAGCATTTTCTTTCTCTAGGACCATTGCACTTATATGCACAAATCTGGAATAAAAGATTATTAAATAATATAATGTTCTTTATTTCTTGGTGAACATGAATGGAACTGGGCAACAGATTGTGCACAGGCTGAAGGTTGTAATCCCTTCAGAGTTGTGTTACAAAGAGATCATGTGTTATTGTTAGCAATAGATGGACACAATCTAAAGAACACTGAGCGCACTTGAAATCATCCTCTGGCCCTTAAGGTTGCAAGAACGAATCTTCAACTGAGCAATGGGAAGCTTCCCCTTTAAATCGCCCTTGCCTTTGGGGGAGAAGGGAGACCAAAAAAAGGTCCCATTTGTTTTTAATGGTTGCTAAATGATGCAGCAACTTAGAGATCCTTCGACAGCACTTTTGAAAAACTCTTCAAAGCATTGCTCCATACTTTAGCAACAATTTAAAAGAAATACAAACAGTCACCCCTACCCTGCCCTCCAAAAGGGAGTTCTGCCAAAGTTTTCAATTAAGCAGCTTCTCCAGAGGGACAGCCTTAGTGGTCTTGAGATATCTTTCACTTGGATGTGGGCGCAAGGATCCACTAGATCCAACCTTAAGCAACCCAATTTAGCCCAATCCTGCTCACTCCAATTTGGCCTTCTAGCCAAGCCCTGTGGTATTTTATGATCTGATTAGTACAGCCTGCTTGCACTGTAACACCAAACCCTGCCACAGGACTCTTGTTAATTAATGCTAAATACACATAGCTATAAAGATAGGCTTCAGAAGAACATATTCTCATACATCTTGTCAAATCTGGGCAATTAATTCCTTTTTTTTCTTATAGGGTCCACCAGGACTTCCAGGATTGAAGGTAAGTAATTATTTCAATTTTGTGTTTAAGTGGTAGGTTCATAGTAGGCAGTGTTGCATGGGCTATTTTCAAAATATGCACCCTTGTCCAATATGACCTTTATATAGTTTCCAATACTCTTTTTTGTTGTTGTTCAACCCATTGTCCTAACAGAAATCAGAATAATTTCCTTTAATACTCCAGGTTTTATTTCACTATACATGGTGAAAAGTAGATAGTGGTAGGTGCAGATGCTAGTCAAACTGGTCTAGTGCAGTGAGTAGTGGTATTGCCACTTTGCTTCAAAGTGCTCATGGCACTGCGTTGTTGTGGTTTGGGATGATATAAATATGTCATACAAACTTTGGTGTGAGTCAAATATGGGTGGAGAAGACTTGTCACAGGGCAAATATTAATCTGCTGCAACGCTAAACTCAGATCTGTATGCAGAAACAAAACCACAAATCTGATAGGATGGATGCAGATAGGTTTCTTTACCACTAAAAGGCAGGCTTGTGTGAATCACCTGAACTCCTTATGGGAAGGTGCAAATGAAAAAGACGGACAGAAAAATTAGGAAGTAGATACTTTCGATGCCTGGTAAAAATTGCCCTTATATGACCAATTGTTGTTCACTTTCAGGGAGACCCTGGTGAGGTTGGTTTTCCAGGTTTGCCAGGACAGAAGGTACGTCTTTGTCATACAGTCTAAGAAGCACTGACTGGAATCCTCTGTTGACGTAAAACAGTTGGTGTAAATCTCAGTGGCAAAGTGCTACAGGTTAAGAAGTCAATAATAGGCATTTGCTCCTGTGTACCAAGTTATGTGGCACGGAGCACAACAGTAAATACCTATGCTAACATTGTAATTCCACCATTGAGATGTACAATGATTGTGTTGCACCAGTATAAAAATGTCATAGAATTCCAGCTACTGAGAACGTTTGTCTCCATTTCAATGAATCCTCTTACTGGATGTTTTATTCTTTTGTTGTTGAAAGTCTTATAGTAGGAATTGGATTGGATTACGGGTTGGCCTCTGTGATGAAGGTTCGTTTTTAACTACATTATTATTTTATTTACAGGGAGAGCCTGGTTTGCAAGGTCAGGATGGACATGCTGGAATAAAGGGTTCCCCAGGACCACAAGTGAGCATGAATTTCAGTGACCCTTCAGTGTGTCTAATTTTAAAAAAATCTCTAGTTAATAAAAATATTTCCATCAAGGGAATCTGGCCATTGGAATTGGAAAATTAAGATGATAGTAGCAATAATTTTTTTAAAAGCATATGTGTACAAACAAAGCAAAATGTGCTGTTTATATACTGCCCCAAACTGCATGGAACACTCTCTGGGCAGTTTACAATTTAAATATGCAAGTTATGCATTACCCAACCCCCTGCAGGCTGGGTTCTCAGTTTGCCAACCTTGGAAGGATGAAAGGCTGAGTCAACCATGAGCTGACTATCTGAGCCTGTCAGGATTGAACTCAAGTTGTGAGCAGAGTCTTGACTGCACTATTGCAGTTTAAACACTGCACCATGAGGTGCATATGTGTAAGAATTACTGAACAAAGCAGAAAAGCAGTATTCCACTTCTGTATATTTTGACTCCAGAACAGTGTCCCTATATAGACAAATAGGCAGTGTTGCTTCCCTCATCTGCTAATGATTATACACTTCAAATATTTATGCTCATCATTGTTGCAGTACAGCTTTCACCTCACAAATATTAATTGCATCCGTCCATGAGAGAGATCACTGTTCTTTTTTGTTGTTGTTGTTGTTTTTCATATGAGGAACAGATTGTATGATGGTAACTTACCCAAAGCCACCCAGTGAGTTAGTGACTGAACTGGGAGTTCAACCCAGATTTGCTGAATCCCAGTCCAGGCCTCCATTTGTTGGACCACACGGGATGTCGTTGACACCTTGCATTGCTAGACACAGTCCACCATTGTGTGGAGTGGTCTTGTTCCCTAGAAATCTGCTTATGTTTCTCATTTCAGGGGCCAAAGGGTGACAGAGGAAATCCAGGGCCTAGAGTAAGTCCTGCTATGAATCTGAGCATAAATAACTAAATTTCTGTTTCTGTCTGACTCTCTGTATCTGAATATGTGCGCGAGAGTGTCTGATTATAATGTTGGGTTTCATGGAAGTGCAAGTAGTTGGGTTTTAAGATAATATTCAAAACATCAGGACAGTACATTGCTGTGCAAATAATGTGATTTGACTTGCCTTCCTAACTCCACTCCTTCCAAAACAACTGCATCAGTTTCCATTGTTCTAGCTACCTGTCTAGACCATTCCCAGTGAGACAAGAAGTTTCAGGGTGCCACAGCGTCTTATAGGAAATCTGAGAGAACTGTTGCAGGGGAGGAAGATAGACTGCTACTGTTAAAATGTCTGCTTGTTGTGGTGCTTGATTGCTTCACCGAATAGTAGCAATTTATGTAGACTTTTAATCTAAACATGAAAGAATTTGGGTATGGTTGGAAACCCAGAATCTTCTGTTTGATGCAAAAAAAAAAAAAATTCTCAGTGACACAGGGATCCTATTTGTGCACTCCAGAAGGTTCAGAAGAGAAACAACTGAAATGTTTAGTTGCTCTTTTTCTTTTTCAGGGTGAACCAGGTCGAGATGGAATTGGACTGCCAGGTCCTCCTGGCCCTCCAGGACAAATCACCTACTTGTCCAGCAATGATGTAAGGAGATCATTTTCTTTTCTTCCACACTCTCCTTCTTCTAGAATCATGTTATCTTCTCAAGGTGTTCAAGAGAAACTTGCACAACCACCTGGCAGATATCCTTTGATTTGGTCCTGCATTGAGCAAGGCATTAGACCCCTTCCAGCTTTATGATTCTGTGAGTTATCAGAGCCACTCTTCCAAATATGACTTTAGTATTAGAGCCTATCTGATCTATGGACTTAAACATTCAATACATGCTCAGCATCTCTTACATAACAGCTAGTCTGTTTGGTATACTCTTTTCTTTGAGAATGTAAATATTTTTGCTGGATATTTGTCCACTCAGTCCTTCATTCTCTGTCTGAATCCCAGACACCAGCAGACCGAGGTGGTGTGTAAGAAATTGGACTGTGTACTATGATTTTCTTTCTTCCAACCTGTGTCTGAGTCCTTCCCTATTCCCTGAAGTCTTAGACTACAACTCTCAGTATCCCAATCAAAAGGATGAGGTTGATGGGAGCTGTAGTCTAACATATCTAAGGACAGCAAGTAGGGAAGGTTATCCTAATCTAGCAGAATACGAGCAAAGACCTTAGTGCTTATTACTTCACTAAAGATTAATTTGTAATTTCATGTCATTTTCCAGTTTAGTACCTGCCATGAAAATATTAACATTCTGAAATTTACTGACAGATGGTTTGCAGTTTCCTTTCTGCTGAAAACAATGTTTATAGGAAATGCTGGAAGTACTTCTCAAAATAATGTTCATTGTTGGCATAGGTGGCCTCTATGGTGTTCTAAGAGGGAATATTGATTTTAATTGTATGAATTTATATATTAGAAGTTTCCTTTTTTTAAAAAAAAACTTTAGTTTTAAATTGAGAGAATTTTCAGAAGGTTGAAGTAAAAATTTGAATTCAGTTCCAGTATGTGAGTGTAACAGCCATTCTTATTGATTTAACAATATGAGTAGTAATGTTAAAGATTTGACAAAGAGACAGATTAGATTATATTGCTAAACTTGATAAATGATTTGGAGTCGTTGGCCAGAACTGTGTGGTGCTTACTTGAACTTTCCACATCCACTGCCGAAGAATCAAAATGTTCAATTTTGTTAGAAGTTCATTTTTAATGTATGGTTTTTAATGTTTTTAGGAAAACTTGCCTGCTCTTCCAGGCCCTGAAGTAAGTAAAATGTAGTCTCTTTTCTAGTGTTCACTTCCTCCTGACGTCTTGAAACAGATACCTATTAATATAAATAAATACAGAGCATAGACATGATTGCATAGAAGTGGTTGTAACAAAACTAATGAATCTTGCAATAGAAACTCCTCTATTGAACCCTGCAAAAGTCAGCCAGACTGTTGAAACTATTAGTCATTGCATACCAATAGGTCAAGAAGCCATGATAGATCAAAGGTAGGAATGGTTACATGAGCCTCCCAGTTTTTTTTCCTAGTGCTTAATTTGACCCAATCTGTTAGGGCTGGGCTTGAAACCTATTTTCAATGTCAAAGTTGGGTATATGGCAACCTACAGATATGCATGTTCAGGAAGAAGGAGCTCAAGTCTTGATTATCCAAAGAGTAACTCTTAATTTTAACAGGCTGGGCATAAGCTTCAAAGAAAGAACCACTTCAGTGAATCTAGTGAACCTTCAGAACACGGCCAAAGAGCCCGAAAAACCCACAACTACAAAGAACCACTGGTTGGGTGAAGCTATCTAAGAGTGATGTGTGTTTTGCCCTGGTACATGGTTACGTGGAAGCATATAATAGATGCATCAAGGGTGGAAGATGTTTGGCCTTCCAAATATTGTTGTATTCCAGCTCCCATCAGCCCCAGCCTGCATGAAGAAGGGTCATGTGCACTGAGAGCTGGAGATTAACAACAGCCTAGTCCCTCCAAAAGGCATGAATGAGAGATTTTATTCTTCCAGTTCTAAACATTTTATTGTTTAAACGCTGCATCTTTTGAAAAGCTGTTAGTATTTCTGGCAAGACAGCAGAGCTCTACTAGATCAGACTAAAGACCCATCTACTGCCCTGTAACCCCAGGGGTCTGTCATAAAGTCCAGCTGCTCATATTCCTTAGTGACTGGCACAAAGAAGAAATGGCTTGCCACTTGTGGGTACATATGGCCCTCACCTGAATTTTTATCTTTTCCACTTGAAACAAAATAGTGTGCACTCTTTGAACAAACCTCAATAATCCAGAGTCTTGGCAATGAATTTGATGTGCATGTTGTTTTTGGAGGACATTTCCCGTAAATAAGATCTTACACTTAAGTTTTCTTTTTGCAGGGCAAACCGGGGCATGCTGGTTTCCCGGTAAGTAGTTGTTTTCTTCATCATTGCCAGTCATAATGACTTCACAATGCTTATATTGTGAGATTTCACTGCTGCATCTTTTTTTGCAGCTTACTGGAGCATAACAGTGGGTAAAGTTAAGAGAATAAATTTTCTGTTAGCTTCCTTTTTCTATTAGCACATATCTGCCTTGTGCCAGGAAGGAAATTTTTGCATGTATTTTCCTTGTGTATACCTCTTTTGTGTCAAAAAGATATTTAAGTTACCGTTGCATCAGATATTTCAGTTAGCATTGCTAATAAGTCCATAAAACTTACCGGATCCCTCCCCCCACAAATACCTTACTATCCCAAGGGTTTATATATGTATCTATGTAATAATGATATATATCATAGCCAGTTTAAGTCTTGGCACCATGACAGTTGAATGTGCTTCTCTTCTAAGGGCTTCAAGGAGCCTTTTAAGCTGTTGCATCTTGTTTTTATTTGTTTTCTTGCTGCTGTTTGGAGGGCGGGGGCAAGTTGGTCAGGGAATGAAACAAACAGCAAGTGGAACGTGTGTTGTTTGGAGAGTGCAAAGCTATTCTCCTTCTCTTTTCCTGATTAATACAAGAAGGGAACGCCAGAGACCAGGTGTGCAGGATGGCTTGACCTCTTCTGCTTCTCTTGCATCCTTTGCATTCTCAGAGCCAAAACCTTCAAGACTTTTTCAGAGCAGACAGATTTGTCCAGTGTTTTTTCTCTGGCCGTTTTGCCATCCCACAAGATCTTTCTAAAAAGCCTTGCTTGTTCCTGCTGTTTAAAAGTTATATCGATATATAATTCAGTGTAACTTGTAAACAGCAGAATAATAACTGTGATGACAATAAAAATCACAATAATAACAAGAAGGATAACAATAACAAAGATTTTAAAAACCCATCCATACATTTACACCAGAGAGAAAGCACATACAGACCACAGGCAGCTTCCTCCCATATACCTTAAATAGGGGGGTGGCCACAGCTTCCTACCTGAGTCACAAGCCACCCGTGATGTAGACTGGTTGTTATATAGATTAAGAGAACCAAATTCTTTTTAAAATTCCACTGAGTATTTTAAAAATAAATACACCTGATTCATTTCAAAGCAAAGTTTCACCAGCTTCCCCCACGTGTGAATCCCTGAATGTAGAAAGATGACTAATTCAAGGTGGGTGAAATGCTTACACAGACAAAGGCAGATGTGTAGACTGATAAAATCCAAAATCCATATTAGGGGAATACTGTTACCAGAATTACTGAAAACAGGAAAGGGGAAGGCACCTATCTTCACCTTTTAGTTGCCTAAGAAATGTATTGGTCTAATGTGGAGTTTGAATTTGCTTTGCAAATCGTTAGATCAAATTAATGACATCAAAGGAAAGGAAGACCTTCCCTGTTAGTAAGCAGTCTTATACCCACTTTGATTTTATATAGTTCCCATCAGCCCCAACCATCATGGTAGCCAGGGACTGTTTGTGAGAGTTGTAGTCCAGAACATCTAGAAGGTACAAAGGTTCCTTATCTCTATAGCAAAAATTCTGAAAAAAGAGATTGGATCCTTACTGAACTGAAAAGGCTTGGGGGTGAGGTGGAGCCTTCGTATCATCAGGTGTATTCCTCCATGGCTTCATCCACAGGGCCCAACAGGACCAAAAGGTGAGACAGGATCCCCAGGTATTCAAGGCTCTCCTGGACCAAAGGTAAGACAATAAAACATGTTGTCTGTAATCCTTTTAGCTGTTGTATTAATTGACACAACAAGCTGCTCCTAACTTGTTTCAAGTTCTCTTCCCATTTTATCAAAATGACTTTTTCTTTTGATAAGCAATGGGTACAATTTCTGCACAGAATGAGCCTTGTGTGCAGATAGTCCCATGTTGTATCCTTTGTTGAAGTTAATAGAAAAGGTTATAAAATAGGACTATAGTTTTCAGATATTATATTATATGGCTTACGTGAATCATCCTGCTGCCTTTGAATATACGTCTGCACATACAGGTACAATGTGTGTTCCTAGTTAGTGATCAAAAGCAGCTGTTTCTGTCTTAATCATGTTGGCCAATAGATGTGGCATGCTAGAGTCACCAATGTCATCTGTATGTACGAACATGCATATAGAAGTGGTTGGAATAAGTAGCATAATTCTCTGAACTGCTTCTTAGCCTTTGCAGTTAAATCCACCCCATCAAAAACCTTCAGAATATTTGATTGAGTTTTCAATCAAGAGTAGCTTTAGCTAAAGAATTTCATGTTTGGGTTGTGCTGCTAATAACCAGTGTACATATTGGATATAAAAAGTAAAGGTGAGTTAGAGATGGCACACAACTAGTTGCTTATTTCCTTGAATGCTTTTAGGATCAGACAGGATTTAACATGTCCTGTGCAACAATATGAGGCAGAATTACAAGTAGCTCCATAAAGGAATCCAGCTCAGTTTGTCACAGCATCACCAGTATAGTTTGTGCTAGATAGGTGTTTATAAAAATGGGACATTACTGCTCTGAAAGATTAGTTAAATGAGTGTGAAATTTCCATTTTGATAAGGAATTTGTTTTTCGTCTCCTGAACAGGGTGAGAAGGGAGAGCCAGGAGTTATAATTGGTCCTGATGGAACAATCATAGCAGCAGATGCCAAAGGACAAAAGGTAAGAGTAAGCTGCTTTTGCTCTGATTCCAAAAAAAAATTCATTCTGGTATCTGGTTCTCCTCTTTTGTAATAAGAAGCTGGAGGATTTTCTTTTCCTGCATAGTGTAAGCTAAATACAAAACCTCTTTTAAAGACAATGAGGGTCTTTAAAAGAGGTTCTGATCCAGCTGTGCTTCTGCAGTGAAGTATCGTTTTCTCCTTGGGTGTTCTGAGACTGATTGCCACTTAGTTATTGGATATGTGCCTTCCATGTAGCAATAACCACTTACTAGGGGAATCCTCCAAATGTTGCAAGAGTTCACTGCACTCCCACCATTCCGGTCATTTTCAACAAAAGAAAAACAACATGAATGCTTTGTTGCAGCTGTTGTTGTGTCCACGAACAGGGCAACGAACAGCAGTCATTGATGAGCTAGTTTCTTCTGGCAGGAATCATATGCCACCGACATGGAGTGACTGAATGGACAGACAGAAGGGTGCCCTTCCTAGCCAAGAGGTGGTAGCCGAGGCAGCAGCTGTCTCAGCGCCATGTAAGCACATTGAAGGCTTATGACCCCTGCTGACCAGAGCTGCTGGTACTGAAGGCTGTGACCTTGCCATAAGCATTACACTGAACTGAGATGCTCCTGTGTTCATGCTGTTTCTTGCATGTACGTGAATCTCTTTATGCCTCGGCCACTCCACCTGAGGGCCATCTCATTTCTGCTAAAGCTCACCAACAGCTGCTGATGGGAAAGGGATCCCAAGCTGCTTGGAGAAATGATGTTATTATATTTTAAATAAATTGATTTTAGGGTTAAAAAAGATCTGAGCCACCTTTGTTCATCCAGGCAAAATAATATGGATGTTCTGTATCCCATAAGAGCCATGCTGGGGAGGGGTAACAAACACTGGCGTCATTCCTCTGGAGGGCACCAAGGGCTGCTGTACTAATAATATTCACATAACTACCTTTTACATCTGCCTGCAGGGTGAATCAGGTGCAAGAGGACCTGTGGGACCAGCAGTAAGTTTTAAATGGTATCTTTATTTTTATGCAAGGAATTTACACAGATCTAACCACTCAGGAAAATATTAGTTATTGTTTCAAAATTTTAACTGTTTGATTTTTAAAAAATATTTTTTTTTACAGTGGGAATGAATCGTTGGTCAAAATCCAGTAGTATGTTGCAACCAGAGTAGGCCCATTAAATCAATGGAACATATGGAGGAGTTGACTCACTAAATCCCCACTGATTCAGTGGGTCTACTCGGATTGCGACTTATGACTGGATTTCAGCCATTGGCTCCATTGTGGTGGAGACTGATTTTGAAAAGGACAGACGTGCTTTTAGCGGCGCTCCCATTCATGCTGGTGGAGGTGCTTAGGAAAGCTGATTGATAGATTGGTCAACTGGAACATGTAGCAAAATGTTTCAGTGGGCCTTCAGCTTCCAATAGGAAGTCTCCCATTCAGACGTCCTGCTGGTCAGTCCTCCCACCCATCAAGAGACTATAAACAGATAAGGGCTCGGAGGGGACATTCCTGTCCCCTCATCTCAGTTCTTCTTTTTCAGCTAAATATATATTCTGTGATAGGTAACCTTGCATGATCTTCACATGAGCTTTGTTTGCACAGCCAGAATTGTCCCTGAAAGCTTTCATTCACAGCGGTAGAGGTTGTGTTGATAAAGCCTGGAGGTTTTCTCTGTTGCTCTATTTCAGTGCCCTTCTTTTCAGCACCCACTATCCAAGTTCACGAAATTAGGGTCTTCTGCTTCTCTATTCTTATTTGGCACTATGAATCCTGTAGTATATCACCTTGTACTTTATGCTCTCTCACTGTCTTTTCAATCCAACGTACTGTTGTTCTTTCTTTCCCTTTTAGGGGCCTCTTGGACGGCCTGGACAGAAAGGAGAAATTGGTTTCCCTGGAAGACCAGTAAGAATTTATATTTTAAAACTCTGTTTTGTTTTTTTAAATGATATATATTAAATGATACATATTAAAATTATTTTATAAACTCTGCTAGCTCTTTAATAGATAAGCATTAAGGAGGAGGGTGCAAAAACCCAAACTTCCAGAACAGGTTTTGCATTAATTTACTTGAGATCAGAACCATTAAGAGCAAAATTCAATGGAAGGTCAGCAGGCCCCCAACACCCTGCAGGGGATTCTGTGTGCAGGTGGCTCTGCAGATCTGCTGGTAGGTCAGGACTGGGAATCTTTGTAGGTTCCGTCCTCCCAAAAACAATGGAATGCTGGTTTTGAGCAAGCACAGTTGTGCCATCCCAGTGTGAAGTCCTGCCCACATCAGTCCTAGCTACACTGTGTTTATACCTGCAGTCCTTTCTGCAGTGGCTATATTGATTAAACAACCTGCCATAGTAGCCCAGACAATCAGTTCCCACTATTTTATCCACACATTCTATATCCTGTATCTGCCATGGAATGACAGGGTTTTTTTAATTACCCCATTGTTTGGTGAGTGACTCTCATGTTCAAGTGTGTGACAGGTTCAAGAACGGACAGAAAGCACCTCTGAATTTCCTTCAGGGTTCTGTGATAGCTACAAGGGGGTATTGTTCTGTGTACACTCTTAAAGTCCAGCCTGATCTTAACAGTCCTGGCCTCGTCAATGTGGTCAGCCATTGAAGACAGACTCACAATATGGTTCCCATGTCGAAAGCCCATTCACAAGGACTTTAGACATGGGAACAAAATATAGGAGGTAAATGGGGAAGTTTTTCCTCTCTCTCAACATTTTCATTCTACTTTCTGTGAGCAGTGAAATGGGTGTCTACAGTGTCCTTTAAACTCTAGGTATATAATTTGTACTGTGCAGTTACATGGTTCAATTATGTTTTGCTAATTCTGTCTAGGGTCGACCTGGCATGAATGGACTGAAGGGAGAAAAAGGTGACCCAGCCAACTCAAGTGGAAGGATGGGCCTACCGGTAAGTGAGGGAATAGGCGTGTCTGTCTGGACATTTTATTTTGTGCTGAAGATGGGCATGCAGCACTGCTAATGGTTGTACTCTGTCTACCCTGTCTGCTCTTAGAATGAGGATTTTTTATCTTTGGCATCATAAGGAACGGGGGAGGGCGCCCAAGCCACCCAGTGTGCATCTAAACAACAGTAATGTCTCTGCTCTCGTGTAACACTTCCATCAGTTTTGCCTTAGTGCACTAGCAAGTATCGGAGGAAGCCAGACACAAATAATTTTAAAGGCAACCCCACCCAAGCATTTTGGCTTTTCATGGTGCGTCCAAAGTATGATAGCCTCATTTAGTTCTTTTTTTATTCTAGAGAGAGAGAGTTAGTTCGGGCTTGCTTTTAGCCAGTACCAACATGTTTGTCTTTCTGGGTGATCCGCTATATCTATGTGAAGAGGACAGATGATCCTGTGGTAGTGTGCTACCCACTGCTGTGTAGATAGATGTCTGTCTACTGAGGCTGCACTGTGCTCTAAAGAAGAGGGCTGCAGCCAGTGAAAACATTTGCTAAATAAAACCTGTTAGTTTTAAAGGTGTCACAGGACCTTTTGTTGGTTTTGCTACAACAGGTTAACACTGCTGCCGCCTGGAAAAAATTGTTCAGCATAGAACAAGGAAGGGGAACAGGGGGCAGTATATTCCACTGTCTGTTTCTTTCCTCTTTGTTATTCTTTGCTGTGGCCATGAATAAAGTGCCTTTGCCTTGGCCCTGTGAGGGGGTTTTGTACTCCTGTGTGAGCGGTTTTATTTCATATGCAAATGCATGCTAATTCTAGCACTGTTAATTGTTGAAAGGACTTTGGCTAGTGGCCTGGTGCCTTCTCTCTACCTAGCCTTCAAAGCTGCTGTTGGATGTTTATGTTTGTCTTTTGCCCTCCAGGGCCCTCCGGGACCTCCTGGCCCACCAGGCCCTCCAGGCAACATTGTCCCTGTTTATGACAATAATGTGAGTACAGCCTAGTGGGGAAGCAGGGGGTTATCTGGTGTTTAGGACCAGGGATGTGTTGTACAATGGGGCAACCTAACTTATAATGGAAATTTTTCTATTTCAACTTTCAGGCCTTTGGTGACGTGGGCCCCCCTGGACCCCCAGGGCTACCTGGTAAGAGAGTTGTAAACCCACAGATTGGGACAGAATAGAAAAGGTGTCTGTGTGTGTGTGTGTAAAATCCCTGAGGCAAATCTAACTGCAGAGTACAGAACAGGATGTGCCATTCCTGGAGGTGAGGGAGGCATATTGGTGAAGTGGAAGGCCAGCAAGTTGGTATCAAGAAAACTTCTGGAGGTCACAAACAGCTAGTCCAGATAGAAAAGCAGGGAAGGAAGGACCTACAAACATTCCATCGGGAGACGCCTGAACATGGGAGCTTGTCTATGAGTTACACTTTGGTTGATAGAGAAAAGCCATCAAAGCATCCCTCTCAAATCCAGTCTCTCCAGCTATTTTGGGCTACTATCATTATCCCTTGGCCAGGAAGGCTAGAGCTGATATGAGTTGTACATAGGCAGGACTCAAAATATCTAGAGGGACCCAGATATTTTTGTGTGTGTGACAGATATGGTAGAGCTACAATAAAATTCCCCTTCCAAAGACTTCTAATAATATGTTTATTTAGCACCAGTCTGCCAGTCTCTGTACAGAACCATTGTATTATTCTTGGCTCAAAGTCTGTTAAAACCCAAAGGTAATATACTCAAATGGTAACTTGAATGACCCCCCTTCTCCCTATGTGCTGAATGTAATGTGGTGGCCATCTTGCTGTACTGGTGTGCTCTTCTTTCTTGCAACTTCTTTGGTATTGTCAAGCCTCATACCAGTGTTTTTTCCCTAGGCTACCAAGGTGCTCCAGGTCAGAAGGGAGAAAAGGGTGATGTGGGTCCCCCAGGGCCTCCAGGTAATTTTCCTTAAAATGCAGGACTTCTATGGGATGGCCAGTTGTTTGTCAGCACTTAAAAAAGTTTTTCCACAGACTTCTTGTAGGCGTGAAATAAGTCCCCTGTGCACTTTATCTGGTTTATGTATAAGCCAAATCTCTTCCCCTTTTTTCAGCTGTATTTTAACAACCACAGAATTTGAAAGAAAAATGTTGCTGCTCAACAAATAATCAAAGAACCATAGGGTGATAATAAACCTGGTTAAAAATGGGGGGTGGGGAGCTGGTATGTCAGAGGTACCTTCCCACTATTTCATCCTGAGTTTCTTTAGTCAGACATACTGGAGATCAAACTTAAAAGCAAAGCAGGTAGGGATTTACCATTTCCCCCCCAACTTCAACTACCAGAACTGTCCAAATATTCCCCAGGCAGAGTTCTACCAGTTATAGCCCATAGTCCTACATCTGTAGACACCTTCATTTCACTCACTTGCAGAATGCCGAGGCCTCAGAGGCTGTATGGTATTTTAGCCCTCATTTCTTGCTGCAATGCTTCTTGGGTGCAATAGTGTTTTTGCCCTTTAGCTTACATAAAGAGTGTCCCCCAAGAACTACCACAACCAGGAGGCATTGCAGCAGGAAATGAGACCTAGAATGCTAGACAGCCTCAGAGACCTTTGCTTCCTGCAGGTGAGTAAAAAGAAGCTGTTTGCAGGTATGGATCTGGAGGCAGCAACTCCTAGAATTGTTGGACCATTCTGCTAGCTGAAGTTTTCCTTCCTTCCTTCCTTCCTTCCTTCCTTCCTTCCTTCCTTTCCTTTCTTTTAAAGGGGGTATATGCCTAAAAGCAGGCATCAAAACATTGAATTGTCATCCTTCCCTTTTACAGTACAGGAAGCCAAATCTGAAAACTATGTGCTGGCTTTTTGAATGTTAACTTAGAACTGATTGATTCACTCAATACCTTTTGAAGTTGAAAACATCACAACTTTGTTGGAATGTTTAGGGAAAAACATACTTGGATATTTTACACATACCTGGTTTGTGTGCAAGGCATACATCTATTGGATAGCTCAGTGGTTTTAGGTATCTGACTGCAGAGCCAGAAGTTGGAAGTTCAATTCCCCATTGTGCCTCCTTGACAGGATTGGATTTGATGATTCATAGGGTCCATTCCAGCTTTGTAGTTTTAAGATTAACTGCAGAAGTGCAGGTTGCTTTCTAGAAAGCACACTGTTCAGGTTTTATATTTGAACTGTTGAAGACCCATAGAATGATTCTTTGAACTTGCCTTCTGTAATTTTCTGGCAAGAGGGATTCTCTAAGGTATTTTTGTTTTATTTTGTTTTTTTGTTTTCTCCAGCTGTATTGGCCTCCTAATCATTTATTCTCCATTATCATTGCTACCAAAACCACTTCAAAGAATTGCAAGCCTGCCTTTCTTTAATGTTCATTACCATTCCTTTCCATATCAGTTGACATATGACAACCCTGTCTTTATTTAAATCATTTTTAGAACATTTTCCCCAATCAGGCAGTCTCCAAGTTTGGACCATAATTTTCTTCAATCCCAATGTATCAAGGTTAGAATGCTTTTTGGGGGAGCTGTAAGTGACACATCTGGAAGGTGCTGGGACGGGGAACCCTCTTTTAAGAATTCACAAAAATGCATGTAAACAGGAGAGTGTTTTCCAAAATAGTCATCTGGTGATTAAATGTCTGTGTAGTTTCTGCCTTGAAGACCTTGTAGTTTGAGAAAGAGATTGTACCAAGGATCTTTGTCATTAAGAGCATCTAACTCTTCTCTCTTTTCTTTCTTCTTCACAAAGGCCCTTACAATCTTGAGAGATTTAACTTTCCCATTGGGGTAAGTATTGTTTGTTTAGGAAGAATCATAGTAACAGTCTGTTACATAGTATTAGAACTGTTACATAGTATTTTAACTCATTAGAACAATTAGTTAAAACTGTTAAAAAAATACCCTTAGCAGTTTAAAGGTAAGCTTTATCTCTACAACTAGATGACCCTAATATTTGAGGTGAGGCATTTGGTTATGAATCTGCTTGTGCCATCACTTTCTATAGGGAGAAAAAGGAGAGAGAGGTGACCCTGGGACGAAAGGTGAAAAAGGTGAGCCAGGCGGCGGAGGATTGTTTGGACCAAGCATTGCTGGACCTCCAGGTCCCCCAGGATACCCTGGAATTCCGGTGAGAGATGCCGTAATGCCTTGTAAAAATGGTGATGGCCCTCTTTGCAAAGTGGTATATACCTCTGCATCCCTGGATATTTTCCAAAGTGGAGGAAGTTGAGAACTTTGAGGGGTGGGGTGGGCTCAGAGGGAAACGCGTTAAGTCCCCAAAGATCAAGGGTTCTTAAATGCCCTTACTCTGAAGCAAGAAGTTGAATGCATTTATGTGAACTCATAATGCTCTGGAGCTGTTTAGTGGCAGCTTTTCAGTATATTTGAAACACCTCTAGGCAATATTTGGAGAGAATAACAGTCCCTTCCATGTTAGTTTCTCAATGGTATGGTCTGGAGTGTCTTACATTGTGATGCAGGTCTGGATCCTTCTTGTCTCACATACTCTAAATGCTTTTTCTGTTTTAGCTTTTGTTCATCCCATCCAGATAATTGAATTTGGCAGCCGTGCTTTGTCTTTTGTCCAGGCAGGCTTGGCCCTGCCCTTAGGCAAAGGGAAGTAGCTGCCTCAGGTGGCAAATCTCCTTTTACATCAGGCAGTTGATCAAAATGTGTGATGGTTACATTTGTAATGACCATAGGTGTAAGGACCGGTACTGTTATTTGGGTAAGACTTGTCCCCCAGATGTTTCTCCTCCTTCCATGAGACTGCAGACCATTATAATTGCTTTGACTAAAGCATCAGTGGCAGGAGCAAAAAGAAGAAGGCACCTGAGAGGAGAGTCGGGCAGAAATGTGGGCAACACCTGCAATCACAGGTGGTTCCTTGAGGAGAATGTTAGCTAAGTGGCTAACATTGTTTTGGCTTGTATGAATTGGCTCAGGCCAGTGATGTTTCTTGATGAGGAGGCTCAAACTGGTTACTGAGAGTGGTCAAGAGGGTGTCCGTCTGCCACATCACCCTGGGAAGAAATACTGATGTTTTGAGGTAAAGAAAATGGAAAGGCGGGGGGGGGGTTTGAACTATACATGTAAGTTGAATTACACTGATTGCTCAAACTAATTGCTTTTAATGAGTGGGTGATTTTGCATTTGGGTGTAGAATTAAGATACACAGCCTTTCTTTTCTTACACTCCCATAGTTTTAATGATGTGTGTGCTATTTGCTTTCTCAGGGACCCAAAGGTGACAGTATTAGGGGTCCACCTGGACCTCCAGGTCCGCAAGGACCTCCAGGTGCAGGATACGAGGGACGTGCCGGGAACCCAGGCCCTCCTGGTCCTCCAGGCCCTCCTGGCCCTCCTTCTTTCCCAGGACCTCATAGGCAATGTGAGTAGGTGTCTCTCCTCCTATTTGCCTATTTGTTTCAAGTAGCCTTGTGCTGGAATTCAGGTGGTTCAGAAAGTAGGTTGTGGAGACTTGCATAGTTAAGTTCCAGTTTTCTTTTTTCTTTTTCTTTTCCAGCAATAAGCGTTCCTGGACCACCTGGGCCACCAGGACCACCAGGACCTCCAGGAATTAGTGATGCCTCTTCTTCTTCTGGGGTGAGAAAATGGGCCAGAAACATATACCAAGCAAATAGTTTACGTGTGAGAGCAACTTCGGCAGGAGGGTGGAGGTGGGCAAGCTAAATTCTTGTGAATGGCCCCGATTTCACATGAGTATTCTTAACTGAACCATTAACTAATTGGGTAGAGATTGTCACTGCCAAGGTGACTGCAAAAACAGCACCAGCAAACATTCGCAACCAACACTTGCATTAAAGGAGTAACATTCTACACTACTCTGATGAGTTCCTAGTATACTGAGAACATTGTAATGAGTCTTTGAAAATTACTGGCTAGAATCCTATGGATTATTTACAGCAGCATAAGCACATGAATTGCATTGGGAAATTCCCAATAGTTAAAGAGCTGTCACTTGTATCTCAGCTACTAGGAGTTAGCTGCTGCAGTTTCTGTTATTACACTTACACCAGTGTAGCTGTATTAAACACAGTAACAGCATAAGCAGTGATGACAACGGGTTGGTTTGGTTTCTGGCGTTGACCAACATATGTGATGCAACTATATTGTTCTGTATAAGCAGAAGGATTAAACCAAGAGCTATTAATATGCTGGTTATATAGAGAGTGTGCCAGGTAAGTACGCTTTGTTCTGTTAGCCAGATAAAGTGACTGTGTTCAGGTACTGATTAAAAGTCGTATTAGTGGTTTGAGAAGCCTGATGCCTCTTTGTTAAAGTTCCAGTTTCATTGAATGCAAACCTTGCAAATGTAGTCACGTGCATACTATGTTAGTGAAAATTTAACAGATTGAAGCATTTCAAAGGTGATGAATGGCAGCGAAGGTGTACTTTTGGGGCTGTTTTAGCTATCAAATCATTTGTTTCCCAACAGCTGCGGATCTTTCCAACATATCAGAGTATGATGGGCAGAGGTCATGAAATACCTGAAGGCCAGCTTCTTTTCATCCGGGATAGAGAAGAGCTCTACATCCGTGTTCGCAATGGTTTCAGGAGAGTCCTTGTGAGTACCCTATACATATGTAGAGACTTGGTATTGGCAGCATTGGGTGTAAAGCTTCATGGGGAGAATGATTTCCCTTTTTAGGGTAAAGGTTGTACATTCAGATTAATGCTGTACGAGAAGCTCTGTTCAGGCATCCAGAAAGGGTTAATTTGAAAATGTGAGCCTACCACCGATCACTATCTCCATGTTGTTATGTGACGTCAAGTCACTTCTGACTTTCAGTGACTAGAGGTGGGCATGAACCGTGGTTCGTCGGTTTGTGCCAGTTTGGCCCTCCAGCCGCACAGCTGTTCCACAGGTGCCCCAGCTTCCCAGCCCCACCTCATTTGGTGGGTGCCCACTCACAGGCAGTTATTAGACCCATTTCCACTGGAGAATAGGATGGAAGGTTCTCCAGACTGGCATACTGTCTGTGACACACCCTGAATACACTGGCTGAAATTGCTTGGTGTAGTAAATTACTTAGGAGTAGACATTTTGAACCAGTGGAGATTTGGTAAGCCAACTCCAATGCACCCTCTAATTTTCAGCCCCGCTTGGCAGGGCTCCGCCTCTCTCTCTCGTGTGATTCCACACGCGCCCACGCACTGGGTTCTGCTGCAACCGGAACCTAATGTGATTGCTGCGCAGAGGAAGAAGACAGCTGCATGCAGGGAGGCAGAGATGTGCGCCCGTGCGTGCACCCAACTTTGGTCAACTCCTTAATGAGGTCCATTGATTCAAATGGGCCTACTCTAGTTGTAGCTTACTAGACTAAGCAACAGGATTTCAGCCAATATCATCACACCCCACAATGCTGCTGTGTGGCCTAATGAAGGCCTCAGCAGCAGCTCTTTATGAATTCCTGTTTATACTTGGTCATGTCAGTAGCGGGAGGGGGGAAGCTGAATCGATTATGAGCCTGTTCTCCAAACTTTGGCCTCAGTAGCAGTTAGCCCAGGGTTTTGAACTTGGGCTATTCATGCTGCAGACTCTCCCTAATTCCAAACTGCAGGTGCATGTGTGTTTTTTTCTGTATCTCACAGTTCAGTGAATCTTGCCAGAGGCCAGCTTCCAGCACATCTTCTTCATTAAGTTATTTTATTCAAAAGGCAGAATATAGTTGGAAGGGCACCTGCCCCTCCTTTCTAAGGCTGTTTACGATTGTTTCTGAATTAGCATGTACTGTATTGCTTAACCTCCTCCAGTCATTTTGTTTATGTTCAGATTACCTTACTGATTTTAAATGTTACCAAGAAGCAGTTGAGTTGCCTTATACCAGGATCTTTAGTGGTTCAGATTTGCATTTATTTTAGTGGCACTGATGTAGTGGCTTGCTAACTGACAATTAATGTGAAAATGGCAAAATTCAAAATAGTACTTGGGTTCTGGTGTTGGGTAGTGTAGCTACAACTGGGAGTGTGAATTCTAGGCTGGGAATTAAATCGTTTACAACATGGATTCATTGGATGATCTTAGATATGCCTTCAGGTTGTTTCCAGTTCTGAATGCTATAGTAATGGTTTTGACTTCATTTCAGCTTGAGGACAGGATATCCCTCTCTGGCCCTGGGCTGGTGAGTGAAACATCTTTATTTGGCATTGTGCCATGCTAATATTATAAACTTTTAGAATTCCTTTGTTGCACTCATCTTCAGATGCTGTTTCATGTTCTTATCTGATTGGTGTCACCATAAGCCATGGTATGTGTTTATCAGAGTTAGTTGTTTTAGCCAGTGGTTCCCAACCTTGGACAATTCAAGTGTTCTTAGACTGCAACTCCTAGAAACCCCAGGCAGCACAGCTGGTGGTGAAGGCTTCTGGGAATTGCAGTCCAGGAACACATCTGGGTTACCCAAGGTTGGGAACCACTGGCTTAAGCCATGAATTGCAGGACTGGAGACCAAAACAAATTGCTCTTTGACATTCCCATTTCAACTTTGTTTCGAGTTCATTTTTCTCTTTCCTCTTTTGTCAATTCCTGTAGGCTCCTGTTTCCAGGTGGGAAAACAAGTCACAGTAGAAGGTTCAGATGCTACAGCAAGCCATGATTTAAACAAGCAGAATCTGCATGCCATGAACAAACCAGATTGTTTTTATGGCTTGTTCAAAAAAAACATGCTCATTAGTAAAAGTGGGGTCACATGGTAGGTTTTAACAGTCCTCATAATGGCTTGACTTGGCATGCAGTTACAGTCTTTATGCACACATGTTTTTACTGCTTGGATTTTAATAGGTAGTGACCCCTGCTGTGCTTTTAAGGATATATCAAGAGTAGAAATTCAGACACTCTATCCGGGGAAGAGTTCAGCTTCCATGATTTAGTCACAGTGAACCATGAAGGATTTCATGCCACCAGAATTGATTTGTAGTGATGGAGTTTGCTATAGCTTGGCCTCTGTTGATAATAGAACTGTATTCCACTGTGAGGGCACAAAATTTGGTTTTGGCATGATTTCAGATGCTCCATAGCACTTATTATTTATGTAAGCCGCCCCAAGTAGACATGGTCTAGAGGGGCGGGGTAAAAATCAAATCAAATAAAATCAAATAAATAAATAAATAAATAAATACAATAAAATAAAATAAAATAAAATAAAATAAATAAATAAGAGAAAGTTGTTGTTCTTTTCCAGGACAATGAGGTATATGATAGGCCTTCCAGTGCCCATTACTCACACGGAGGAGGAACAGCCTCATCTGGATCTCAGCGCCCTTTCCAGCAGCATTTGCCTGTGCATTCACACCGGGAGTACGGTGCTTACTCCACTGCCAAGCCTTGGAGAGGAGATGAGAGTGCCATCAACCAACATCGCCTCCCTGAGCATCCTGCCGTCCACCAGCCTCAGCAGGGAGTACAACACCAGCAGGAGCCCTTGAATGCCTTCTTTCTTAACAATCGCCAGCCAGAGGCAGTTCCTTCTGCTGTTCATACACATCATGATTTCCAGCCTGCTGTGAGTAGCTGGCATACCCTTCACCCCCTACATTAGGTCTGCTACTATTCCCAAAGTGATCCTGCAGAAGGAGATTCAGGGCGGTGTCATTCACACAGCTGATTCCAGTAAATGAAGGTCAAGGCTCTGTGGCAGAAATTACAGATCCCACACCACTGGGACATTGGTCTATGGATGTACCCATGGAGAATCATACCACTGGGTCCATCCACCTAACAGACAGGCTGTGAGAAAAGGATTACAGAGGCCTGTACACAGGTTGGGTTAGATGCCTAAGCCAGGGATCAGGGCCAGTGTTGGCTGACTGCTGACCCATGTGCTTCCCAACTTCACCCAGTCTGTCCTGGGCTGAGAGGCTCCCAGGTGGGTTGCTGGGATCCCAGGGCATTCAAAATGGCTCTTGTGAGGGACTGATTTGTTCATCCTGTGTGGCTGTATAAACAGAAAGTCCTCTTCTTAAAGTCATTCCATCCTATTAGCGTGTTCTTCATGTTGATGTTGTGTAACACACGGAGTTTCTGAGGAGGTGGCTGCTCCAGGTGGGCCTCGAGGCCTGCTTGGGTCTGCTCCCAAAATCCTGGGTGTTCATGTATTCAAGTGGTGTGGGCAGTCCCAGGTAACAAGCAGTCCTGGCAGCCTACCGACCGTCTTTCTTCCTTTTCTGTAAGAAGGAGCAGCACAGGCTTTCTTTGGTCACATTTGGATTTTTTTACACAGACACCCCTGCTTCTATGCCATAAAAGACACAAAAACAAAACAGCTATTTTGCCACCTTCTGCCAAAAGCTACTAAAGGAAAGGCGGGGAGGGGTGTGCGTGCAATGAAAACCTCTGAATATACTGTATATGGTGAATATATTAACAATATGACATTCGGAGAAGTATAACTACAATTTTGTCACTGTCTGTAAATTTCTATATACAGTGGTGCCTC
Organism: Pogona vitticeps; assembly: GCF_051106095.1. Lineage (NCBI taxonomy): Eukaryota > Metazoa > Chordata > Lepidosauria > Squamata > Agamidae > Pogona > Pogona vitticeps. Next base: position 247,251,751 of record NC_135783.1, read on the forward strand.
GCTTAATGAGCGCCCCGTTTAACAACAAATCCGGATAGCGATTAGGTTTTTGTGATCGCTAAAGTGATTGCATAACGATGTTTTGAATGGTAAAAAATTGCTTTGCGATAATCGGTAAGCTGTTTCGCTTACCGATTTTCGCATAGCGATTTTTTTCCAACAGCTGATTGGCGGTTCCATAATGGCCACCAGAAAAAAATGTCCACCCGCTCTTTTTTGGGATGGATTCCTCGCTTACCGGGCAGTGAAAATGGCTGCCGTTTTTGCTTAAAGGTACGTTTTTCCCCCATTGGAACGCATTGAAGGGGTTTCAGTGCATTTCAATGGGGGTTTTAAAATCGCATAGCGATGTTTTCGGTTAGCGGCAATTTTTGCCGCACCAATTAACAGCGCTATGCAAGGCACCACTGTATTAGGAAAATACTCTTTTTTTACTGTATAGAAAGTGTTTATGTCACAGAATACAGGTACATCTTTTATTCAAGTCATGATAACTGCAATGACACTGAGGATGATGCTGCCTTGTGGGCAGTGCACATTCTTATTTATTTGGCTTCCATTCATTCCCAGTCATCCTTTGCAGAGCTCATGGCAGCAGGCATGACTGCTTCCTTGCCCAAACCTTCAGGTTGCCCTCATCACAACCCTGAGAAATAGATAAGCGTAAGGTGTGGTGATTGGCTGAGGGCCACCCCATAGGTTTCATAGTCAGGCGAAGATATCAGTTTGGTTCTTCACAGTCCTGATCTCTAACTACTGCACCACACTAGCTTCTTGGACAAGGCAACCCCTGAACAGGCAGCGTCTTCCAGCAGCATCCCTCCAGCTAGCCCTGGGATAAATAACAGGATGGGCTCCTGCCGCCTCTTCCGAGACCAGATACCTCCCAGTTGCCAGGACGCTTGGTAGAAGCCAACCAGCATCTGAAGAGTCCTGAGACCAGTGCTTCGCTGCTTAACTGGTGGTGGCCATGCCATTTTCTCACCACCTAGGGCCTCTGTCTGTTAGAATCATCAGGGGCAAAGTGGTGTTGATAGCGACGTGACATACGGAGATGGGCTGTTCCTCACATGTGGTCTTTTTGCTTTTCTAGCTTCACCTTATAGCCTTGAACACTCCCTTGAGTGGCAGCATGCGTGGCATCCGAGGAGCTGACTTCCAGTGTTTCCAGCAAGCCAGGGAAGTTGGGCTGACAGGCACTTTCCGAGCATTCCTTTCCTCCCGCTTGCAAGACCTCTACAGCATTGTGCGCAGAGCAGACAGGAGCACGGTGCCTATAGTCAATCTCAGGGTAGGTCTAGTCACAAGCCTGAAGAAACTAAACTCTAACAAAAGCGGAAGCTCAGACGCGCAGCTCAGTAAACAAAATGTTGGAGACGGGTTTCGGAAATGATAGAAAACTGTACTGGCAATGGTACAGCATTTTTGTGCACATCAATGAGAGTCTCTACCTTGAACACGGAAAGATTCAAAATGTAATTCTGCAAGGAGTTGCTTTGTACTCAAACTACTGGCTACCTTATTCTTAGACCCTTAGGCGGGTGTCTCTCCAGGACAGCATCCCCAGGGATTCTCTGACTAAAGAGCTTGTGGGTTGAATCTAATACCATCCACATGCACATCATGTGCTTTTCTAAGGACTTAAAGAGTTTTTGCAGTGAAAAGACTGAGATTTCCTCAGGCAGAGTCCTTGTCAGACAAGCAGAAATTCCATGCTTATTCAGATGCATTGCCTTTTCTCCTTCTTTTGTAGGATGAAATGCTATTTAATAACTGGGAGAGCCTCTTCTCAGGCTCTGAGGCTCCATTCAGAACCGGGGGTCGCATCCTCTCCTTTGATGGAAGGGACGTCCTGAGAGATTCTGCATGGTAGGTGTGTGGGGGGGGAAGAGACTTGTTTGTTTGAACATGGGAGATCTGGGAATGTGCTTTAGTTGCATGTTTGCTGTATCCACCCAGCTGGGCCTGGCCTCTTCATGGCCCCACAGCTCCAGAGGCATCAAAGAAGATGCCTCATCTTTATAAACAGAAGCATTTGTTTATGGCTGGTAGTTTTGTTTGTCTTCCCCCCCCCCCCCGCCCCACAAGCTTCATCTGATGTTCCATTTGGGGCAAGTTTGCAATAGTAAATGTTTTCAGAAGTCAAGTCAATTTGTTTTGCCAGACATTCATAATACTATTTCCCTTGCTGAAAGATCGAGCACAAATTCAAGAGGCCGAGCAACTCTTTTAGCCTGCTGACAATTTGATCTGTTTCTCCTCTACCTCGGTAACAGTTTGTTCCTAGAAGACAGAACTTGGATTACAGCTCCCAGCATCCCTATCACTATTGTCATCAGGACAGCTGCTGAAGGATTCTGCGAGCTGTAGTCCAACAAGTAACTTTTCTAAATTCTGATGTATATATAGGTATCCATGAGTTATGCTAGAGGAGATCATAGTCTCCCCCCTCCCCATATGAACTGCAGATCCCCTTGAAAAATCAAAACAAAACATGATTTTTGAAGGGCATATATGTGCAGAAAGGGAAGGAAGAAGGTATTGTGGCCCTTTTGTTTTGTTTCTTTAGTCGTTTAGTCGTGTCCGACTCTTCATGACCCCATGAACCAGAGCACGCCAGGCCCTCCTATCTTCCACTGCCTCCGGGAGTTGTGTCAAATTCATGTTGGTTGCTTCGCAGACACTGTCCAGCCATCTCATCCTCTGTCGTCCCCTTCTCCTCTTGCCGTCACACCTTCCTAACATCAAGGTCTTTTCCAAGGAATCTTCTCTTCTCATGAGATGGCCAAAGTATTGGAGCCTCAGCTTCAGGATCTGTCCTTCCAGTGAGCACTCAAGGTTGATTTCCTTCAAAATGGATAGGTTTGTTCTTGCAGTCCAGGGGACTCTCAAGAGCCTCCTCCAGCACCACAATTCAAAAGCATCAATTCTTCAGCAGTCAGCTTTCTTTATGGTCCAGCTCTCACTTCCATTCATCACTACAGGGAAAACCATAGCTTTGACTATGCAGACTTTTGTTGGCAAGGTGATGTCTCTGCTTTTTAAGATGCTTTCAAGGTTTGTCATCGCTTCCCTCCCAAGAAGCAGGCATCTTTTAATTTCGTGGCTGCTGTCTCCATCTGCAGTGATCATGGAGCCCAAGAAAGTAAAATCTGTCACTGCCTCCATATATTCCCCTTCTGTTTCCCAGGAGGTGATGGGACCAGTGGCCATGATCTTAGTTTTTATGAGGTTGAGCTTCATACCGTTTTTTGCAGTCTCCTCTTTCACCCTCATTACAAGGTTCCTTAATTCCTCCTCACTTTCTGCCATCAGAGTGGTATCATCTGCATATCGGAGGTTGTTGATGTTTCTTCCGGCAATCTTAATTCCGGCTTGGGATTCCTCAGTCCAGCCTTTCGCATGATGTATTCTGCCTATAAGTTGAATAAGCAGGGGGACAATATACAGCCTTGTCGTACTACTTTCCCAATTTTGAACCAATCAGTTGTTCCATATCTGGTTCTAATTATTGCTTCCTGTCCCATGTATAGATTTCTCAAGAGATAGATAAGGTGGTGAGGCACTCCCATTTCTTTAAGGACTTGCCATAGTTTGTTGTGGTCCACACAGTCAAAGGCTTTTGCATAATCAATGAAGCAGAAGTAGATGTTTTTCTGGAACTCTCTGGCTTTCTCCATAATCCAGCGCATGTTAGCAATTTGGTCTCGAGTTCCTCTGCCTCTTCGGAATCCAGCTTGTACTTCTGGGAGTTCTCGGTCCACATACTGCTGAAGCCTACCTTGGAGGATTTTGAGCATAACCTTGCTAGCGTGTGAAATGAGTGCAATTGTGCGGTAGTTGGAGCATTCTTTGGCACTTCCCTTCTTTGGTATTGGGATGTAGACTGATCTTTTCCAGTCCTCTGGCCACTGTTGAGTTTTCTAAACTTGCTGGCATATTGAATGTAGCACCTTAACAGCATCATCTTTTAAGATTTTAAATATTTCAGCTGGAATGCCATCACCTCCACTGGCCTTGTTGTTAGCCAGGCTTTCTAAGGCCCACTTGACTTCACTCTCCAGGATGTCTGGCTCTAGGTCAGCAACTACATTGTCTGGGTTTTCCGGGATATCCAAATCTTTCTGGTATAATTCCTCTATTTATTCTTACCACCTCTTCTTGATGCCTTCTGCTTCTGTGAGGTCCCTTCCATTTTTGTCCTTTATCATGTCCATCCTTGCACCAAAGGTTCCTCTGATATCTCCAATTTTCCTGAACAGATCTCTGGTTTTTCCTTTTCTGTTATTTTCCTCTATTTCTTTGCATTGTTCATTTAAGAAGGCTCTCTTGTCTCTCCTTGCTATTCTTTGGAAGTCTGCATTCAAATTTCTGTAACTTTCCCTATCTCCCCTGCATTTTGTTTCCCTTCTCCTCTCTGCTATTTGTAAGGCTTCCTTTGACAGCCACTTTGCTTTCTTGCATTTCCTTTTCTTTGGGATGGTTTTTGTTGCTGCCTCCTGTACAATGTTACGAGCCTCTATCCAAAGTTTTTCAGGCACTCTGTCCACCAAATCTAGTTCCTTAAATCTGTTCTTCACTTCCACTGTGTATTCATAAGGGATTTGATTTAGATTATACCTGAGTAGCCCAGTGGTTTTTCCTACTCTCTTCAGTTTAAGCTTGAATTTTGCTATGAGAAGCTGATGATCAGAGCCACAATCAGCTCCGGGTCTTTTTTTTGCTGACTGTATAGAGCTTCTCCATCTTTGGCTGCAGAGAATATAATCAATCTGATTTCGATATTGCCCATCTGGTGATTTCCATGTATAGAGTCGCCTCTTGTGTTATTGGAAAAGAGTGTTATTACCAGCTTGTTCTCTTGACAAAACTCTATTAGCCTTTGCCCTGCTTCATTTTGAACTCCAAGGCCAAACTTCCCTGTTGTTCCTTTTATCTCTTGACTCCCTACTTTGGCATTCCAGTCCCCTAGAATGAGAAGAACATCTTTCTTTGGTGTCAATTCTAGAAGGTGTTGTAAATCTTCATAAAATTGTTCAATTTCAGTCTCCTCAGCAATGGAGGTTGGTGCATAAACTTGGATTATTGTGATGTTGAAAGGTCTGCCTTGGATTCGTATTGACATCATTCTATCATTTTTGAGATTGTATCCCATTACAGCTTTGCCCACTCTTTTGTTGACTTTGAGGGCTACTCCATTCTTTCTACGGGATTCTTGCCCACAATAGGAGACATGATAATCATCTGAGTTGAATTCACCCATTCCTGTCCATTTTAGTTCACTGACGCCCAGGATGTCAAGGTTTATTCTTGCCATCTCCTGTTTGACCACCTCCAGCTTCCCAAGGTTCATAGATCTTACATTCCAGGTTCCTATGCAATATTTTTCTTTGCAGCATCGGACTTTCCTTTCACTTCCAGGCACGTCCACTGCTGAGTGTCCTTTCGGCTTTGACCCAACCACTTCATTAGCTCTGGAGCTACTTGTACTTGTCCTCCGCTCTTCCTCAGTAGTATGTTGGACGCCTTTTGACCTGAGGGTCCCATCTTCCAGCGTCATATCTTTTAGCCTTTTGTTTCTGATCATGGGGTTTTCTTGGCAAAGATACTGGAGTGGAATTGTTGGTTCCTACTCCAGGTGGATTGCGTTTAGTCAGAACTCTCCACTATGACCTGTCCGTCTTGGGTGACCCTGCATGGCATAGCCCATAGCTTCTCCGAGTTGCTCAAGCCCCTTCGCCACGACAAGGCAGCAATTAGATTACTGTAATTCTCTCTATGTGGGGCTGCCTTTGGGACTGCTACGGGGACTGCAACAGGTCCAGAATGCAGCGGCCAGACTTCTGAGAAAATACCAACATATCTCCCCCACCCTGGCCGCCCTACACTGCCTACCTGTTTTCTTCCGTACCTTTTTCAAGGTGATGATACTAACCTATAAGACCCTAAATAGTTTGGGACCTTGATATCTGGCCGAGCGTCTCCTTCCAGTTAGGTCTGCCCGTCCTATAAGATTGTCACAGGCAGGGCGGCTGAGAGTTCTGAGCCTGAGAGAGGCCCAGAAAGCCACTAGAAATCAGGCCTTCTCGGCAGTAGCGCCACAATTATGGAACTCTTTTGCCTGACGTCTGCCTGGCCCCTTCACTGGGCATTTTCAAAAAGCTACTAAAAACCTGGCTATTTAGACTGGCCTTCCCTGAATAAACTACACTCTGATACAATAGTATCCAATAATATAACTTCTATCATACAGTACTGCCATGTTCCATGTTTTTATTTTTGTCTATGCTTCTAATTGTATTTATTGTATTATAATTTTATCCTCACTTCCCTTTATGATTTTTGATTTTTACCCCTATGTATTAATGTTGATATTTGCTATTCTGTTACTCTGTTTTTTATTTGCTGTAAACCACCCAGAGTGGCCTTGACTGCCAGATGGGTGGTTAAGTAAGTAAGTACGTAAGTACGTAAGTAAGTAAGTAAGTAAGTACGTAAGTAAGTAAGTAAGTAAGTAAGTAAGTAAGTAAGTAAGTAAGTAAGTACTAGAGACACCAATATTGCAGGGAAGCTTCCTCTGAATCTCCTCTATAAGCCCTCCATGTTTGGTGAAGACTGGGTTTCAGATGTCTGAATTATACACCCACAAAGAGGGGGTCCCCCAGGAAGGTTCACCACTCCCCAGGCACCTAGATACACCAACATCACAGAGAAGCTTCTACTGACTCTCCTCTACAAGCCCTCTAAATTTGGTGAAGATTGCATTTCCCCAAGCCATCTGTTAAAGGACACTTTCCTGAGGGGCCCCCCTTGCAGGTGCATAACCCAGATGTTTGAAACCCAAACTTCACCAAACTTGCGGGGCTTGTAGAGGAGAGTCAGGGGAAGCTTCCTTGCAAATTTGGTGTTTCTAGGTGCTGGGGGGCATGTTCTGTAGGATTTTAAATTGACAAATTGATGTCAGAAAAAAATCATTAAATTGTAGGGCTTGACAAATCACAAATCAAAACAAATCAGTTTTTCTGATTTGTGGTCCATCTCTAATTGCAGCAATTCCCCGAAGGCCTTTTTCTAGAATAGCCAGTCTTCAAGTGCTCCTAGAACATAGTGCCCAACCCTCTCTTACATTACCTGGCATAAAAGATGTCTACCTTTGGCAGCACACCATTTGAGGACAGCAAACTCTGCACCATATTGTCATGCTTTAGCTAAGAAGCCCCCTCTTCCAGAACACAAAATGTTTATGTATAAAATGGCTCTAATCTTGATTGTGTTTCAGGCCTCAGAAACATGTGTGGCATGGCTCTGACTCCAAGGGGCGGCGGCTAACGGAGAGCTACTGTGAGACGTGGCGGACGGATAACGCTGTGGTGACAGGTCAGGCTTCCTCGCTGGCATCGGGTAAGCTCCTGGAGCAGAAGAGCAGCAGCTGCAAAAATGCCTTCGTTGTCCTCTGCATCGAGAACAGCTTCATGACCTCCTCCAAAAAATAAAACAGCACACAACAGAAGCGCTGACTGCAAGCGGAAGATGGGAGCCCCTATGTATCCCTTAAAGAATGGGGGAACAGGCCATGGTACCCCCACCCCCACCCTAATCAGGATGATGTGCCCAGCTGATTCCATAATATATCAGTTAAACAGATAAAGAAGCAGAAAAGAAAAAGAAAAAGCCAAAGAGTATCTTCCTGTAATTCCTAGCACACATCTGGTGTTGAATGTTTTTGTATTTTTTTAAAAAAAAATCCTCTTCCTGGCATGGCTGTTCTGAATAGTACCTGCTAGAGGGACTGAAAACAGCACAGGCTTTTGTGCAAGGCAATCTCCAGCCAAATTTAGTACACGAAATGGTCGCTGTTTTTAATCTTGCTCACTTTTACCCTTGAATTGTATTTGTTCTTGTTATACCCTGTGCTGTTTGCCTTCCTTCCTCCATCTTATCCTTTTATATAATTCAGATACTTTTTTAAAAAAGGCAAGACTGAGTGGGAGATGTCAGAAACCATATTTATTTTGGTTGATTTAACATAAGGCACCCTTTGTTAAAGCAGAGAACGGGTGGACATGGCTGTCCTTTGGAGCCTATTATTGTCACTGTAGCCTGTAACTGCCTCTGCTTCCAAAAGCCCTGGATAACTAGGCATTTCCGGTTGTGCCTGGCCTTATTTCAGGCGCAGGGTGCAAGAGCACACAATCTGCTCCCTGCTGGGACAGTGCATGGCCAACATTAAGGCTTTTGTAAACACTGTTGACTTTTTTCTGTGTACCCAGGACAGCCTCAAGGACAAAAATCCTGGCAACAGTGGTGGGGGATGAATATTAGGAATGTGATGGCCGGTCCCTTTTTGGGAACAGTCGCTCTGGATGGGTTTGCAGGATAGCTTCCAACACTTCTGCCTAACTCACTATCTAGCCGGCTTTCACTGCTTGATCATGCATCATTATTTCCAAATATACAGCTGATGGTTACTGTTCTCTTCATAGCCCCCCTTCTGTTACTAATTTGCCTTGTCCTCTGAAAAAATAACCTGTGAGGGGCAGCTGAGATTAAAACCAGAAGTGGTGCTACCTACAATTCAGCCCCACCTTGTTTTTGACCAGTTCTGAAGGTGAGCCAGAAGTGTTTAAAAGTAACAGCTTTATAGCTGATTTTTGCCAATGTGCAGGCGGTAGGTAGAAATGAAACATCTGCCACTAAAAGTATCAGAACTCATTAAACACATACAGTGGTGCCTCACATAACGAGCGCACCGTTGAACAATGAATCCGCATTGCAATGCGGATTTCCCCATCGCTAATGCAAGGGCATGCTCGCATTACGATGGGGGAACAGCTGTTCGGCGGTTCCAAAATGGCCGCCGGGACACCCAAAATGACCGCTGGAACATGGGAAAACATCGGAGAACGGTGAGTTTTGGGCCCATTTGGAACGCATTAAACAAAGTTTAATGCATTCCAATGGGTTTCCCCATTCCGCTTAACGATGTTTTCCCATAGCGAAGGTTAATCCGGAATGGATTAACCTTACTATGCGGGGCACCACTGTATTTATAAACCTTTCTCTTATCCTGCCTGCTACTTTTCCCAGAGAAAATGTCATATTTTAAGTTCTCCCAGATATTTTAATAGAAAATGGGTTAATACAGAAGCAAGTGGCAGGCCCATAGCGCTACTCCTGCAGCTCACGTTATGTTTCAGAGCTTAAAGGCAAAGTTCATGCTTCTCTCACAGAAGGTCTCAAATCCAAACCTTCCATTCAAGAGTACCGAGCACAATGAGAAAGATTCCTCTCTGAGGCCCCAGAAGACAGTTTCCCATTAGAGCCGGATGAACCCGCCAAAACGCTAAACTCCACTTTGAACTCTGATCCTATGCCCATGGAATTCCAATCCTGATTGAACCCTGGCCTTCATCAGTGTCCGACCTAGAACCTGCTGTCAGCTGCTGCTCCCAAATCAGAACTAAAAGAGATTCAACTTTGTCCCAGCTTGTAATTGGCTCCCTCACCCAGCACCCACGTGGCAGGAACCACTAGAAGCAAGCCATTCCTAACAGCTATATGCTCAACCTCTCTTCCAAAGTATTATATCAGGATGGTGACTGGCACTGTGCTGACACTTTATGGTGTGGGAAGAACAGGAGTACAGACAGATGAACGCTTGGTCGTGTTGCATAGCACTGTTTTATTCAGGGCTAGAAGCGCGGGAAGGCAGGTTCATGACCCAATGGCATTTTAAGCCATCTTAAGGCTGAAATGGATAGTAAAGGAGAACCTGACTTTCCTTGTTCATCAGTTACACTGGGACTGAGTGCCCAACAACCACCTCACAGCCCTTTCACCACTTTCAGGCCAGAAGTCTTAGTCAAGCTGATGTTTGTTGCCTACCTGCTCAATTTTACATTAATGTGCAAACAGGTTGGTTTTGAGAAACCAAGGTGCTAAATTTCTACCTAGCTTTTTTGTTTTTCATTGTCATGAGATTTTATTACTGGGACATTGAAGGGTGGGAGGGAAAGGAAACTGTGCAAGTCACACAATTTTTTTTTAAAAAAGTCTACTGTATTTTGTGAAATTTTAATGCAGTTTGTTAAAGCCTGTGGATCCCTATATCTTTGTCAGTTGTTTTGTGTTCTATAAACTGTTTTTCTAAAGGCACTGAATAAAGGAAAGTATCCTCTTTTAGTCTTTGTGTTTGTAGAAATGTAGAACCTTTCTGTCTCAATCACAGAACACGTGAAGCAATAAGGAGATGCCTAGGAGCAACGTACCATCGCTAATGGTCACTCTCAAGGGGCGATGCCCTGCCTCTCTTGTGCACGACTTTGCCCCTGCATGTGGGGTTCCATTGTGACCAAACCAAAGGGGCTGAAAACAATGGCTGTGTGGAGTGAGGTGGAGTCACATGCTCCTAAGAGGAAATCTTACAGAGTAAATAAAAATGAGTGCTCTGGAAGCCAAGGGCCCATAAAGAAGAACTGAGGGAGCCAGGTGTGTTTAACATGGAAAAGTCTGAGATGTGTGCTATGACTGCCATCTTGAGCTATTTCAAAGTGGAATAGATGTTGGAAGGTCTGGCACAGGAGATGGATCAAACTTGTTTCCTGCTGTTTGAAAGAGAAAGGCCTAAGGCAATGCATTCAGATTATAAGAATTGCAGGAGCCTCATGGTGCAGTGGTTAAACTGCAGTACTGCAGTCAAGCCTCTGCTCACAACCAGAGGTTGATCCCAATGGATTCAAGGTAGCTAGCTCAAGGTCGACTCAGCCTTTCATCCCCCTGAGGTCGGTAAACAGAGTATTCAGCATTTTTTGGGGGGGGGTTAATTGCATAATTATAACTATCCACAGAGTGCTCTAGCACTATGGGACAGTATATAAACCAAAGAGTCGAAACAACAAGAAAGGAGGTTTTGAGTAAATGTGGAAGAAACTGGTGATGGACGCTTGTTCTTTGGAGATTTTTACACTGCATTTGGGTGGCTAGCTGTGAATTCCTGCATTGAAAGCAGAGGGGGCTTGATGACTTTTAGTATCTCAACTCCACAGTCAGATGATTTCAAATGCAAAATGCCCTTCGCTCCCCTGAGATCAGGGGAGAGATACAGCTTGTACATTAAATGGCAAATCACCCTAGCCAAGTCCTACTTAGATCTGGGACCATTTTACAAGGCTGCCTGATTTAGTAGCTCCACTCTTTTCAAAGGTAAAAGGCACACAAGTTCCAGGCCAATTTATAAAGCCACTGGGATGAGCATGGAGAAGACTGCTGATTGTAGTCACTTCCAAAGATGTGATCCATATTCCGCTCAAATATTTCCAGACGCACTGTGCTTACATTCTTGGGGTGGCATGTGTCGTCCTACGACAGTGAAAGTAGCTTGAAAATAAATCCATAACAGGACGAGGTAAGGTAGGCTAATGACAACAAGAAATAAACCAGAGCCACAGGAAAGATTTAGATTTCAGTAGATGACCTGGCTGTGCCTGTATTTGGAAATGATTGTCAAATATGTTTTGGTGCTTCACTGTCCCTTGTGGCTGTGAGGCTGTACTGCTGGGATGGGACCCCCCACACTCTACAGCTGATGGCAACAGAGATACTAGTGCTAAACACCAGTTAGAAAAGGAATTCAGTTTTCTTGGAAGAGGGACGCGGAATGAACAAATGTTAACTGGGAATCAAAGCAAAGTACATCTAGAGGCATCAAATTAATTTTTAAAAAAATGTTAAAATAAAAAAATTAAAACTTATTTTTAAGTGCTTTACACCCACCTTGCTCTGTCTGCTGACTCATTTACAAGCTAAGCAAGAGAACACTGGTGTTTAAATTTAAATTCATCCAATCACAGGATGCCCATCCAGAACACTGGCAAACAGTGTCTCTGCAACAGCTCCTTGGTTCAGTGGACGGTGCACAGAACCCATGTCAAATGCCTGCACAACACCCAGGGAGGATGAGGAAACAACAGCATATGAGCTACAAATTGTCTGTACACATAGCCTTTCTTAAAGGCAAGCGAGGCTCTCCACCTGATCCCCCGTCCCCCAGTTTTGCTGTAACAAGACATTAGATGTCTTGACCTTGTAAGTGCTGACTGTCATGCAAGTTCGCCTTGGTCACATCCCAACGGGACGTGTGTGCAGGGAGGCCCTTTTCCTTGCCTCATCCACCATGTCTCTCATGCTTCAGAGCTTGCTAGCGGTGGGCTTCTCTCCTCAACAGGACTGCAGAGCTCCTTGGCCGGTACTGCCTCCTGAGACCTCCTGCAGGCATGGTGCCTCACAGCCACGTAGATGGATGCTGCAAGATACACAGCAGCCAGGAGTGTGAAGTAGCCAAAGTAAATGTAGAACTGGAAAACAAGGAGAGAGAGAGAGAGTACAGACATGCAACAAAATGCCTCGCCCTCAATGCGCAGGGCATCAATGACTTCACACACATGCACTCCCAACATACACGCACTCCTATTTTTGAAACCCTCTCCAACAACAGATTTCCTTTTACCCAAAGAAGATGAATTGCTGCTCCTGGAAGCATCCAGGATTGGGAAACTGCCCATTAAAGCAAGCAAGATAGAGGGTCTTGCGTTGGGGAGTGGGGGCAAGGTCTGAATTTTATTTTATTTTTTAAAACAAGAAGTGAACTTCCATAACAGCTTTGTGGCAAAACACATTATAATCCAGAGAGGGAGAGGGGAAAAAATTAAAATTTATAGCCCAAAGTTGCCTGGCCATTCCATAGCAGCACAGAAAAAAGCTGGAATGCATCATCAGAATTGCCTTGTTCAGTCATAGCAAAAGCCCAACTAAGCCCAGCCTCTTGCTTCCTACCACTGCTGGGCAAATGATTCTTGGAAAGCCACAGAGTCTGCATGATGGCAGACTTCCCGGCTTATGCCCTTCAGTTTATTGTCTCTGAACACAGATTATCTCTTTCAATGCCACAGATCCAGCTCCTTCCTCAACCACAGCAGCAGCAGGAATTCCACCTAAGCGTCTTGATGGGGTCAAGGGGAAGAAATCCTGCCGCCCTCCTTTATAGTGGTGAGCAGAGAGTGAAAGAAAGAAAGACTAAAAAGCAGCCTTTGGGTCAAGCTCCCTAGTGCTAATCCAAAAGAATGTCCTGCCAAGCTGCTTTATTGATTTTCATTCATGAAGATTTATACCCACTTAAACCTGTGCAAAATGGCTCTTGCTGGTGATGCAAGGTAAATTAGCAAACAGCAACTGCAAGTAGCAATTTGAATCCACGTTTATGGTTTATGGTCGTCAAAAATCTGCCTGGCAGGAAAAGGCTCTGCTTCCTCTTACAAAAAACAGAGGCTGCAATCTGGTGTACACCTCCCTCGGCAGCAGCCTCACTGACTTCCATGGAGGTTTTGCTTTGGAGAAAGTGTGCAAAGAATTATACTGTTGGTGGGCAATGCACAGCATCAAAGCAAAACCAGCAGAATTGGACCAAGGAAAGCAAGAGAGGTCTCTGCTGAGAATTCGGCCCTCCCCTTGACTTCACTGGGGTCCACTGCCTGTCAGGATTCTCCGCTTGGGGTAATTCGTATGATCTGGTTCATCCAAAAATTTGTAGAGCCTGCCTAAAAGGAAAATAGCTGGGTTTGGTTAAATGATGGCTGGCACAACCACAGCTTTGAAAAGTGAGATTGAGGACGATGTGCCTGAGTCCCTCAGCCAGCACAATCACTCCTCCAGGAAGGTAAATGATTTCTCCAAGCTCTGATCAGAATCTCAGGGTAATTTTGTGCTCCTTACCTGAGGGTGGACTGAGAGAGCCAGTCCTCTCTTATCTGTGACAATGAGGGTGATGACTGTCTTGAGTACCGTAGCAAGGAAGGTGTTGATTCCAAACACCAAGGCACACAGTTCTTTGGTCAGAGAAGATGCAATCTGGAAGCTTTTAAGCAGAGAGAAGAAAAAAGGCAAGTCACTTTGGCCAGCAAGAACAGCAGACAACAAGAACAATGAAAAATAAATCACTTTACAGGCCAGGGGCTCATTTCACATGCTGCTGCTGCAGCAGAAGCAAGTGGGAGGATTTGCAATTAGCGAAGGGTGTTGTCATTTAAAATCTGGAGGTGCTCTGCTGCAGCACAGCAGGGACTAGTAACTAGGGGTTGCGCTTTGGAAAGCAGCTCAAAAATGAGGGGAAAGGTTTTAGAAGCCGTAACACTTTGTTACCAATACTAGCAAAATACTTTAAGGTTAGATGGCTATAGTAGCTAGCATGGAACAATACGGAAGATCATCCTGGACAATTCATTTCAATCCCGGCCACTACAGCATTTCCAACAGATTTCTTCATACTGTTCAGAGCATCAGACACTTGTCGGAAGGCCTCTCAGAAAACAGCTAGTCGTTTCAACCACTCCTCCAAATCCACATTGCTTAAAAAAATGGCCACACTGAGAGAGGCCAACAAGAAGGAATTAGAGACCTTCTCAGTCTAATCCTTGGAAAAAGCTCCCAATTGAAGTACGCCAGGCTCCTCCCCTTCTGATATTCAGGAAATTAGTGAAGACAGAACTGTACAAAGCTGACTTCAATAACTTAACCTTGAAAACAATTGATACCAATTTTTCATTATTTTTCCCTTTTTTCCTTTCTTTAGTTTAATTTTAGATCTAGAACTAAATTACCATATGGATTGCATTGTTGTATGAGGTCACTGTATTTTTTTAAAATTTTAATTTGTAAACCAATTGGGTAAAACAATTAGCTGACAGCTTTGGCATCCTTACAGGGGAAAAAACCCTACATAATGGTTGAAAACCTGCTGCTGTATCTTACACAGTGTAAGGCTGTGTAAGATCCTTCTCTCCCAAAAATACAGAAGCTGCTGTGTAATCCCTTTCCTCATCAGGAAGCCATGGAAAATAGCAGGGGGGTTAAGTCTTTAATTTCTGAAAAAGCTGTGTTGATGTCATCGGCTTCATGTGGCATATGATACTGCAATGTAATAAGCCCTTTATGAAATTTCTTGGACTATAACTCCTAGCATCTTTAGGCATCACAGACAAGTTATGAGTAAGCAAACAATCTCCTCCCATGTCAAAATGATAGAAATTAAAATCTGTTTGTGTAGGTCTTTTGGGTGCCCATCGCCACCAGCTCACTTAATGCCTACATAGTCCTCATGTCGTTCTCACCACTTACATGGCTATGGGAACAAGAAATTGGTAGGAGCCTCTGAAAAGGATGTAGCCTGTGTAGCACAGCCAGATATTGCTGGTCGTGCTCATCAGCAAAAGGAGACCCGCCTGAAATGCTGTCACGAGAGTTATCATGAGCTCCGACCAGCGTGTCCAACGGATCTTCACGTAGCCCGCAGCAAAGGCGGTGATGGCCCCTGGGGAAAACACACAGTGTTGCCAGGAGATAACAGCACCAGCAGCAAAACCACCACATAGTATTTACCCACCATCTTAATGCATTAACATCCCAGTAAGTGGGACTGAGAAAACTCTGATCACTAGGAGCTCTCACTGGCCTAGCTTGGGAGCTGTTCTTTTTTCTTTGTCACTAGAGCTACTTTTCACTGCAATGAGCAGATTCATCCACCTAAGACCAAAGTGAAGACAACAATCAACACACAAAATTAGCACGTTCCTGCACTTAGCAGCAACCAACCAGGTCCCATAAAGTGCAGTACAGCTCTCAGAGGTTTAACTCGGCAAAAGAGAAACTGTCTCAAGCAGGCCGTTAGGATCTTTGAGAAAACCTAAGGTCCCTGTTTATTATATGTTATAGTTTACTGTCACTTTATATTATACTTGTAAATTCCCACCTACTGGCACCAATCTGTCACACCTGGGATGCAATTAAAACCACGGAAAGCCTGGTTTTTAGAATGATATAAATCTAACAGCATTTCCGAAGACAGATAATGCTATGATTACAACATAGGATATGCTAGTGGTTGGGAAACTGCAGTGCCCAGGCCATGGAGCATGATAGGTTGCTTAAGAGAACAGCTGGGCAGCTAAAACTGCTTATAAACAGGAGCCCCGTTGCTGGAGTGTCTGCTCCTAGCGGTGCCTCCTTTGACTGCCAATGGCCTTTCATGGTACAGTATTTCTAGTTGTAGATGCCAGGGACTAAGCCTCTGTGTGAAGAATGTGTGTTCTGCCATTGAGCCAGCACACACCTAGATGGGGGTGAATCTTTGGGGCTTACCATGCACACTTGTAAATGAGCCAGAGAAGGGGTGGGTAACACATGACCTATGGGGCTGCATGCAACCCACAGGACCATCTTTGTAGCCCTCCATCCCTCTGCCAAATTTAGGGGGGGGGAATTCTCTCAGAAAGTCCTCTTATGTCCATAAAGAAATATTGAGAACCATTTTGTTTTGTTCCCTCTAGCAACCTTGGGACCGTCCATACCCCACTTTTAAATTAAATTATCATTTTTTGTCCAGTAGAGGGTGCAAGAGGCTTTTGGGGGAGTTAGCCCACCTTTTTTAATTAGACTTTTTTTCAGATAACAAAATTCACTGTAGGAAGCTTTAGGGTACATAGCCACCACTACTCTCATGTTTTGCCCTCAACTGACTTACAGTGACACTAATAGGGCTTTCAAGGTAAATGGGAAATTTAAGAAGTGGTTTTACCAGTTGCACATCCCCAGTGAGTGTCCATGGCTGGGCACAAGTCAGAATATTTGGATGCATCCTCATCTTCACCTCTTTGACATTGAGGCCCTTGGGCTACCAGCAAATCTGAAAAATGGGCCTCCGCCTCACTGAGATTGCACTCCCTTTAAGTTAGAACTTAGACAAGTTACTTGATTGGACCGCAATTCCTAGAACTTCCCAACCAATGCAGATTAACTTTTCTAGGCTCTGGAACTAGCCAGCAGGTACACATTGTGGATGTGCAGTGGGGCACATCTCTTCCATAAATAATACGGCCAGTGTCCTGTTGCTAGAACAGATAGAGATGGCTTATCTCTCCCCATCATTTGAGCAAGGAGGAATCATCCATCAACCCCTTTGGGTCATCCAATCACACGGATTGATTTCCACAAACATGGCAGAACATTTCTCAGTCTCCACAATCATGGGAATCACTTCCAAGTAGTGTGAGAGTGTTTGGGCAGGGGGACCTCATCACATGCTCCATGCAAGGGATCACTGGGGTGCATGCCATGGAGCACAGTTCTGAATGGGTGAAGCAATATTTAAGTCCCATTTCAGCACCACTTGCCTTTGCATGAAGATGTCCTAGTACTGGAGTTTAGGAAAGTCCGCTAGGAGGACTCATGGTCATTGGAAGCTTGAGCACAATTAAGTAAGAAGAGGGAGAGATCTCATGTGCACCAAACATAAAGTGTGAAGAGAGGGGAACACATTATATACCCAAGAGTGTAGAAGCTGCTTCCACCCCTCCATTGTACACCTTCCTGTTATCAGAAGTGGAGTAAATTTCATTCCATAAAATGTGTACATAATACAGTATCAGGTAGTAGCCGGCAGAATTGAATATCCACCAGAGAGACCAAAGCCTCAGTTGGGGCAGCTGCACCATGGTGGCCAGCTCCTTTAACATCCGAACGAGGAACAGGTTCTGCCAAACGGAGGCCTTGTCCCACGCCGGCTTCCCAGGCACCCCAGGGTTCATTTTATCCAGCTCAGAGGGAGAAGAACCATTGCAGACCGGGTCGTTCCTGTTGAAGAAGAGGCTGCGTTTGGGGCGTTCCAGGAAAAGAGTCAGGATCAGCCCAAAGCACATAAACCCCAATGAGAGATAGTTCAAGGTCATGAAGCCAGTGCCCCCTACAGTCACACAGAGCTGCCCCAGCACAGAGCTGGTGAAAACCCCCATCAGCACAGAGGAGCGAGAATAACTGGCCATCCGCTGATAGCGCGAAGGGGAGACCAGGGAGAAGATGTAGGAGGAGTAGGCGATTCGGGCAGCCATCGTGATGCCATAGAAGAACTCCATGAACTGCATGGCGAGGATGCTGCTGCCGAAGATCAGCAACAGCCAGATGGAGATGTGGCTCAGGCTCTGCACCACCAGCACTGGCTTGTAGCGCAGGTAATCCGTCAGGAGGAAGATGGGCACCAGAACGGCCATGTAGGAGTAGGAGAGGACAGGAGTAATTTCATTGGTGACCTGCAAGACAAAAATCAAGACAAGTGTAATGCTTTCTCCAGGGAAGAACCAGACCACCCCCACCCCAAGACACCTCAAGACACACCAAGCCACGGACGGACAGACGGACAGGCTAGAAAAAGTCTAGTTCAGCTAGGAGGCAGGCACATCTACTCTCTCAAATTCTCCTACAGCCACACCAAACAGGCCTTTCCTTCAGCACACACACACACAGAGCTGCTGATCTTGGCACCTTCTCCCCACAGTCCTCTCCGAGCATCAAGGGCAAAGGCCTTTTTCATTAGTTACATATTTATACAAATACTGACTTTTTTTTCATGCTTCCAGAGCTGCATCCAAACAATACCACCATGCAAGAGTTGCATGCACACATATATTTTTTGGGGGGGACGGCACCCTTGAATACGCCTTGGCATGCTAGATGAGTGAAAAGGAATGAACACAGACAACCTAGGGTGGGGAAAAGGGAAGAAGAAGAGAACACAGTGTTGTCACGAGAGAAAGAGAGCTACAGAATTATACAGCTGTCTTAAAATTTTCTCAGGTCCAAAACAGAAAGCTGGCAGCAGAAACTGATAGAGAGATCACATTATTGAACACAGCCAGTAGTGGACACAAGTGTGCCCAACACACATCAGATGGAGAGAGTTAAAAATGGAGGAAACAGCCCAATGAACACTGGGTCCAGAATGCTGACTACTGGTCTATCTATGCAGCTGCAGAGATTTGATCCCACTTTAACAGTTAGGGCCCCAATTCATTGGAATCCTGTAAAATCGTCCTGGCAGTGGTGATTTTCTGTACTTAAAGACTACCCTCCCCCTGCCATCCCAAAGCTTTCATGGCTTCCTGATGATGAACAGGATTGCACAGGAGTTTCAGGTGAGAGGTTGGAAGTGTTTCATTTCCAAAAAAACCACTGCTGCTGCTGTCATCACCCTTATGTGGTGTAAGTTCAGGCAGCAGGATTTCAGCTTCTGTTGTATTTCTGGCATAGGAACTAGAGTTCTCTGAGGAGAATGTTAAGTCCCTCACCAAACTTCACAACCTAAGACTTCACAGGATGGAGCTACAGCAGTTAAAATGGAATTGCCTTACACTTTATATGCACTATACATATAGCCTGGCTATTGGTGAGCATACATGGGGATGTGGGGTGGAATGGAATGTTCGGACTCTGGCGCCTCAACAAAGGCACTCCACACCGTGATCTTTGATGAAAGAATCTCACCTCTCTGCTACCTAATGTTTTGCTGAGGGGTGCAGGAGATCTGTAACTTTACAGACACTCCCATGAGTCCCACCCAGCACGGCAATGGCAAGGCAATAAGGTAATCACATTCCAAAACATTTGAAGGGCCAAGGGTTCCCCAGTCACAACACGAATTTTCAAGACATCTGTCCTTTATCAGAGGTAAGACTAACTGTAACCAGTAAGTTTTAACTCTATCACCCCAAGCCCCATGCAGAAAGGTGCAACAAGAGATAGCAGGTGGGACTCAAAACGTGGTGGGCTACATCCCACAGACCCAAAACTGCAACATGCAACTGCAGCAACATTAACAGGAGTTGACGCCTGCCTGACAGGGAGTCAGCAGAAGGCTTTCCCCTGTGTGGCTCTGAGACTGTGGGAGGCAATCCGCTCGGAGCTGTGATCATTTCCCACTCTCACAGCCTTTAGAAAGGGTGTGAAGAAAGGTCTTCTTCAATTGGCTTATGATACTGCTTAATTTGTTGGGATAATTTCAACTGTTTTCCTAGTCTAATTGATTTTACTAGTTTATGTTTTGTTTAGTTTCATTTGTTTTTAACAATCCGATAGCTCTATTTGTTTTTACCTGTTGTTTTTTATGTTTTAAGATAACCGTAAGCCACTTACAGCATTACCCAAATAGTAATGGGGAGGTGGGCTAGAAATGTAGATGAACAACAACAGGGTCCTTTCCCCTCTCTCGCCAAAACTCATCGCAGGCAGTCTTGCTGTTGGGTAGAGGAAAAAGGGGATCTGCAGCACATGGACACAGAACTATAGGAAGCTGCTTTAGGTCCACTCAGGGTCTATATCTAGCTCAGTATTACCTACAACCGTCCAGGATTTCCCATCCCTATCCAAAGAGGCAGAGGACAGAAGTGGGGACCTTTTGCCTGCTAAGAATGTGCTCCACCTCTGAGCCATGGATGGCCTTTGGCTCCTGGCTTGGCAGATTTTTGGCTCAGGGCCCTTGTTGTTTGGGACTATGTTATAAATCTTCTGCCAAGCCAGGAGTCAAAGTCCTTCTATGTCATCCTTCCACCTCACTGCTCTACACTATTCTACTAGCAGAGGTAATATTAATTTCTACCTAAAGTAAATATAGTCAGAAAAGCTGGATTTTTTTTTTTTTTTTTTTTTGGACAAAGATACTCTTCCCTTCCACTGCTAGTCTTCCTCAGAAAAATCACAATAGCTAAGCTTCTGTTGCTTAGCACAGTGAATCACACTACAGCAGCCCCTTGGATCAGTGGGGATTTGGTTCCATTGAGTCAACTAGGTCTTCTATAGTTGCGACTTACTATGCTAACTAGAGTGGGCCCATTTGGATCAATGGAAGAGTTGACTCACCAAATCCCCACTGATTCAGTGGGCCTACTCTACCGTGACATAGTGAGGTACTGTATAGGCTTTTGGCCATTACGTGCTATCAGCCAGAATCTAGCTGAAAAACTATACCAGCTTTAACCTGACCAATGTACATTTCAGCTGTTCATTGCTCCAAGTGAAGAAGTCAATGTAAGGATTTGCTGTTGCAGGCAGAGTCACACAACTGCAAGAGCAAAAGTTTACAATGCGGCAATTCACAGCTGAGGCTAATGAGGATGGAGTTATACTGGTGGGCAGAAAGAATTTGATTCTAGCCACAGTTTACCAAGCTATAACAGGTATGAGTTGTATTCCTTCCTCCTCAACACAACCTTTTTACTACGGAAACATATTTCTGACTGACCTGCCACTAAAACTGAATCAAAGAGGTACATGATTTGACAGGAAAGTTCACAGCTGTTTGGGGAGAGGGGGGCTGGAGATACTAAGCATCCCACTGCCTCCTCTTTCTTACATTTGCTTACAGAAGAAAGACAGAAGAAAGTCTGAAGAGGAGAGGTTCCTACTCCCATGTGTGCCAGTACCTCTTCTCCTTTTCAGACTTGTGGCTGCTTGCATGAAGAAAGCAACGGCAGAAGGAGACAGGGCTCGGGGCACCTCCCAAACCTTGCTGACAATGCTGGACTCACTAAGAACTGAAGACGGCTTAACTTGAGCATGGACTTTGATGGATTAAAACTCAATTTTGTAGATGCATGGAGCACAACGCGAGAGCTTCCAATATACACAAACACGGTAAGGTATGGGAACAGAACAAAGCTGGATTTATTAAACAGCCATTATTTTGTGATCCTGTAATCATATCACAACCTCTAATACTGTCTTAGAGGACAGAGGAGTGGGGAGGTAAGTAGTGGGTAAGAGCCAAAGGCAGCACAGAGTGCTGTCCTCTGAAGATGTCGGCCACAGAGACTGGCGAAACGTTAGGAAGAACAACCTTCAGAACACGGCCAAAGAGCCCGAAAAACCCACAACAACCAAGAGCCAAAAGGTTGCACTAGCTTGAGCATTTGATCTATGACTCAGGGTTCTCGGGCTCAAATCCTCATTCACTGACCAACTCTGGGCTCATCACAGTTGCTCAACTCGATCTACCTCCCAGGGTTGTTATGGAGATAGGCTGAGAGAGGACAACGATATATGCTGCCTTGAGCTCACTGGAGAATCGGTGGGGATATAAAATGCAACAAATAAGCCATGAACAATAACAGAAAAACCTCTATGCTCCAAAGAGCTCACCAACTGCTTTTAATAATTTGTTTTCAGATAGTTTATTGCGACATGCTGAGAAAACCGTCACGAGACGCATTATGGGCAGGCATGCCAATACATGCACACCACTGTTCAGGGGAGGCAAAACACTGGGATCTGCTGGGTTATGTAAAAACCCACTGGAACCCCTTGGTTTTGAAAACAGCCACCTACTGGCCACTGTTGCTTAATAACAAAGAGCTGGTCTGTTTCGAAATCTCAGGCTGCTTATATCTGTGGCCAACAACAAACCTTGTTCCCCAGCCTGCCAGGACCCTTTGCAAAGAAGGTCAGCTAAGCCTCTTCCAGCCTCTTTTTTTTTATGGGAACTTGCTGTTTTTTTCAGCCATGGAAACAAAGCAGCAGGAGACTCTCTTCTCTGGCCAAAGAGAGACGCCTGGGGACACGGCGGGGGAGGGGCAGGCCACATTTATGTTCCCCGGGAAGAAGATCCAAAGAGGAATGACAGATTGTGACGGCCGTTCAGCCTCACCATCCCTGGTCCAGCTTTGTGTGGCATGGACCTGACCCAGCCCTTTCTGCTTCTGCACCATGAACTGACCGCAGAGGTGAATCTGAGACTCAGCACATCATCCAGCTTTACTGCTCCATTAGGCATTCAAAAGATTAACCACAACCTGGAACTTTAAAAAAAAAAAAAAAAAAAAAAGCTTTCCTACATTTGCAAAGATCCTCTCCCCACACAGCTTACCCCCACAGTTTGCAAATAAACTGCCCGGGCCTCATCCTCATGCTTACGGAGTCTGAGCTTTGACCCTTCCAAAGGGCAGAGTTGACAGGCAGGACTAAGGAACAGCATACAGGCTGTCACCCTGAGCCTGGCCACAGCCAGGCTTGTGTGATATAATTTTTTTCTCTTCTCAAACAGCAAGAGCTGCCTTTCACCCACAGCGAGCTCTGAGGAGAATGAACAGAAAATAGAAATTACTCAAGACAAGAGATTGAAGGTTTACATATAAACCCCATGGAAACCATAGCAGCAGATTAGAGTTAGCACAGCCAAGGCCATTGCAAAATCCTGAGGTTCTTCGGGGCACCCTGTGATTTTCTTAAAGTGAAATAATTTGCCTACATGAAGCCTGTAAACTAGAAAATAAATATAGCATTTGTTTTTGCTTCTACAATTCATGTTTAAAATACAGTATATGCAGAACTGCAGCCTAAGACTGTATGTGAAAGCAAGCCCACTGAACTTAGAGGGCTTTTATATATATATATCTTACTGAACTCCATGGGGCTTATTTCTTTTTTATTTATTTATTTCAAATATTTTTATCCCGCTTTTCTCCCTGAAAAGGACTCAAGGTGGCTTACAACATTGAAAGATAATATTTGAAGTTGAAGACAATGAGTATAATATTAGAGCTAAGAACAATAAATATACAAATATTTTTTAAATAAATGGCACGGGGAAAAAAAATGGAAAACACAAATAGTACTGTGGTGCCTCGCTTTACGATTGCCCCACACTACGACGAAACCGCTTAACGACGATCTTAACAGCAATTTTCCTAGAACGGATTATCATCATTAAGCGAGGCACCACTGTACTAAAAATCCAATCAAAGCAGTAATGTGTAACAATCTAACTTTTAAAAAAATCACAGGTAGCTAGTTTACTATGGGAAGGCTTGCCTTAAGATAAAGGTCTTTGTCTGCTTTTGGAAGGACAACAAAGATGGGGCCAGTCTGGCCTCCTGTGGGAGGGAGTTCCAAAGTCTGGGAGTAGCAACAGATATGGCTTTTTCCTGTGTTCCTGTCAGATGTGCCTGTGAAGGTGGGGAGACTGAGAGACAAGCCTCTCCTGATGATTGTAACATCGGAGCCAGCTCGTAATGGGAGATACGGTCTTTGAGATAGCTTGGACCCAGGCTGTTTAGGGCTTTATAGGTTAAAACCAGCACTCTGAATTGTGCCCAGAAGCTGACTGGCAGCCAGTGGAGCCGCTGTAACATACAGTGGTAGTTATTTGGACTGAATACTAAGCAAGCTGGACTGGATTCACTGTCAAATGCATCCATATGATGAAGAAAAACAAACACAGCATGGAACTCACTGAAGCCAGAGAAGATTAGCTTGGTCAATAAATATAAATAAATACAATCTTTTTTTTCAACTACGCATTTGCCCAGTAAATCATTTCAGTAATTACTGATAGTACTGAGGATCATGATTGTTCAACTTATGTTTGTTTAAAAAAAGACAAGCTGTAAGTGAGAAAAGCAAACGCTGAAACATTTAGACCAAGAACAGCTACTCAAGTTGATTCCCTGCGATGAGCCGAATACATCATATTTCTAGGATCAATAAATGTGCAGTTCCAAGGGACCTGAGTATTCATTCATTCAAAGTCAAAACAAAGGGTGAGGAACATGTAGTCCTCCACACACATGTGCGACTGCATCTCTTACCTCTTATCAGTTCTAACTGGCATAGCCACTGGAGTGGGATAACCAGAAATATATTCCAAGCAGGGCTGGAGGGTCACACATTCCTCATGCTTGGTTAAAACCACGGTTTGATACTGTGCATGAACCACCCCAAAGGCAAAGGTAGTAAGCTCAGCAAGGGATTTCACTGAAATTAGGGATGCCCAAGACACTCTGCATTGAATTCAAGTATCTTTCCATAAAAGAGATTGTGGAAGCCAAACCTTCCAGTGAGCTTCAGAACACCCCCCACCCCAAAGAGAGAGAGACCCTACTAAGTAGGCTGGGATGTGGCACAGGAGGTTGATGGAGCAGCTAGTGGGACACATAAGGGAATGTATCACCCATGGGCAAGGGGCACCCATCTGAAATCACAATTTCAGATGGGTGCCACCTGCCCATCAGTCATCAGTCATCTATTGGAGTTGGGAACAATAGGAAAGATCATGGAAAAAGCCATCTTTTGAATGTGGAACTGAAGATGCCTCCTCCTTTTCCTTCTGCAATTTGCCACAAACTGGCACCTTTCAGATATGTGAGGCTACCATTTCCATCACCCCAGAAACACACTAGGTAGGCTGGGGATAATGGGCATTATAATACAACACACCCAGAGAGCTAAAAATTGGGTAATGCTGAATTAAGCCATATATCACTTCCCTCCCATATGGGAGAACTGTGCATGTTGGTGGTGGGGAGCTCACAAGCCCTCCCCATCTTTCAGGAAAAACTAGCAAGGGAAAGGGGGAGGGAGGGAGTAGCCATTCTGAAACACCTGCCCAAAGGTATGAGTTACTTATAAAAATTTCAGCAAAACTGCCTGCTGTGCTCACACCCTCACTGACATCTTGGCCACCTGCAACTGTGACCATGTGTGCTGAACTCACCTCTTCCTTTGTGAAGTTCTTCTCTGCCCCCAACAGGTAAGGTGTGATGAAGCTTTCCCCAGGTCTGATCTGGCTCATGAAGCCATAGAAGCAGAGGTAGAACACGAGGAATTTCCATCGTGGATCTGGTGGAGGATCAGGCGGCTGATTTTCACCCTCAGCACCTGACATAGCTCACAGGTATCACTGATCTCAGCAGAACTGAATCTTTTAAACAAAGCCTGGGCAGGTAGAAGGGTTCCTGGGCCAGTTACTCTGTTCCACTGCTGCATACGGTCCCCAAGACTCACCACGGTGTCTGCAAGAAAAAGCAGAAAGGTTGGCAACACAACACAGATTTTGGGGGGGTGGCGGGGAGGGACTAATATGAATTATTATTACTTAACCTCATCATCTTGCCAAGAATTTGTTTATTTAATTTTGCAGGCAGAGGTCGAAAAGAACTAAAACCACCCGATCCTCTGCATTGCCTTTTAAAGCACATGATGCTTATTTGCACAGAGAAAAAGAAAAAATTTCAAAGGAATGTTTTAAGGCTGCCAGATCTGCAAGTCAAAGAACCCCATGGACCACCCTGGCACAGGCAAGTTTATTCAGCTGGACAGCCGAGTTCAGAAGTAGTAAACGATAAGCACCATCTCTTTACCTGCTATTCTTGGGCTCTGCTTTTGCTCCAAAGAGCCTAGAACAAGCCTGTGAGGTTAAGAAATATCCAGGAGTGGAGAAGTCACATCACAACTTGTGCAGCAATCTGAACCAGAATTCCCCACATACAACTCTAGTGGTGAAGCTGCTACGTCACAGTCAGTTGCAGTCAATAAAAGAATGAACAATAGCAGCAAGAGTCATATTAAGAGTCGATGAACCAGTCCTTTCACTCCAATTGTCCTCAGAGGCCCTCCTCTGTGTCACCCCCCCCCCCCAAAACCTTGATAAGGCAGGTGAAAACAAGAGTAACCTCTACTGCTGTGGTGTTGTTATGCCTTTGTCAAACTAAACATCTACTCTGGGACTGTTTGGACACCATGCGAACACAGTTTTCCTCTGTTGTAGTTCCAAATGTTTGCTTAAGTCCCTACTATTTCCATTGTTACTTTGGGTTTTTACTGTGTTAAACACTTCTCTGTTTCTATCGTCTGTATTCCTGTTGGCACAATTCTTACACAGGCAAATCTTTTTAAAAATCATTACTATGTAATGATAACTGAATCCTAATACTGTATTACATGGCAATGACTATGTGAAAAGTCATCGCATTGAGAAAAAAGCCAACAAGGATTGGGCACCTACATCCAGGTGGATGTTTTTTTAACTGGAACTCCCATCAGCCTTGCCACCACAGCCAATAGTGATGGGTTATGACTGCCGTCTTCCAAAAACTGCTGGAGGGCCAGAAGTGACAACCCCGAACTTGTATAAAGCCCAAAGGAGAAACTCCTACGACTCCTATGCTCCTCATTCAGAAGTAGGTCGGTGTTGCAATTTCAGAGCCGACCTCACCAATCTTTAACATAGTTAAAGTGTAATCAGAAATCAAAGTTCTTATAAGGAGAATGACAATGCTCTCATTGGAAAGGGGTTTTTAATGTTCTCAAACATGAAATGAAAATTAATTTTTAGATACCGTAAAATAATACCCCCCTGAATCTACAGAGAAACACCCAACGAGACACACTCCTCATATGCAGAAAATGCTCCTATCTAAAAAGATACCTCCACCTAGTTTTCAGTCAAGAAATCAGAGAAGAATTTCTGTGCTCCTCTTTCAGAGAGACATCCTCAGACTTGCCAATTTTCATTTTATTCATGTCACCCAAGAGGAAGAACTGTGTAAGCCTAGTCATAGTTATAAAAACATAAATCCCACTGAGTTGAATGGGCTTACTCATAGGTTAGGTGGATACAGAACTGCAGCAGTATCTCTGGTTCAGGCTGAAAGGCGCCTCTCGCAGCAACGAAACCCGCTTTTAGTTAAAAGTGGCCTGCTTTTAAAATCCGGCATTGACCTTCCTCTACTGTTCGAATCTTTGCTCCATTTTCTGCCAGTTCTCACTGACTCTTCCGCTCCTCTCTGGGCACCAAGGCTCAGAAACCCACCCATATTAGGGGAAGCAAAGTGTTGCTTTATCTGTGCCGTTCAGCCAACTCTGCCATCTCCCTCCCTCCCCACAGACTTAAACAAGAAGACTGTAGCCCAATGGTATAGATCAGATTGCCACAAGATGGCACCCTACAGACTGGGCAGACGACAACCTCTCTTATCCCCCACTAGCACCCCATGCTGGTTGGTGACTACAGATGTTGACGTATGTGCCTAAACATACTACAGATGATTTGAGGTGATGACTTGTCCCGTAGCACCATGTGATGCTATGGGACAACCACTGTAAACAGGATAGCACACATCATCCGTGAACAAAGAAATGTCAAGAACTGTCAAGGATTGCCCAGGTTCAAGGAGGCCCACGTTAGCCACTCAGCCACAATATCTTAGCTGTCCTGGTGTGGGTAAAACTAGAAGCCAAATGTGTTGATGGCAGGGGGAATCCTCCTGCCTTGCAACCTCCCAACATCTTAGTACAGTGCTTCTGACCCTTAGGTCCCCAGATGTTCTTGGATAAAAAATCTCAGAAGCCTTCACTACTAGGGAGTTGTAGTCCAAGAACATCTGGGGACCCAAGGTTTGGAACGGCTGCCTTAGTCTAACCAGCCTAAGCAGTACTTCCAGGAAATTTCCCAAAACTTGCAAGGTTAACCATTCTGACTCTTATGCCCATCCTGTAGGAATAAATGCCACCACACCCACCAACACATACAAAATCCCTGTAAGTGGTCAAGGCAAGTCCTGGCTTTAAGTACTACAAATTCTCTTAATTCAAAAACGCTGTATGAAGAAATTTTGCATTTTATTAAAGATGGTGAAAAATTCAAAAAGAGCAAAAATGTTTTAAAACAGTTGCAAAGAAAAAAAATATTTTGGAGCAAATAATCAATTTAAAGATTAAGGCAATTGCAATACAGAGCAAACACACAAGAAAATTAAAAAGCTACCTAAACTGTTCTGGCACTTACAGTCTAGTGTAGCTTCAAAGCATACACAAAGTGCATTCCTTCCCACAGGACAATAAACAAGCATGCCCTCTCCCAAGAAATAAGCCAATCAAAGCAACTTCTGAGTTCATTTTTATGCATTCCGCTTCTGCTTCTGGACTCTTCCAGAGCATCTCCCAATCAGGAGTCCAGTTACCTGCAACATTCACAAAGGCAAGAGCAGTTTCTGCCCTCTCTTCTCACGCAGCTGAAAACCATCTTCTCAATTCACTAAAGAATGAACCAGCCTGGCCTTGAAGGCTGCTCTCACAAACCAATAAGCTGAAGGTGTTCCTCCTTTCCAATTACTGGCAGGCAGTATCCCCCTTCTCTCAGCCAGCTTGCTCTGGCCACTGACTAAAAAGCCTGAATTTTCCAAAACAGCACCATAATCCCTCAATTCCCGTTTCTTGACAAAAGCCAATAGGTGAATTCTGATGATCCTAGAAAAGCTGTTTCTTTCACACTTTGTTAACCTGAATTCAATCTGGATTTCTTTTTTCCTAGAGGAAAAGCTGTGTGCAAAATACACTGGGGCGTCTGGAAAACACAGACATAATTGCACTCTTCTTATCTCATTTTGCTTCCCCCTTTCTGGAATATCCCACTCCTCTCCCTCCACAACACCTTACTCCCTAAGAGTTTGATACGCTTTGTTATAAAAAGAGAATGTTTGTTTCTCTTGAACATACCATTCTATTAACTACTACTGCCCGCGTTGCTAAATCTCTAGGCATTTTGGCCAGGATCCAAAGGGTCACAGATGACGCACACCTAGAGACATGCACCCAGAGTTTTCCATCTCTCTGTTCCAGTGGCAGTCTCTTGTGCCCATGGAAAGC
Organism: Pogona vitticeps; assembly: GCF_051106095.1. Lineage (NCBI taxonomy): Eukaryota > Metazoa > Chordata > Lepidosauria > Squamata > Agamidae > Pogona > Pogona vitticeps. The sequence continues at coordinate 247,281,043 of NC_135783.1, forward strand.
CAAAAGCTAAAGGATCATTTTGGTCATTTTACTAAGTGCAAGGAACTGCCTCTAGAAGGGGGGGGGGACTAGCCATGACCTGCTTCAACACAATGAGCTGTCCATCTTGCTCTCTCATAGCACCATAAAACCAAAAGATTGCTTCAATCCACTATAATCCTCTCCAAACAAAGAACAGATATGCTCTGCCAACATAACAGAAAAACCTCTCCAACAGGAAAGAGGGAGAGATTGCAGAAAAAATTGCAAGCTTAGCAGAATGTGTAACTCTTTCCTCATTGGATTCTGGGTACATACTTACAGAGTAAACAAAGTGGCCACAACCACGCTGCATTTTCCACTTATAAATTGGGAAGTGGGGGGATGCTGTAGGAACTGGTTATAATAGTATAAAATGGATTTTCTCACAGTCTTTACATGAAGCCAAAGCAAAACTGCATTTTAAAGAAAAGTCAGATTCCTGAGTTAGACCCTCAACAAGACTTTGCTTTTGTCAAATCCCTCTAGCGTTACCTTTTATATGTGCATCCTACTAGAACTCATGGCAGGAGACTTGAGCGTGATCAGTACCCATCTCAGGTACCAAGAAGGCCTAGACTTGCTTAGGTTTGAAAGACTGATATTTTTCTGGCCATTCTCCAAGTCAGTAGTAGCTTTACGTATTTGTAACAACTCACCTACCTGTTGAAAAACATTTATTATTCTTTACATCTAATTAAAAATTTCCAGTTTTACCACCAAAGCCTCTGGTTCTCATCAGGCCACTGTGATTCAGCTCCATCTTCTAATGAAAGAGACGCTGCAACCAAGCCATTTAAAAAACTGTCGACTCTATAAGTGGTGTGATCAAGAGCTGCTGGATAGCTCAGTGGTTTAGATTCCTGGCTGCAGAACCAGAGGTTGGGAGCCTGATTCTCACCACTGCGCCTCTCTGACAGGGGCTGGACTCGATGATCTAGAGGGTCTCTTCCAGCTCTGCAGTTCTAAGATTACTATTAATAGCTTTCTGATGTCATCTGCCAACTCCTTTGCCAAATGACAAGAGTCTTTCTTAATCAGGTGTCAGAAAACCCAGTATTTTCCACACGCTTAGAGGGGAGCAGCTAGCAATGTCACTCTTCATCTCTGCTTTCTTCATTGGATCACCAATGAGTAGGAAGAGGAGAAGTTCCTGTTCTCGTGGAGACTCTCCACATGAGCAAGAACTCAAATCTTCCAGAAATCTCTCCTTTCCAGTTCACTGGTGACTGTGTGATGAAGGCAACTGTGAATGGGCCAGGGCTAGGCCACCTAAGCTATTATCATCCCCCAAATATAACAGCCACACTTTATTGACACTTGCTAGTTGAAAACGTGTGAGTGTGCATAGAAAAATGCACGACTGAGACAGGTTTGGGAGAGCTGAAACTGATGCCCTGTTGGGGATGCGTCTCTTTTCTCTAGTTTCACTTAAATTTCTATTTGCTCTAAGGAACTCTCAGTTACTTTTTTTGTGTTTTGCCTTGTACCTCTTGCCTGATTCTCAATTTCTCCTTAACTGAGTGTTTCCTGACGGTGGTTCTGGTAGTAACTGAATACCTTACAGACTGAAGGAAGGAAGAACAAGTTATCCTAATTATTGTCCTCTTCAGTCTCTTGCAATTAGCTAACTGATTACAACATTCTAATTTTTCCCCTTTACTTAATCAGGTACTCATATTATTCTGACATACCAAAATGACATGATTGGAAAATAAAAATGGGATTGCTCTGATAGATGTGGGCAGATGTTCTAATAAAACAAGAATTTGAGACCCTCATAAAAAGCAGGAAAGGCCTAGCTGGTCCACTTAGCTGGTCAGCAGATAAAATCAGACCGTGAAATTGAGACGCAGCCTCTCGAGGGGCAATCAAATTACAGCCAAATTTATAACATATTTATCCAGAAGCAAGTTTACCTGGCATTCTATAGTTCTCTACGTTGCAAATATATCCTTCCTTCCAAAATTATTAAAAAGAAATTTTGAACAGTACAATAATTTTTATGATTAAACAGCACAGCCAACCGTTATTTTAAAAATGGGTCCTTGCTTATAATCTGGAAAACAAAAGGAGCAGCAGAAGATGAAGCCAGCCTCCTGCTGCTCCACCTCTGAGCGAGCAAACCACCTCTTGTCAAGTGACTGTTTCAACCTGGTTATGTGTGGCCAGGCCACCCGCACAAGAGTATCACCTGGCTCTAAGCCGATGCTCCTCAAAGCTTACCTTTGCCTTGTAGCCTGTGACAGAAGAGATAATTAATCTGACTGGGCATTTACAGGGGAAATTAATAGGATCTACTGCACATTATGAGCAAGGCTGCCTCCAACTATTAGAGGAGGAAAGTGGTTTACTCAAAAGTGCAAGGGCTTTATCAAAGCAGAATAAAGGAGAGTGTGATGGGTCCATGGGGTGTATGGAAAGGCAGCAACATATCCTGATCACCATGGAAATGAAATCTAGCAAGATCTAAACACCATAGCAAGTGTTCAGCCTTTTGAAATGTAAATGATAGGTTGCAATTCTTATAGCGTGTAGAAAAAAAGCAAACACTTTGTAAAGCCTAGAGCCTTCTGTCTGCAAAGATTCAAGCATGCCCATGTTCACTTGCATAATTCAACATGCATCTAGAGCAGTCTGCGCACGCACATGCACACACCCAAAAAAGAATTACAGATTGGATATTTCTTGGCTGTCAAGTGCTGCTAGACTACAAAATTGTACCCCACCGAAGCATGTAGGGCATAACCTATTGAATTCTACCCCACTAAGAAAGCTGTCTCAGACCTTTCTTTTGCTCCTTCAGGCTAGCATACCCACATGCTAATGGTAGAATAACAGGCATGGACTAACCAAAGATAGCATCTTACATAATACCCTCAGTAACTACCATTGTTTCTTATCATTATACAGATTAGTTTATCTTTCTCACCTTTTGGGATTGTCAGGACTTCACATTTTCAGAGTCCCAGCTATTATGAGGGCTTTAACTCCACCAGAGCACATACTGATTGCTCTGGTGGTGATTTCCCAAGGCTAGCCATGCTAACAGGTTGTAGCAAGAAAACTGAAACCCTTGTGGCACCTTGATGGCTAACATTTATTACAGCATAAGCTCTCCTGTGAGTTTGGTATTTGGTACAGAATAGGTTACAGATCTTCAATAGCTTAAGGAAGCAATTTTGAACATATTTACAGTCTCTTTTAATTCAACAACACTTCCTCCTGAATAACCAGACTTTAAAAGAAGCTCTCCAACTGTTTTGTATGCTGCTTTACACTTTTACCCTTTCTAATGTTTAGCAATTTTGTTAATTTTTGTCTTTATTTCTTTTTTATTTCTTGCTAGTAACTGCTCTACACTGGCAGAAAGAAGGGGAAATAAATGTAAATAAACAAGTAAGTCTTAGTACATCCAGTAAGAGAAAGTTTTGACCCCTAAAAATACCACCTTCCCATGTCCTGATTGGATCAAGATGGACGTGCAGGTGGCTAGGGCAGGTTGTGCCTTCCTTTGGTCACCGAGGTAAGGTGAAGTCCAGGCAGGATGCAGGAACAAGATGCCAACGCACAGGAACACACAAGAGGCAGCTGACCTGCGGTGCCATTAAGTGCACCAAACATACAGACGTAAACGCGGAAAGGACATGGAAAGGGGAGGGGATGCCCAGGGTGGCGGGAGTGACTCTGAACCAAGTGCCCACCTTCTCCCTCCTCCTTTCGACGAGGCTTCCCCTTCCGTTCCTTTTCCGTTCCTTTCCTGAAGGGCAGAAGCCGTTTTTCCTCCCGCACCTTGCAAGCGGCACGCTACGACTCGCCCCTCCCTGGACCCGCTATCCCTTTGAAGGCCCGCGTTCGGAGTCACCTGAAGGACCTGAAGACTCCAAGCTGGCCCAGTGGGCAGGGCCCAGCCGTCGACCGCCTCCTGGGGGAGGGGTGCAGGTGGGATGATGGGGGGGGGGGAAGAGAGGCAGAAGAGGCTTCCCCGCAGAGGACGGGAAGGAGCCAGCAGAGAGGCACAGACCGAGCGCGAGAGACTGCTCTCCCATAGACAGCAACAAACCTGTGGCACGTGGAGGGAGGGGAGGGCGCGAGGGCGGCCGGGAACTGTAGTCCTCAGGGCTCTCGGCGCGGAGCAAACCCCCTGGCGAACTACAACCCCCAAAATGCATGGAGGGCGGAAGAGGCACGGGAGAAAGATGGACGTGGTGGAAACAGCGCCACCCCCCCCCCGGTCTTTGCGGCTTTTTTGTTTACAATAAAGGGAAGGCATGGGGCGGGTCAGGGGGTCGGCGCTCCACGTAACATAAACCACCGTCTATACAGTATTTCATTTTCCTTCTTCATGCCTGCCGAAGTGGACGTGCCTGCGAAAGCTTACATTAAAATATAAATTGTTCGTCTTTCAAGGTGCCACATGGCTCTTGTTCTTGTTTTGTTGGATTTTGCCTGATCCGTTTGCACAGACTTAATACGGCGACCTCTTCTCAAAATAGGCCACCCCGGACATTATGGGGGGACGACTTTTTCTTTTCCCCCTTTCTTCTGTTACGCCCTTGTTTTGCTAGTGGTCCCAGAATAAGAGACGGGCTTAAGGGAGACCTTGGGGATCCCGAGTGCGCGCGGGCTCCCTTCCCACCCGGCCTTCCCTTCATTACGTGTTTTAAGGCACGGCGGCCAGTGCCCGGGAATCCTGGTCATCAGCCCCGTGCGTGTCCAGCTTTCTGGTTCCCACCCCCCGCCGGAAGAAAAGGCGACCGACACCTTTTCGTTAGGCCCTAACGTGATTTAGCGCTGCAAGTACGTATTATGTGGCATGCAGGTGGATTCCTACTGAAGGAAGTGGCCAGCTTTTGCTTTCTACCCTGGGGTTAGCACCGGGTCCTTGCTAGAGCGTGTGTGTTTTTGCAGTGACTGTGAAACAAACCTGTGAATGATGATGTTAATCGCGCATTTTACCAGTTTATTCTTATACCCACGACTTGGGAAAAGAGCTCTGCCGGATCCAATGAGATTACCCTCAGACCAGGCATATACTGTAGATTGCACTGCTCGGCTACAGGTAAATGCCCTTGGAAATCCGCGGGTCTTCCTTCCGTTGTAGACCTGCACAGTGCTGCTCTCTTCGTTGCTTTTTATAATTCTTAACTACCAAAGTACGTTGAGCGACGAAGGAATACAGGATTTTTTTTTTTAAATGGCCGAAGTGAAAAAGAAAATCTGGACGTGCTCAACAGCCAACTACGGCTGCTCTTACTGGTAATGCAAGCTGGAGTCAGGTGGGGGGACGCTGCGGCTCTTTTTTTGGCTGCAATGCTCAGTGTGTCCAGTAGAGGTCGCAAGAGCTCTGTCTTGAACGGACTCTCTTGCGGAAAGCAGAATCCTCTCGAATTAGATTCGCGCCTCTAGTGGTTAAACCCTAAGACTGCGGTGCAAGTACAGTACTGTATTAACAATATCCTAGACTGCGATCCGATGTACAGTCACAACCGTGCACCCTTGGTTTCAGGAGAAGGTTCCGATGCCATACAAAGTACAATGCCATGAGATTCGAATAGTCATGGCGTATCCAACAGAAAACCCCCCCAAAATCCCCATTTTGGGAATCTCTCTATGAAAAGCAAGGCTCTCTCTATGAGAGAGTTCTTGCCCTCCAGGTCCTTGCCAGGATGGGCAACGGTAAGCCACTGTGTGAATTGTCAAAAACGTAATTGTTAGGACCAAAAGTTTCCCAATCAGGACGGGAACCTCCAATTACAGAGGATGTCTCCACACACTATAGCGGACCTGGGCAAAGTGCGGCCCGAGGGCCACATACGGCCCGCGAGCCGCTCCTGTCTGGCCTGTGGACAGTTTTTAACATCAAAACCATTTATAGCTTTTTGTCTAAAGTTGAACAGTTACTTATCTTTAACATACTGCAAAAAAACCCTCTTTAATATTTGTGAAGATTAACATGTTTAAAATAAAAACAATCATAACATCACTGTTTCATTTTATTTATAGTAAAGTTGGTTTGGCCCCCCAACACAGTTCAGATTTTTCATGTGGCTCCCTTATAGAAATTAATTTCCCACCCCTGCACTACAGGATGTTTCCAGTCATTTCCAAGTTATGATATATATAGTAATTAGGGCTCACTAATAAAAAAATGAACTGTGGGGTTAGTATCTCTGAGAATCTCAGGGGGGGAAAGCAAACGGATTGTTCCTGTATCAAACAAAGAAGAAAAGCATAGATGGATGGATGATGAAACTCTTAAACATGTTAGCAACAGATGAGAAACAAAAGTAAAGATGGTCAGAAACAGTTCAGGATCCTAAATGCAATTTATCAGAGACTGGACTAAAAGAATTATTATAACCAGTGCAGGCAAACAAAACAAAAGAGGAAAAATGAGATATCTCTTCCATAAGATCTGATAACGGCAAATCAAAATGGAATTTCAACTAAGTTTCGGGTTGATCAAAGATGACAGGAAGTATATGACCAAGGTAAAATAAAGAGAAAATGGAAATGTATACTGAAGAACTATAGACAAGAGATGCAAGATTGACAGAGTCATTCAAAGGAGACTCCTCTGATGAAGAGCCTGCATTTGGATAAAGTAAAATGGAAGCAAGTCTCAAAGCTCTTGAAAGAAGAACACCACCAAGAGTAGATGGGATAACAATGGAACTCAATCTATCAATGTCCTAACAACAATATGTCAACAATAAAAGAAAGGAGACATCAAAGGGTGCAGTAAATAGAGGAGCACTGCATTAATTTCCAGATGCAAGGAAAGTGATTTTTGAGATTTTACAACAAGGGCTTTTACCACCTATCCAGGAAGAAATGCCTAATGTTCAAGCTGGATTCAGAAAGGGATGAGGCATTAGAGATCATGTGGTAAAAATATGCTGGCTACTGGAGTGCATCAAAGAATTTCAAAAGGAACTAATTCTGTGCTTTACAGGTTACAGCAAAGCCTTTGGGTGGATCATGGAAAACTGTGGAACATTCTAAAAGAAATAGGCATGCCATAATGTTGGGTGCTACACTCAATATGCCAGCAAGTTTGGAAAGCACAGCAGTGGCCAGAGGCTTGGAAAATATCAGTCTACATCCCAATCCCAAAGAAAGGCAGTGCCAAAGAATGCTCCAACTACCGTACAATTGCACTCATTTCACACGCTAGCAAGGTTATGCTCAAAATCCTGCAAGGTAGGCTTCAGCAGTATGTGGACCGAGAACTCCCAGAAGTACAAGCTGGATTCCGAAGAGGCAGAGGAACTAGAGACCAAATTGCTAACTTGCGCTGGATTATGGAGAAAGCCAGAGAGTTTCAGAAAAATATCTACTTCTGCTTCATTGACTACGCAAAAGCCTTTGACTGTGTGGACCACAGCAAACTATGGCAAGTTATTAAAGAAACGGGAGTGCCTGACCACCTTATCTATCTCCTGAGAAATCTATATGTGGGACAGGAAGCAACAGTTAGAACTGGATATGGAACACCTGATCGGTTCAAAATTGGGAAAGGAGTACGACAAGGCTGTATATTGTCCCCCGGCTTATTTAACTTATATGCAGAATACACCATGCGGAAGGCTGGACTGGAGGAATCCCAAACTGGAATTAAGATTGCAGAACGAAATATCAACAACCTGCGATATGCACATGATACCACTCTGATGGCAAAAGGTGAGGAGGAATTACAGAACCTCTTAATGAGAGTGAAAGAGGAGAGCGCAAAAAACGGTCTGAAGCTCAAAAAACTTCAGACTTCAAAAAAAAAAAAAGATCATGGCCACTGGCCCCATCACCTCCTGGCAAACAGAAGGGGAAGATACGGAGGCAGTGACAGATTTTACTTTCTTGGGCTCCATGATCACTGCAGATGGTGACAGGAGACAAGAAATTAGAAGATGCCTGCTTCTTGGGAAGAAAGTGATAACAAAGCTAGACAGCATTTTAAAAAGCAGAGACATCACCTTGCCAATAAAGGTCCACATAGTCAAAGCTACAGTTTTTCCAATAGTGATGTATGGAAGTGAGAGTTGGACCTTAAAGAAGGCTGACTGCCGAAGAATTGATGCTTTTGAATTGTGGTGCTGGAGGAGACTCTTGAGAGTCCCCTGGACTGCAAGGAGAACAGATCTATCCATTCTGAAGTGCTCACTGGAAGGACAGATCCTGAAGCTGAGGCGCCAGTACTTTGGCCATCTTATGAGAAGAGAAGACTCCCTGGAAAAGACCCTGATGTTAGGAAAGTGTGAAGGCAAGAGAAGAAAGGGACGACAGAGGACGAGATGGTTGGACAGTGTCACCGAAGCGACCAACATGAATTTGACCCGACTCTGGGAGGTAGTGGAGGACAGGAGGGCCTGGTGTGCTCTGGTCCATGGGGTCACAAAGAGTCTAACATGACTTAATGACTAAACAACAAAAATGTTATTAGTCCTGGAATATACAGTAGCTTGTATTTGGGGCAAAAAATTGCTGTTAGGACAGAAAATTGAGAATCGGAATGGTTTCCTATTCACAAAGATGTCAGACAGGTATGTATTTTATCCTCCTATTTACAGAGCACATCACGTGAAAAACTGGATTTAAAATAAGCAGCTAAGACCATATTACTAGCAGAAAACAGCAATGACTTGAAACTATGACTGTGAAAGGTTAAAGAAAGTATTACAGTTAAACATTAATATGACAAAAATCATGAGTGCTGAAGAATTTTATACCCTTGATTCAGTCCTTAATCCAAAGGGAAACTGCAGCCAAGAAAACAAACAAACAAACAAACAAACAAACAAACAAACAAAACCAAGGCTAGGAAGAGCAACTTTAAAGGAAACAGAAAATATTCTTAAGAGCAAGAATTAGTCACTGAAGACCAATGCGCCTCTTCAGCCAGTCTGTGGCTCAAAGCTGGTATGCCCTCAGTAGAATACCAGGTGTGGCTACGTGCATTTCATTATTGGTTAAAGGTGGTCTGTGGCCCAATAACCTGTGGCTACCTATATTATTTGCAGAAAGATGTCTTTGCCAGCTGATGGCATAAGGCATTTACAGAGAAATTACATCTCTTAGGCTTCTCTGTGGATTTCCTACTGAGACAGCTAGCATAAAACCAATACTTATTCAACATTTTGAAGATAATAGACCTTCAGTACGCTCTAGCTTGTGCAGACAGGACTTGCTCACCACTGTGTTTTGGTTTAAATTTTAACTTCCACAAGCTAGCCAACTACTTATACCAAATTACAGCACAGAGGTATTGCTTTGCCTTTTCAAGGGCTAGGTTTAATAGCTTTCCCTCAGCCCTTTTAAAAGAGCATTTTAATAATACCCCATATGGTGAAAGGATTTTCCCTGTGGGAAAGAAATTATTGAGACCTTGGCGCACACAAATGTAGCCTATATAGGATCAAACACAGTCGATATCTTGGTTCACTCATGACTAAATGTCCTTCTCTACCTCCCACAAGCTATTTGAAGTTTCTGTTGTCTGGAAAGAATCAAATAATTACACAGTTAGTGGTTAAGTTTTTATTTTCAGCTATAAGAACTTACAAAACACTATAGCAAGATTTTATATTATGTATTCATTTTATCTATTTTATCTTTGTATGAACAGGTCTATGACTGCACAATAAAACTTACTTACTTCTTAAGAGCAAGAATTGGTCACTGAAGACAAATTCCCCAGGCATCCAGACAATGGTGTTCCCAGTTATTGTGTACAACTGTGCAAGCAGACAATGAAGAAAGCTGGCAGGGGAAAAATCAATTCCATTCAAAATGTGATGGTGGAGAAGAGCTTGGGACCACCAGAAGGACAAATAAGCGGGTTCTAGACAGGGACGGGGACTTGAGTCGCCGTTGGACTTAAGTTGCACTGCTGACTTGACTTAGAATCATAGAATCACAGAAAAGTGAAGTTGGAAAGGGCCTACGAGACCATCAAGTCCAACCTCCACTGCTCAATGCAGGAATACAATCAAAGCATATCTGCCAGGTGATTATCCAATTTTTTCTTGAATGCCTCCAATATTGGAGCACTTACTAACTCCCGAGGTAACTGGTTCCACTGTCATACTGCTCTAACAGTTAGGAAGTCTTTCCTGATATTCAAACAAAGTCTGGCTTCCTTTAACTTGAGCCCATTGTTGCGTGTCCTGCATTCTGGGATGATTGAGAACAGATCCTGCCCCTCCTCTGTATGACAGCCTTTCAGATATTTGAAAAGTGTTATCATATCGCTCCTCAGTCTTCTTTTCTCAAGGCTAAACATGCCCAGTTCTTTCAGCCTTTCTTCATAAGGCTTGGTTTCCACCCCCTTGATCATCTTTGTTGCCCTCCTCTGAACTTGTTCCAATTTGTTAGCATCCTTCATGAAGTGTGGTATCCAGAACTGGACACAGTACTCAAGGTGAGGCCTAAGCAGTGCTGAATAGAGGGGGACTAGCACCTCATGGGATTTGGAAACTATACTTCTATTAATGCAGCCTAAAATAGCATTTGCCTTTTTTTGTAGCCACATCACACTGTTGGCTCATATTCAGCTTGTGATCTACGACAATTCCAAGATCTTTTTTGCGTGTAGTTTTGCTGAGTTAGGTATTCCCCATCTTGTAACTGTGCAATTGGTTTCTTTTTCCCAAGGTGCAGTACTTTGCACTTATCCCTTTTGAATTTCATTCTGTTGCTTTCGGCCCAGTGATCCATCCTATCAAGGTCATTTTGAATTTTGTTTCTGTCTTCTAGTGTATTGGCTATTCTGCCCAATTTTGTATCATTTGCAAATATGACAAGCCTTCCCTGCACTTGGGGAGGGTGTTCAGTGACTCAGAGTAAACTCTTGACTCGGAACCCACCCACCCACCCATCCCTCCCTCCCTCCTTTTTTTTCTGGGGGAAAAAAGCTTGTTTTTAATAGGAATTCAATTTTGGGCCTTGGGACTTGGTACCAAAGACTCAGACACAGACTTAGGACTTGGATCCAAAGACTCTTGCCAACATTCTTGGCATGAGATCAAGTCAAGACTGAATACTTTCTAGAAGCGAAAAATCAAGATTATTGAATTCGAGGCATATAAGGAGAAAACAAGGCTCAATGGAAAAGATGCTGGGGCAGCAGGAAAATGGGAACATCAAACGTGAGAAGAATTGATTAAGTAAAGTAAGCCACGGCGGTGAGTTTGCAAGAAATAAGCAAGGCTTTTGAGGTTAGGATTCTTAAGAGCTCACTAACGCATGGGATTCTCATAAGTTAGAAGTGACTTTATAACAATGACAACCTGAATTAATATTGTATGTGTGCTATGTGCCATCCTGTTGGACCCTAATAGGACTTACACGGTAAGTGAGGGTATGACTAGACAAGGGAATTTGGAGTGATCCAGGTTGCATTTAAAAAGTTCTTATCTTTGGTGCAATATATTTTATTTCACATTGGAGCGAACCTTCCGTTCACACGGGAAACATTTCTTCTCCTGTGAGCCCAGTCCAGCCTTTCTCAAAATGGCTAATCTGAACCAGCCCTAAATTCTATTTCAGAATGAATACAGCCATATGTGTAACAGAATACACTCGATGCTACTTGTGCTTGGGGCAAGACTTTTCTTCTTTTCCTCCCTGGGACTGGACGATATGGTGGGCTAATGAATACAGAAACGGGTGGGAGAGGCTGGAGGAAGTTCACATTCACTACGGAAACAATTAAGATGCCGTTTTGTTTGAGCAGAATTACAGGCCGAAGGAGCTTTTGCCAGCTGCTGGAAGATGCCTCAAAAGAATCTATCAGAGAAAATAAAAATTAGATGTATGGAATCCTAAAATCCACCAGTCTGGAAAATAGGTTGGATTAGAACTCTCAGAAGCTTCAGCCAAAATAAGTAGTCGCCATGCAAATTTGAATCTTAAAAACTTCACCAATTTTCCAGCCTCTGTGGTCAAAATTTGCACATGACTATGAGGCTCTCTAACCTCCTTGAAAAGGAGGTTGTATTTATGGTATAGGATGATTCCAAGAAAAGTGGGTCTTCTTCATTGAGGAGTAACATGACTTTGTTTGTCAGGCTCTCATCAATGAAAACTCAGATTAAGCATGGAAAACTCAAAAAACATACACTCTTTCTTTTTCTATTTTGATTGGTCATAATCAAGGTGTTGAATATGACTGAGCACTTTACTTGATTAGATGTTGAAAGCAGCTGAGCATGCTGGATTATATAATGGTCTTCAAGGATTGTGGCAGATGATGAAGATCAAATATACATCCAGATTTATATTCACCTGGGGGAGTTTTATTTTGTTTAGCTGGTGTTCAGGAAAATGTAGGATTCCTTCTTTATTTGAAATCAAAGAGTTTGCTTGCTTCCATCACAGATGTACCTCTTTTCATCAAGGACAAGCTGTTGATTGGCAAAACAAGGGAGCATAAATTGGCTTTGCAAGAAGGAAGAAGGAAGTTTGAGAAGCTCAATAAATTGTTCAATGAAGGAATGGTAATGTAGACCACACAGGAGACTGTACATCCTTCCAGCCCCAGTTACAACAAACTGCTGTCAGTTACCTTCACTTCAGGTTATGAGCTACTAGTAAAGACTAACTTGGTGCCGAATATAATTGCTCTTCTCTATTACTTAGGGCTAATTTTCATCTTGACTATGCAAAAGCCTTTGACTGTGTCAACCACAACAAACTATGGCAAGTCCTTAAAGAAACAGGAGTGCCTGACCACCTTATCTATCTCCTGAGAAATCTATACGTGGGACAGGAAGCAACAGTTAGAACTGGATATGGAACAACTGATTGGTTCAAAATTGGGAAAGGAGTACGACAAGGCTGTATATTGTTCCCCTGCTTATTCAATTTATATGCAGAATACATCATGCGAAAGGCTGGACTGGAGGAATCCCAAACCGGAATTAAGATTGCTGGAAGAAATATCAACAACCTCCAATATGCAGATGATACCACACTGATGGCAGAAAGCGAGGAGGAATTAAAGAACCTCTTAATGAGGGTAAAAGAGGAGAGCACAAAAATGGTCTGAAGCTCAACATCAAAAAAACTAAGATTATGGCCACTGGTCCCATCACCTCCTGGCAAATAGAAGGGGAAGATATGGAGGCAGTGACAGATTTTACTTTCTTGGCCTCCATGATCACTGCAGATGGTGACGGCAGCCACAAAATTAAAAAGACACCTGCTTCTTGGGAGGAAAGCGATGACAAACCTAGACAGCATCTTAAAAAGCAGAGACATCATCTTGCCGACAAAGGTCTGCATAGTCAAAGCTATGGTTTTTCCAGTAGCGATGTATGGAAGTGAGAGCTGGACCATAAGGAAGGTTGACCGCCAAAGAATTGATGCTTTTGACTTGTGTTGCTGGAGGAGACTCTTGAGAGTCCCCTGGACTGCAAAGAGAACAAACCTATCCATTTTGAAAGAAATCAACCCTGAATGCTCACTGGAAGGACAGATCCTGAAGCTGAGGCTCCAATACTTTGGCCATCTCATGAGAAGAGAAGACCACTTGGAACAGACCCTGATGTTGGGGAAGTGTGAAGGCAAGAGGAGAAGGGGATGACAGAGGATGAGATGGCTGGACAGTGTCACCGAAGCGACCGACATGAATTTGACCCGACTCTGGGAGGTAGTGGAGGACAGGAGGGCCTGGTGTGCTCTTGTCCATGGGGTCACGAAGAGTCAGACATGAGTTAACAACTAAACAAAATTTGCATCTCCACGAATATAACTGGATTCTACTCCCTAAGGATTTTGGTATATTTTTCTCCCTAAGGATTTTGGTATTTTAACTGGCTCAATTAAAATGTTCTCTCTGAGGTGTTTTTAGGTTTTAGGAGAGTTTTCCCATTGTGTTATGCCTGTTGCAGCCTATTCATGTGCTTCAGTACAATGAATACAGAAATTAACACACACAAAGGGATACTGTCTCTGAATGAGTGCATACAAATAGCCTACTGCCATTACGTGACTCGATGCTGAAAAAGCCTGATAAAATTAATTGGCTATATATCTTTGCAGCTTAAAAAACCGATTTTTCACCTGAATGGGAAGCCAAGAGTGAATATAGCAAAGACACCTGTGCTGGATTGTAAGCAAAATTCATTCCATTTGCTCAAAAGCAGCATAAAAATAATCCCAGTGTGCTATGGGGTCACTCAAACACTTCATCAATTTAGAAGTCCTGAGATACTGAGCATCCCACGACTGATGAAGATTGTCTTAGAGGCACCTGCTGTTCAAGATGCTTCATGCTGGAAAGGATTCCCACCCTCAGGCCATCCTTTTTCTTCCCCATCACTCATCTCTGCATATACCTTCCTGGCCAAGATACACCTGAATATCAGTCACTCCTTCCGGGACATTTTCTCACTTCCTGAACCTGTCTGTGCTATTATGCCTATCCCAAAGGTACAGCAGGAGATCTATCAGTGCCAGTAATAAGCCACATCTCAGGAGCAAAATCACATTTTTCAGCAATGACCCATCATTTTTAAAACTGTTTGTTTTGGCAGGAAATCCTATTATGCAGCAGACACATATATCAATATTAAATAATGAGCTGGGAAGAAATATTTACTTAACTGCTCATAGGAAGCTCAGGAATGTTGCCTGATCCATCTGCTGCCTTCTGACCTAACCACTACCTGTCACAGTATTACCGATGAGTTGCCAGATAGTAACCTTGTTGTTCCCTACTCTAGCTGGGCATTATGCATCCCTCCTGGTGTTATTGGATTGCCTTCATCAACATAGCCAATAGCATATGGAGGAAATTGCTGATGCTTAGATTTCTTATCTCCTATGAAACCTTTCTGCATCACTACATAGCTGAGGACAGACCTCCGTCCATCATTCTTGGAGCACTTACAGTGGACCCTCTACTTAAGGAATTAATCCGTATTGGAATGGTGGCTGCAAGTCGAAAAGTCTGTAAGTCGAATCTCCATTGACCTACAATGCACTGAAAACCGATTAATCCCATAACCAGTGGTTTTTATTCTATTTTTATTCCATTTTGGTTTTTTTCTGGTCTGTAAGTCGATTCTCTAGCTGCAAGTCGAATCTAAATTTTGCGGCCAGAGAAGTCTGTAACTCGAAAAGTCTGTAAGTCGAGCCGTCTGTAAGTCGAGGGTCCACTGTATACCGTTGAACTTACACAGGTAAGAGCAGCAGAGGTTTGGTTATGCACAGTTTTTTTCCCCCAAAACATACACAGATTTCCCCCCCCAATAAATAACTTATTGTTTCAAAAAGTAAAAAAAAAAAATCAATAAATACTGTGTTCCATGAATTCAACACCAAAGGGGTTGAAGTGGTCTAGTTGCCCCCAAACACAGTAGGTATTTCTAATTCTGCTTCTAGATCCAGGGGGCCATAAGGCTGCTTACACATGGCGCTGTAGGAAAAGGATTCCCAACACTATGGAAGAGAACCCCAGTAGAGAGAACTGTCTGTTTGTGTATGTGTGCTTGTATGTGTTAACTGTTTCTGATTCACAATAACGTTTAGGGGGCATAAGCATTATACGTACATGGATTTTGAACTACGCAGGGGTTTGACGTCCCTAACCCCCAAGGTGGTTGTGTTAAAGAGTATGTTGCCAAGGGTGCTGGAATGCATTTGAGGGTGCACGCCTATTTTACCCAGGAGTTGAGCAGTCCGGGTAAGTTTCATTCTTAGTCTATATGTACTGTTCCAGCCTAGATGCTACCAAACTGCCTTGCTGAGGAATGTTTCACATGGAAATCAACACAGATGGGCAAGTTGTCTATTGAGGAGACATGGGGGGAAATGTCCACCATTTCTAATCTGCCCAATTTGAGAAGCTTACAAGTGATTCTCATCTTCCACATAACACAGTCTGAAAACTAATAGCAATAGTGCAGAATACCATAGATTCATAGACTTATGAAGGATGAGTGCCCACAATTTGCAGTTTCAAACACATGCTGCTGCCCCTCTTCTGTAACTTCAAAAGTGTTCCCTACTGAGGTTTTATCTGGTGCCTGCCCTCATAGTCAGATATCGGAAGTACGGCGCTCTCTGTGAATGGTTTTGTCCCCTGTCTCACAGCTCTTCTAGAGGATACCTCAACCAGCTAGCACCTTACGGCTCCTTAATCCTGCCACTATTTCAAAAGGCCTGTGAGATAAATATGCACGTTTCCTCATGACTTAAAGTTAATATAATTTCTCAATTCAGGCCTTCTTACCCTTGAGAAGTTTTCATAGGAATCAGCACATGCTCAAAGGGGCAATAAACTCATTCAAAGATTTGATCAAGAATGTAGTGGTGGGAGATGAAAGTTCGACTGGAAGAATTCAGCGTTCCATGTTAAAAATACTCTAACCTTAAAACAACCAAGTGTTTTTGGTAGCCGACGAAGGAATAGAATTGTTTTAGCATAAGCTTTCTTGGCTGGTGTTTGAAATGAGGAATATTAGAAAGGTGGATGGATAGAAATAAATAAATACAGATGAACAAGTGTAGTGCTGAAAATTTCTCCCATGAGATTCAATTTGGCAGAAAATAATTCCCCATCAAACAAAATTTCTAAGGAAGAGAAATCCAAGTGAGATTCAGAATTCTTATATTTATCTTGCTTATCAGGTGACAGAGGACTATGCGTACATGTGGTGTACAATCACTGTACAATCATCTCTCTGGCAGTGCACATCCATCCAGCTTCCCACACTTCAATTAGGGTCTGGGAGAAGAAACTATGAGGTAACTCTTTCCACAGGACTTTTTTTTTCAAGTAAGGATATACAGCCAGCGAGAAAATGTGCAGAGTCATGAATCAAAAGGACTGAAGAGAATGTTTCGGTTGCATTCTAAACATGCAAAAGATTATAGCCTTAATAAAAAGGCACAATAAAAACCCCAGAGAGTCCATCTCTTAAAATTATCCCATGTCATAAAATTTTTAAAAAACATACATCAGCAGTAATATATTTCAGTCAGAGATACAGAGATCATATCTCTAAAAAAAGCATTGAAAAATAAAAGTTACAGTTTTAAACAAGTGTTTATAGCTTTTGCTTATTTCACATATAGAATAAAATTATTTAGTGATGTTCTTACGCAACCAAGCCAGCCTTTTGCCCATGAGACTCCATGGAGGGAAAACCATGATATTCTTGCTTATTCTGCCTCTGTCCTGCTTTTTGGTTCTTGAGTTCTGTGGTTTCTCATTGTTTGGGGCTGCCTGCTTCATGTTGCCTGCTTCTGGTAAAGAAGCCTGCTGCTGTTTGCTGCGCTAGCCAACTCACATTTAGAGATGGGCATGAACTGGAAAAACTGGGTTTTGTGATGGTTCCCTGCTGTTTACAAACCACAAACTGTAGACTTCCATGAACTTTCCGATTAAACAAATTGTTTTGTGGTTTGTGCAATGTGGGACTTCTGGGAGTGGTAGAACAGTCTCTGCACGAGTTAGAAATGCCAGACTCACAGTGACTCTTCAGCTCACTCTCCTCCCTACCCCCTCTTTACTTTAGCAGGTGGCTAGAGAGCACTTTTCTGGGAAGACCTGCTTTGGGGGGAGGCTATTACTCATACATCCCTAATCCGATCTTTGCCAAACTTGGAGGGGGGTAGGCTGACAAGTCACTGGGAGTTTGACATCTCTAACTCATGAGGGGGCTGTTCTATTACTCCTGGCAGTCTCAAATCACATGAACCATGAAGCATACAAATTTACCAATGCCAATAATAGCGCAGCATCTCATTTTGTTTTGGGTAGGCGCATTTCCCCAAAGTACCCTGAAACCATGACGCAGCCCAATTCCATGGGTTTGTTTGTGTGTGTGTGTGTGGTTCTTTGTTTGTTTTGTTTTTTGGCTCTGTGGTTCATTTCATGCCCACCTCTACTTACAGTCACTCAAATTCTTTGGTTTTGGTTGGGGCTAAAATAGAAATCCCAATGGACGTCTCTTGCAGAAAAAGCTGATAAGGCTGTTTTTATAAACAAGAAGACTAGTCTTGCCCCTGAAACAAGGATACAGTGTTTTTCTGTGGGCTTCTGCTCTGGTAGAAGGCCATATGTTTTACAACGAGTTCTTGTCAGGGTTGCAAACTCCAGCTCAAGGACAAGGGGCTTTGCTGCAGTTGTGGAGCCTTTGACCTTTTACATGCATTTTGCTAACCTGGTGATGCTGGCTGCTTGCCCTGAAGCAACCTCTTATAGAGATGCAGTAAATTGCTGCTTGAACCTCACTGATGGAGCACGAACCACATTTTCAGGGTTACAGTTTTTAAACCCTCTCCATTATTTCCATACTTTATCTATACAAAACATCACAGTTTTGATGGTCATACAGGGACGCTAGATAGAAATCATTGTGCAGAAGGCAAGCGGTGACTCTCATGCCGAACTTCAAAATCCACTGGGATTTTAGAAAAAGAATAAAGCTGTACTACCACCACTGCTCATGGTGGGCCTTTGCCTCTGGGGAAATGGTGGGAGAATGTCTCCAGGCCCCCAATTTCTCCCACCACAGAGATGGCAGGGAATGTCAAAAAGCCATTTGTACACAGCTGTGAGATAAACAAGAGACAGAACAACTTAGTAAAGGAAACCACATTCTTGTATTTGCAAGAGATGAGTAGGACTATTGGTGACAGGATTTTTTGGAGGTTACTAATTCATGTGGTTGCCATAAATCCAAAGTGATCCCATGGAATTTAACTACAACATCAGATAAAGAATGAAAGGAAATCACCCCCACACCCCTGAAAGTCAGTTTTAGACATCTCTGCCTGCTTCCTTGGCACAGGGTACTGCTTTGATGAAACAAAAGGCCAAAGACATTATTATGAAATATCTCATCTGTTGAATTTTCTCTTAAAAGCAGCCAGAGGGGCAGAGATGAGAGATGAGTGGAATCAGAATCACAGCACTCTGTAGGTGCTATTTACTCCTCAGCTATTATTATTTTTTTGCCCCCAGAAGGAAGTCTGGATTAAGTGGGCTGCAGTCCATGAAAGCTTTTGCCAAATGTAATGCATTTGCATTTAAGATGCCACAAGCCATTCTTCTTGGTTCTGCTGCAATTGACCAACAGAGCTTGCTTCTAGAAATCATATTTTAACACTGATCACAAAAATAACTGTTTACAATTTGGTAGAGGAATTGTGGGAGAAAGTGTTGCAGTACTTCCTCAAATGATACACTCCCAGTCCAGTTCCCCTTTCCTCTCCCACACCTGTTTTCAAAAGAGATTTAAAACAATAAGTAAGAACACCAGGCACAGATCTCTCCAAGGTCTTATGGCGTGTGGGCTTTTTTTTTAAATCTGAAAAACTGCTGAATTTTTTTTTCCTTACTGCTGTTGCTGTCAAATGAGGCTACTGGTTATGATTAGTCAGCCGAGTTGTTTATTTTAAATCAACAGTATAAGCAATGATCAAAGATCATTTCCCAGTGAACTGAAGCAAAAGGAAAAACTGCATGGAAGACAGAAATTAGGAGTGTAAATGTGTCTGTTGGGAGGGAGAGGCCTTGGCTCAGAAAAGCAGTCACATTAAAAGGACATGCAGTATAATGCTTTATAAGGATGTGGTGGCACTGCGGGTTAAACCGCAGAAGCCTCTGTGCTGCAAGGTCAGAAGACCAGCAGTCATAAGATCAAATCCACACAACGGAGTGAGCCCCCGTCGCTTGTCCCTGCTCCTGCCAACCTAGCAGTTTGAAAGCATGTAAAAATGCAAGTAGATAAATAGGTACCACCCCGATGGGAAAGTAACAGCATTCTGTGTCTAGTCGTGCTGGCCACGTGACCATGGAAACTGTCTACAGACAAACGCTGGCTCTACGGCTTGGAAATGGGGATGAGCACCGCGCCCTAGAGTCGGACACGACTGGACTAAATGTCAAGGGGAACCTTTACCTATAATGCTTTGCAAGTTTACAATGAAGTGGCTTCCATCCACTGTGGTGTGTGTAGGATTGTTCATTTCCTTGATTTCAATCCTATATTAAGTCATTAGCTGAAATCTTGTTGCTTAACATAGAAAGTCACACGAGAGTAGGCCTACTGAATCAGTGGGGATCTGGTGAGCCTGCTTCTTGGCAAGTTCCATTGATTCAAATGGGCTTACTCTAGTTGTGATTTGCTATGCTAGGTAAGCTGCAACTAGATTAGGCCCATTTGAAACAATGGAATTTACGGAGCTCTTAATTCACCATATCTCTGATCCAGTGGACCTACTCTCGTGTGACTTACTACATTAAGCAACAGGATTTTGGCCACTATGTTTTAAGACTGCAAATTTATTTCTCTTTTCCCCTGCTCTAAATAGAACAAATGTGTCAGATTCAGGGAATTTTAAACAGCAACTTGTGAGGGAAAACATTTCAAAATTTACTTGTTTACCTCATTCCCAGGCCTGAAGCAGACATTTTGTGCTCATGAGGCCTGAGGGTGTATGTGGAACAGTTTCAGCACAGAACAGGTAAATAATGGGGTAAACCTAACACATTTAGAGCACATTCCAATGCTTGTCTACTCAGAAGTAAGTACCATTGTGTTCAATAGCACATTCCTAGGTAAGTGTGAATATCGAATTATAATCTTATTGCATTAAATACATACTACAGATTTTAATTTCATAAAAATTTTAAAAGGAAAGGTAAATCTATTACCCAGAACACGGGAAGGCAGGAGCAGCTTGATAATAGATTACCCTCTATGTGCTTTACATTTTATTTTCTTCAGTAAATGAATGAGATCAGAGACGGGAAATATGGGACCCTCCAGGTATATTTGGTTTGCAACTCCTATGATCTCTTACCATCTGTTATGCTGGCTGGTGGTGCAGTCCAACAACACCTGCAAGGCCAGAATTTTGTCCAGCCTTGGCGTAGATAATAACTGAAATATATTTATTGTTGTTAATAAAAGAAGGGAGTGTGTATGTCTTTGTGTCAGAGCCTAAACCATGATATCTACACAGCCAAAATTTGGCATGCATACAAGAGGCTAGTGGCCTTATACACATGGGAATTATTTTTTTATCACATTCATTACTTAACAGTAATTAATTTAAACATGCCCGTTTGTCTGAAGCCTGCAATGCCAACCTGAGTTGCTAGATGGTCTCTCCAACCAAGGTGTATCTATATAGTCAGTACAACTTGAAGCTGAGAATAGGTAGTAAGGAGTAGTCAAAGCAGGAGAGAAAAGCCTACAGCTTTACCCTCTTCCTTCAGTGGAGCATCACTTGATCATTGGTGTGGAACAGGCAGACTCTTCCCTGTGGGATCACTTGCAGGATTTTCTGCCTCAGGTGTCAAAATTGATTTGGAAGGTGTGTGCTGGAAGGTGCATATGCTCACATTCTTCTTACGAGGCAAAGCAGATTGAGCCTTTCCCTTTTTAGTAACCAGCAGCTGCCACTATTTTATGAATAAGAGAACTTAGAAAAGGTTGCACAATTGTCGTGTTTTTGTAAGTTTGTTGTATTAAAGTATTAAATCTAACCATGCAGGTTGAGGAGGTGATGTCTATAACTTATCCAAGCTCTGATACTAATTACTCGAAGTCTGGATAGTTGAGATTCAAGCATGTGTTATTCCTCAGAATTGGAGATGCTACATAATCCAATATTTTATGCATAAAATCTTGTAAATATGAATAAGGTTTGGGAAAGAAAGTTCATTACACAACTCTAGGCCTACATCACATTATTTATCGAAGGATTTAAGTTGAAGACATAAGAGAACAATTGCATTGACCCTCATCCACTTATGCTGAAATGTTACTTCCGCAGAGGCATGCTTTGTTACAAAATTCATACACAACTGGACCTACCATGTCACTTGAAGAATTCCATACAATGTTTCCAAATTTCAGCCACATGACACGTATAGTTTTTTCCACCAACAAAACCATTGTCCCTGGAAATCTCTTGCTTGATTCGTTTTTGTCCCAGTCAATGCAATGTAATGAGATTTTTTTTAAAAAAACTCCACATACCAATTTTTGGCCATCCACGAGGCCAAGAAGTAGAAGTGATATATGGTGAAGTAGTCAAATTGAAAAAGATCGTTTGAGAAATATATTTTTTGCATGATTCTATTATTCACCTTTGTTTTTTGTCAGTAGGTTAGCCTCACTCAGGGAGTGGAATTTTTTATTGATTGATTGATTGATTGATTGATTGATTGATTGATTGATTGATTGATTGATTGATTGATTGATTGATTGATTGATTGCATTTATAGCCTGCCCATCTAGTCATATAGACCACTGGTTCTTAACCTTGGGTTACTCAGGAGTTTTGGACTGCAACTCCCAGAAGCCTTCACCATCAGCTGTGCTGACTGGGGTTTCTGGGAGTTGTAGTTCAAAAGCATCTGAGTAACAAAGGTTAAGAACCACTGATATAGACTACTCTGGGCAGGTAACAACATATCATATAACAAATTACAGTTTAAAATCATAACAATATATTACTAAAAAACACAATGATCCAAGATGAGGGAAAACATAAGAAACAAATTCAGACAGTGGATGGAAGAAAGCCTTGCTTAAACAGCCAGGTTTTCAATTGGCGTTTAAAGATGGCCAGGGAAGGGGCCATGCGAATCTCAGGAGGGAGGCTATTCCAAAGACGAGGAGCCACCACCGAGAAGGCCCGGTTTCTTGTTTTTTCCTTCTGGGCCTTCTTCTAACCCTTCTTCTAACCCTGACCTTAACTTTTTTTTCTAGTTCTCAATAAGGAGAAGAATTCCTCTGGAATCGGAAAACAACCCACTCAATGCAAGGAGCCTTTTGAAAAGTGTGTGTGTGTGTGTGTGTGTGTGTGTGTGTGTGTGTGTGTGTGTTTGTCTGTCTGTTTGTTTGTTTGTTTGCTGCCTTTTTTCCCATGGGGGAGATGATGGATGATTGATTTAAAGAGAAAGAAAATAATCAATATTTCTTGAGTACAGTAGATGTAAACAAATGCAGTATCTGAGGGCGTTCAGCACTTAAGAATGAACAGCTCCCTTCATGTCTGTAATTCTGCGCAACTGTGCAAGAGGCTTAAGCAACCAAGGACCAAGTTTTTAGGGCAACCAGAGGGAAACATAATGATAGAATGTCTCTCCCCTGGCAGTGCTAGGGCCTTTCCACCCTATACCACCTGAGTTTATAAATTCAAACAAACCAAGTCATTTTTTGTATGAAATAAAACTTTAAAAGAGAATAAATTCCTTTCTTTGTTGCTACTTCTGGGAGGTGGGGGGCAGAGCAACTTCAAGGAAACAAGGGCAGAATCAGAGTGATACTAAAATTCTAGACCTGTGAATTGTTTCCCATGATTAGCCTCCACCAGGGGAAAAAACACCACATGGCATTAAAATGAACCAGTCAGTGCCCTTTTCAGACAAAGAGGCACCACCTATTGCTCTGATTTCATTCATTGGCCAATGAATGAAATCAGAGCAATAGTTGATACATCTATTCACCCCTGCTGACACAGACACAAAGAAACAGAAGTGAGGTAGTATACTTCCTCTAAACAATCTAAATGGTGAACATTAGATACTAAACGCCTCCTTGAATCCAACCACACACTTCTAGTTGGTGCTGTGTTTGTGCACTTCTCTTTCCAGAGAAAATCATCTGATATGAATGTTGTTACTCAGTTTTTGTGACTGTCAGATATGTCACTTTCCCCTGCATCTTTGTATGCATGTTAATGTACTGGTAATTTTATAAATTACTATTTTATGCTGGTTGGATAATTCAGTGAGCCAGAGATTTGATTCCCCACTTTGCCTCTGTGGAAAGTAGCCAGCCTGTGTAGCCTTAGTCAAGTTGCAACATCCCAGTGCTCTCCCAGGAGAAGGGAACGGTAAACCACTTCTCAATACTCTATAATGTAAAAAAACTTTAAAAGGATTTCCATAAGTCAGAACCGACTTGACACTACACAGTTATTTTATTATGCATTTTCAGATTGTATGCCTGTATTTACCATATTTACCAATCCATGCTCCTTCATGGATTGCTGCTCCTTCATGGATTGCTGCTCCTTCATGGATTGCTGCTCCTTCATGGATTGCTGCTCCTTCATGGATTGCTGCCTTGTCGTGGCGAAGGGGCTTGAGTAACTCAGAGAAGCTATGGGCTATGCCGTGCAGGGACACCCAAGACGGACAGGACATAGTGGAGAGTTCCGACTAAACGCAATCCACCTGGAGTAGGAAATGGCAAGCCACTCCAGTATCTTTGCCAAGAACGCCCCATGATCAGAAACAAAAGGCTAAAAGATATGACGCTGGAAGATGGGCCCCTCAGGTCGGAAGGCGTCCAACATGCTACTGGGGAAGAGTGGAAGACAAGTACAAGTAGCTCCAGAGCTAATGAAGTGGTTGGGCCAAAGCCGAAAGGACGCTCAGCTGTGGACGTGCCTGGAAGTGAAAGGAAAGTCCGATGCTGGAAAGAAAAATACTGCATAGGAACCTGGAATGTAAGATCTATGAACGTTGGGAAGCTGGAGGTGGTCAAACAGGAGATGGCAAGAATAAACATCGACATCCTGGGCATCAGTGAACTAAAATGGACAGGAATGGGCGAATTCAGCTCAGATGATTATCATATCTACTATTGTGGGCAAGAATCCCGTAGAAGGAATGGAGTAGCCCTCATAGTCAACAAAAAAGTGGGAAAAGCTGTAATGGGATACAATCTCAAAAATGATAGAATGATGTCAATACGAATCCAAGGCAGACCATTCAACATCACAATAATCCAAGTTTATGCACCAACCAGCATTGCTGAGGAGACTGAAATTGAACAATTCTATGAAGATTTACAACACCTTCTAGAACTGACACCAAAGAAAGATGTTCTTCTCATCCTAGGGGACTGGAATGCTAAAGTAGGGAGCCAAGAGATAAAAGGAACAACAGGGAAGTTTGGCCTTGGAGTTCAGAACGAAGCAGGACAAAGGCTAATAGAGTTTTGTCAAGAGAATAAGCTGGTCATCACAAACACTCTTTTCCAACAACACAAGAGGCGACTCTATACATGGAAATCACCAGATGGGCAATATCGAAATCAGATTGATTATATTCTCTGCAGCCAAAGATGGAGAAGCTCTATACAGTCAGCAAAAACAAGACCTGGAGCTGACTGCGGTTCTGATCATCAGCTTCTCATAGCAAAATTCAAGCTTAGACTGAAGAGATTAGGAAAAACCACTGGGCCACTCAGGTATAATCTAAACCAAATCCCTTATGAATACACAGTGGAAGTAAAGAACAGATTTAAGGAACTAGATTTGGTGGACAGAGTGCCTGAAGAACTTTGGATAGAGGCTCGTAACATTGTCCAGGAGGCAGCAACGAAAACCATCCCAAAGAAAAGGAAATGCAAGAAAGCAAAGTGGCTGTCCAACGAGGCCTTAGAAATAGCAGAGAGGAGAAGGGAAGCAAAATGCAAGGGAGATAGGGAAAGTTACAGAAACTTGAATGCAGACTTCCAAAGAATAGCAAGGAGAGACAAGAGGGCCTTCTTAAATGAACAATGCAAAGAAATAGAGGAAGATAACAGAAAAGGAAAGACCAGAGATCTGTTCAGGAAAATTGGACATATTAGAGGAACATTTTGCGCAAAGATGAACATGATAAAAGACAAAAATGGGAGGGACCTAACAGAAGCAGAAGATGTCAAGAAGAGGTGGCAAGAATACACAGAGGAATTATATCAGAAAGATTTGGATATCCCGGACAACCCAGACAATGTAGTTACTGACCTTGAGCCAGACATCCTGGAGAGCGAAGTCAAGTGGGCCTTAGAAAGCCTGGCTAACAACAAGGCCAGTGGAGGTGATGGCATTCCAGTTGAACTATTTAAAATCTTGAAAGATGATGCTGTTAAGGTGCTACATTCAATATGCCAGCAAGTTTGGAAAACTCAACAGTGGCCAGAGGATTGGAAAAGATCAGTCTACATCCCAATCCCAAAGAAAGGCAGTGCCAAAGAATGCTCCAACTACCGTACAATTGCACTCATTTCACACGCTAGCAAGGTTATGCTCAAAATCCTCCAAGGTAGGCTTCAGCAGTATGTGGACCGAGAACTCCCAGAAGTACAAGCTGGATTCCGAAGAGGCAGAGGAACTCGAGACCAAATTGCTAACTTGCGCTGGATTATGGAGAAAGCCAGAGAGTTCCAGAAAAATATCTACTTCTGCTTCATTGACTATGCGAAAGCCTTTGACTGTGTGGACCACAGCAAACTATGGCAAGTTCTTAAAGAAATGGGAGTGCCTGACCACTTTATCTGTCTCCTGAGAAACCTATATGTGGGACAGGAAGCAACAGTTAGAACTGGTCATGGAACAACTGAGTGGTTCAAAATTGGGAAAGGAGTACGGCAAGGCTGTATATTGTCCCCCAGCTTATTTAACTTATATGCAGAATACATCATGCGGAAGGCTGGACTGGAAGAAACCCAAGCCGGAATTAAGATTGCCGGAAGAAATATCAACAACCTCCGATATGCAGATGATACCACTCTGATGGCAGAAAGTGAGGAGGAATTAAAGAACCTTGTAATGAGAGTGAAAGAGGAGAGTGCAAAAAACGGTCTGAAACTCAACATCAAAAAAACTAAGATCATGGCCACTGGTCCCATCACCTCCTGGGAAATAGAAGGGGAAGATATGGAGGCAGTGTCAAATTTTATCTTCCTGGGCTCCATGATCACTGCAGATGGAGACAGCAGCCCTGAAATTAAAAGGCGCCTTCTTCTTGGGAGGAAAGCGATGACAAATCTTGACAGCATCTTGAAAAGCAGAGACATCACCTTGCCAACAAAAGTCCGAATAGTCAAAGCTATGGTTTTTCCTGTCATGATGTATGGAAGTGAGAGCTGGACCATAAAGAAAGCAGACCGCCGAAGAATTGATGCCTTTGAATTGTGGTGCTGGAGGAGGCTCTTGAGAATCCCCTGGACTGCAAGGAGAACAAACCTATCAGTTCTAAAGGAAATCAATCCTGAATGCTCACTTGAAGGACAAATCCTGAAGCTGAGGCTCCAGTACTTTGGCCATCTCATGAGAAGAAAAGAGTCCTTGGAAAAAACCTTGATGTTAGGAAGGTGTGATGGCAAGAGGAGAAGGGGACGACCGAGGATGAGATGGCTGGACAGTGTCTGCGAAGCAACCAACATGAACCTGACAGAACTCCGGGAGGCAGTAGAAGACAGGAGGGCCTGGCGTGCTCTGGTCCATGGGGTCACGAAGAGTCGGACACGACTAAACGACTAAACACACACACATTTACCATATATTGCATGTATTTTATAATACATGTAGTATGTATTTATGTTTATGTTTTTAATACTTTCATAGGGTATGGATAGTAAGTAGGGTAAGCATATTTGTTTTATATTTCATTTTATAGCAATATTGTATAAACACCATATCTATACTTAGACTAGCGGTTCCCAGCCTTGGGTCCCCAGATGTTCTTGGACTAAAATTCCCAGAAGCCTTCACCACTAGCTGTGCTGGCCAAGATTTCTGGGAGTTGTTGTCCAAGAAATCTGAGGACCTAAGGTTAGGAACCACCGATTTAGGCTGATGATCTAATCTGCAATGCAGTAATGCAGAGGATGTTCTCATGTGGCAGAATATGACTGAAAGAAGCAAACGCAAATCAAGGATTCACAGAGATAACCACAGGCTCATTTTTCTGTGAGTGGCTCTTCCTGCTCACAGACAATATCCTTCATTTGATCCATTTGTTTCTTGCAGCATTGTTAACTGTGCTCATTTTTTTAAGTGCAAGGGACGGCTGTTTGAAGCTTTATGTTTCAACACAACCAGCTGCCTAGTGGTGAAGATGCATGCATCTGCTTTGCACCACAGATGCACATCAGCAAGTGGGCATGTCTCTCTCTCTCTCTCTCTCTCTCTCTCTCTCTCTCTCTCTCTCTCTCTCTCTCTCTCTCTCTCTGTGTGTGTGTGTGTGTGTGTGTGTGTGTGTGTGTGTGTGTGTGTGTGTGTGTTGACAAAGCTGTGTTGGTCTGCCGCAGCCCACAGTGCAGCTCCACAGTGCAACTGGCTTTATCTGAAATATCACAAAGAGGAGGAAAGAATGATGGGACGCTTTCAAACCTTGCGGGCTGAGCTTTATGCGACGCTTCAGTGGCTGATGCTTTTTTTAGCTGCGCTGATTCCATCTGTGCCTACTTATAGCTCTGTCATTTGTTTGCTTTCCACCCAGATAAAAGGCTGGGGTGGGGAAGAGCTGTCAGTCATTTGGAGCTCTCGTGTGTTTTTTGTGACACGGTCACAAACAGAATCTGGTCTTGTACAATTCCCTTGGTTCAGCTGCATGCTTAGGCCCATTTCGCGGGGGGCCCTTTCCACACGGCCAATACGGTCTGAGATTTGTGTTTGGTTTTCGCCCCCTCTCCCCTCCCTTCTCTCAGTGCCTGAGCACAGATGGACTTGCCGGTCTGCCTCCCTCCCTCCCTCCCTCCTCCCCTCCTTCTTTTTAAATCATTGTCGACACTGTACACTTTGGTAAGCTCACACTGAGCAGAAGGGAAGGCTTGCTATGAATCACCAGAGCGTTTCCTCTTCAGCAGGAGAAAAACCCCTGCAGGCTTCTGTCCCAAATACCACCCATGCCAGCTTCAGTAAAAGGCTGCATCGAGGTCTTGAGTCATTCTTCTTCAGCTGCTCTAATCCTTTCCATACAGGATGCATGTTGGGGGGGGGGAAGGGCAGCATGGACTCTGTACAAATGCTCACTGTTTCATGTCCTATTTGTAGCAGTCCTTAGAACCCATGTGGTGTCAGGAGCCAGTGAAATGACTCTGATTTGTACAGCAAAGAATTTCACTTGAACTCTGAATCTTAGCATATTGACTCAGAAGGAAGTCTTGCTGGATGGCTTTCAACGTAAGCACCCTTACAGTCATAGCATGTTGGTTTATACACGAGTGCTTATGAGTACACCTTTTATAGTGACTCGCACAGCTGAATGAATAATTTGAAATAAGGTCTCTACAAATGGCCTTTTTATAAGGTGGTATCCCATTCAAGCACAGTAAATGTCAGTGAAACATTGTGAGTCATCAAAGATCTTTTCATACATTCAGAAAATGCTTAGGGAGATTTGGGGAACGTGCCCTCCATCCCCACTCTTGATCTTTATGTATTCTTCTGAACGTTGAGATGTTCTATCAACACATGGAAGAGAAGAGTGGGATCATATGCCTCTGACCCAACACATTTCTGTCATGTCTGAAAAGAGCCATCTCTTCATATCAGATCTCACAACAGGGACACTGACAGAGGAACAAGATTCTGTGGGAGACCAAGATGCCCAGTTTCTCCCTATGCATACCCCGGAAGCACTGTGGCAAGATCCAGTAATGTAATCCACAACATCCAGGGGTTTGTACACCTGCTCATTCTCCAGTGTGATTTTGTCAGCAATGCCTCACATCATTTCACCTTTGGCAAACAGGCCAGCCTGTGGGCAGATGATGCCCATAGGTTCTGCTCAGATCTTTGGACTAATGTATGAAGGGTTGAGTTGTTGAGCCAAAAGTGACAAAGCTTCTCTTCCACTTTCATGCCTTCATTCCATATGGACATATTTTGTGCATAGAATTCAAGTGTTGCAGATTCAAGTGATGTAAATATATGAGTGAAAGTGAGCAAGTGTGTGTGTGTGTGTGTGTGTGTGTGTGTGTGTGTGTGTGTGTTTGTTTGTTTGTTTGTTTGTTTGTTTGTTTATTTATTTATTTATTTATCCTGCCCAACTAGTAGTGCAGCTACTATTCTAGGCGGCAAACACAGCAAAACATAACAATAACAGAAAGCAATAAAAACATCAGTAGGAAAAGCACAAAAACCCAGGACCATAATAGGTGAGAACCAATGGGTGCAATAATCCAACAGGCCCATGGGTTGCACACCCCACCAACCCCCCAAACAAACAAACAAACAAACAAACAAACCAAAAACACAAAAACCATAGGAGGCAGACCAAGAGGCAAACATAACATTACTTTGGGGTGAACTAAAGAACTGTTTTGGAGAACAACCAGGTCTTAAGTTGCCTCTTGAAATCCATGTGAGGAAGGGGTGCTCACGTGTGTGACATATGATCCCATGGCTGGCCCAAGTCTTTCTTTCCTTTTCTTTTTAATTATTTCATCTCCCTCCCTCCCTCCCTTTTTGCATATGACAGAGTAGCAAATGGCACCCCACCCATCATCCAGGTCAAGGTGCACAGTACTTTGGTCTATAAGGCAGATAATTCCGCAGTCTCCCCTCTCTACTCCCAGAGGAGGAGGAGGAGGAATTAATTTTGCCTTTTCACGACATGCTAAATCTTCCGCTTGAGTCCCAGCACCAAGTAAGCATTTGATCTGGTCCCAATTGCCTGAAAGATAATGCCAAATGTTTCATGAAGCATCCAGACAGCTCTTTTACAGGAAGCATCAAGATGGAGACCGTCTACCACCACAAACATTGCATTAGTCCCATCTTCAGTTTTTGTGGCCAGCAGACCTTGACTTCTTGCTCCCCAGTCTTCTCCTGTCACAGAATGATAGGCAAGTTAATACATATTTACCAGCCGAGAAAGACCTCACCTGTTCCTACTATAATCTACTGCAATTCATCCTGTTCTCTCCACTGAAGTGAATATAGCAAACTACATGCTGGTACTCTCTGTGAAAGAAAGCTAATGTTCCAGTCACAAGTTACTCTGTCATGCCAGATTGATAAATGAGGATAGTGTGGATATCAGCCAGTGATCTAAGGCAACACCCTGGGCAGTCAAGGCATTGATATATATCCAATCCAATAAAGTCTTCATTGCAAGAGCAGAAAGTGTGCTTTCCACCTCTATTTTGCACAGAATCTGTGCATTAGTCCCCCATAAGTTCATATAGAAGGTCAGGAGGAATAGAGTTAGGAAAAGCTCCCCTTTTTGGACTTGAATCCTCAATATGCTGGCTGGGGGATTCTGGCAGTTGCAATCCAAAAAGTAATTTTTTTTCAGGCCCTGGCCAGAAGAATCATGGTATCACCATAGATAGCATAGCTCATGTCACTCTTGGAGTACTCTCAAATATACATTGGTTCAGCCATGATGTCAAGATTATCATGCCATTTCTACCCTTGCCCCCAGTGACTACATGGTGATGGTGGTTTTGTCTTGAGACTACCAGGTACATTGTAGGAAAATAGATCTGTGAATTAATGCCAGTGTGTCAGTAACATGTTTTTTGGCTCTTAGCTAAGCCAAAAGGAAAGGGGGAGGGAATGCCTTCCATTCTCCCTTCCTGTCTCCTCTCACTTCCAGGAGGAAGTTTTCAATTTTTCATAGGTAATGCAACGTATCTGTGTAGCCCTGATGGAGTTTAATTTTTTTAACTTCCTCTGCCCCTCCATGGAGCAGCAGGAGAAATTTTTTATTTGCCAGTATCCTGAAGTGACTCTCTTGGTAAGCCACTTCATGATATTGGAAATTCCTAGCAGAAGCAGGTTAGGGACAAATAGGATCACTAATATGCCAGTTGGATGTGAGGATCACCCCAAATGGCATACCAGATCTCTACCTGACCCTAAGCGGCTCTTTTTAATCTGCTCCAACCCACTCCATGTAAGACAAGCCCTAAGCTTTTTAAATCAGACACCTGCCTGTAAGCAAGTAAAGGCCTATCACCCAATGCAACTGAGTCTCTCTACTCTAAATGTATGCAGATGTGAAGTGTTATTCCTAGTCCCCATACAGGACTCTGGACAAGGAAACGCCACAATGATTAAAAATAGGGATGTATACTGTCTCTGACCTTGCCTGAACAGGGACACACAGACTGGGGCTCATTGCAATGATGATGGCAAACATAAATAGTTATGACATGGTATTGCAGAGAGTGTTAATCATCACCATCAGAATTATATCTGCTAGCATGATTTGCTTTCCTCCAGCACAGAGAACACAAGAAAAAGAGAATCAGGAGACAGGTGTTATGAATCTTGGCAGTGATACTACCATACCAACAAGAAAAGAGAAACCAAAGTGGGTAGATAGAGGGACGAAGGCCCTAACATCCTAAAGCTGAATCACTCAAAGGCCTTATAGGAATGCAGGCATACATCTGCACATACATGCATACTCAATCCGACTAGTTCAACTAACAAAGATTTTAAAAGGAGAGGGGGGAACCAAAGCCCACCAATGAAAATCCCTCACTTTGCACTGCAGCTGAAAACAATGAAGAGAACTGCTAGTACAGTCCAGTGATGTCATTCAGAGACCCCGAATCATTGGCGGGTGCAGGAGAGGTCTTGGGCTTCACTGCAGGGGAAGCTAATGTGAATCCAGGTCCTTCGGTGCCAGGTTATCGTTTTTCTTCTAACATTTTTGGCTCTCCCCATCACTACTTTTAATCACCTGGCTTTAAAAAACTTTTTTTAAAAAATTAGCCTTATGGATCCTGGAATTTAACATGAGGGATCTGTGGAAGGGGTGCCACTCCACCCTGTGAATGTATCTCGGGCCTCTACTTGACCCCTTGGCTGCCTCAGAACTGTGCAAGTAACTCTGATTTGGTCTGTCTTTACACATTTGTCCAAAATTAGCACACACTGAACATATAAGGACAATGATAACTTGGAACATCAGGAGCTGTTGTTATTGAAGATGCTACAAAATGGAATATCACAGGTCTTTAGAGCAAGAAATTATAAGAACAGTGACCATTAGACATGGAGCTAATGTGAATCCTACATCTGGAAGGAATGCAAGAGAAGTGCAGCCCACCTTTCTATCCAGAAGGAAGAGCTGTTCATCCAGAATCCCCATTTATCAATGTATGAAGTTCAAGAATAGGGACAAATGAATCTTTCGATTTGTTTTTCTCCCATTTTCCAACCGGTATGATTTTGCTCTCAACTTTGTTCTCAGCATTCTGGTTCATGTGATGGTTTGGGAAATACAAGTTAGTTAGGTACATGTTAAAACTGTGAAACGCCCCCCTCCCCCAAATTCTTCTACCACACGGCTAATAAATAAGCAAGTGTGAAGAATTAAGCATTTAATGAATAGGAGACTCAGACAGGAAAATTGGATTGCAGTGCAGGACATTTCAGCCTTTTGGCCAATGGGCTGCAGCCAATTTTACCTGGCGTATAACATTGTTTCCCGACATTAAAACGTATCGATTCCACCCTGAGTGAAAGCAGAACCTAAATCCAAGCCACTGAAAAGGAATTTAGGAGATACAAATGCTTGCCTCATAAGCAAGGAACTGTCTGTAAGAATAGAACTCAACATTTAATGCCGCATTTTATGATGTCCTATGTCTAGCAGCATGTCTATTTTTAGAGGAGGTGGTGCAGTATAATGTTACCTTTCAAAAGCAAAAAAGAAAGAAAGAAAGAAAAGAAAAATCTTTCCTCACAAAGAACAACTAATGGAATCGCAACATGTATTCTCTTACAGCTAACTACTTTCCATGATAGTAGCTAATTGTCTCCTAAACCCGAACTGGCTCCAGCATCTGCTTTTAATGAATGTAGACACTCAAGCAAATGTTTATTTGTCTGGGATCTGTTTGCAGTGATTAACCCATTAATTGACTGCACTCTTGGCTTGTCTCCACATTGTAAAGGGTGTACATTTGAGCTAGAGACGAGTCAACTCCCCTATTTTCATTGGACTGTTTTGAGGGAGGACCAAAGAAGAAGGCCAAATATGAGAGGGAAAATAGAGGAAGACTGAAACAAAATGGGGGTAGGAGGGAGGCTGAATATGAGACAGATTGACTCAATAAAGGAAACCATGGCATTGAGTTTACAAGATCTGAGCAGGATTGTTAGTGACTGAACCCTTTGGAAGTCACTAATGCCTAGGCCAAAATTCTCTTGCATAGCTATGCAAATGGCATACATTTTGAAAATAAATTGCCCCATGTTAAGAAATCACCATAGATACTATCAGTTGCTAATTTGGTCACACAGGTCACTATGCAACAGATAATGTCCTCAATGATTTCTTAACCTGTTTCCCCTCTAAAAGTTATCCTGTTTGTATTATACCACTGTAACTAGGCAAGAGGATTTGGACCACTGAGTTGCCAGAAGCAGGAAGCAACTTGACAACACATGACATCAGTGTTTGGAGGACAAGGCAACCGGCTTATTTTAATCCTAACTTGTAAGGTGTCCAAGGCAGATACTTCTCTTTGATTTCTTGTGGCTAGTTACACCAACAACGACAACAGCCCCATCCTGTCCAACAATAATGACTGAAACAAAATAAAATGTGAATTATGCTAGGTTTCTCAATATTCATACAAACTTATTTTAGCATTCTAAACACTAAAAGCACTTTAGCCCTTGTAGTGTTCTTAGAGTATTTGCAAGATCTGCATAGGTAAGTGTGTTATGTGGCAATCTTTTGTTTAAGAATGCATCTTTCTAAAGAGAGATTTCCCTTTTCATTGTGTTGCAGATAATCCTTGCGATAGTTACTGACTAGGCAACAGGGTTGTGTTCTTCGGATAGTTAGAGCCTGGCTAGAGAGAATGAACAATGAACTGGAAGAGGTGTGATCTCCCTGGAAAACCGCTTGGGCATTTTCTCCCTATGGGAGGGAGGCAGGAACCTCTCCGAGGAGAAGGACTGAATGAGATCTCCACCAAGAAGTGATTGACAAGGAAGCAACTAGAGGGAGCAATCACATGAGCACATCTTCAAAGGAGAAAGGAGAGCTGCAAAGTATAGTATGGGGAAATAAAATCTCAGTCCCATAGGTTTGTGTTCAGATGTTGAATTCTGGGGATGCAGATACAAGAAATGTGTGTGTGGTGGGGTTTGGTTGTGTAAAGTCATCCTGAGAGATGATTCAACTGCAGCTCCCAGTATTCTTTGTAATTGGCTGTGGCAACTGAGGCTGATGGGGGTTGCAGTCCAACAACATCTTAAAGGATCAATGTTGCCTATTCATCAGTTAAAGTAACTAGAGACCAAATGCTTCTGTTTATACAGAGGATGAATATCACCAAATTAGGGAGTGTTTGTCCTACCTTTCCCACAGCTCTGGTTCACTCTAACAAGAATCTAGAAGGGAAAGGAGGGAGTCTCTTTCTCTTGTTTCCTGAGGTGCAGACTGGATCCTACAGAGATCACATGCTTCCAGTGCCACATTACAGGCTCCGCCTCATAATCTCTAGTTTTATAAAAGCATGTCATTGTAACATAGAGCACCCCCCAACACGACAATGTGCAGCCAATAAGTAGCAGTGGCTTAAGCTTTTAAGAAGATTACTCTTGTTTGTTTTTAAACCATCTTTACTGATGGTATGAAACATAAAGCTTTATTGCCCAAGTGTATGTAACACAGCTATATTGTATTTTTGTGCCCTGTTTAGATTAGGTGTGCTGAAAAGGGCCCCACCAGTTTGTAAGTCTATTTGCCCTCTCTGACCATGGAGGGCCGTTTTCTGCTGCTTTTGTGTACTGGAGAATTCCAGAGACATTTTAGGAATATTTTAAAAAATGTAAGTCTAAGTCTTTTTATCGTAAACACAGTGACAATTTCGGCACCACCCTCAGATGTCGCCACAGCTTCCAGAAATGCAGATAGGAAGACATGATGACATGGGATCACTTCACAATGTAATAGAAAATGCTGCTCCAGGCAGAGTTCCTTGTAACTCTTGGCCACTAGTAAGGTTAGGGTGAACCCCACAACCCTGCGCCACTATCTATGAAATTCTCGCTCCTGATTCCAGAGCCTAAGCTTGGAGAGCATTTCTTTTTTCTCCCTCTCTCTCTTTGTCCCATCAAATGGATTAAAAAAGAATGAGCCAAAAATATTGCCCAGGATACAGAGCTTGAAATTAATTAGCTAAAAATAGCAAGCTATCTACATAATTGGTTGGGGGTTTTTGGTAATAAATAATATAGCTAGTAGTTAAATGCTACTTATGAAATAGAAAAAATGATAACTATATTGCATGAGTACGGCGAGTAAAAATTACTGTCAGAAGTTACTTTTGAAGGCATTTTAGCAGAGATTCTTCAGGGCTTGTGCCATTGTATTTATCAATCCTAATTGGTAAGGGAAGTATTTTTGATTTTATCTTTTGTATTTTTTTAAAGCCTCTATTTCTGAGATAGAATATTGGGATTGGCCACTTGAAGGTAGTAGATTGTTTCCCTGCATTTTCCCAGATAGGTTTGTCACCGCAGTACAGTACATCGATATTGTACTATGCACCAATGACTACTTGTGCCAATGAACAATAATAATACTAATGGCCACCTAGCTTCTGAGAAGTCTCAAGTAAGGCCAACAAGTTCCTTTTAAACTTCACATCTGCCCAGGCCTGATTCTGACTGAGATTTGTTTTGCTTTTCAAGCTGGCATATGTTAATCACAGCACTTTGACTAGATGATTCTGGTATGTTTTGAAAAGCGTCAGGCGACTCATTTGAACTTCATGTTTTTACAACTGGGACCTTGTGTTTAAGGGTGTCCTACTCAGTTCTTGTTACTTAGAATGTGATCACCCAGGGAAATAGATTGTAATTTGGATAGCTTGTGGAGCAGTCTGGTGCGACTTGTTTCCTGTCAATCATATGTTATATGGGGAATTGCGCTCCAGCCCAGCCCAGCCCTGATCCATGCCCAAGCTGGAACTTTTGGTCCAGCTCTATAGCTTTTGCTTTTGGGCCAGGCTGGAGGAATTCCCTGGCACATAGAAGGGTCACTTTAGGGGAGACTGCTCCTGCTAAAGCTGCAGATTCTGTTGCGATCAGGGTTGTGCAGCCATCCAATCACACCCTCAGACTTGGCTACTGAATGTTCTTAAATTGTATTTTGTTGTTTTTATCAAAGGGTGGCAGGAAGGAGAGTTATTTTTGTGGTTGCTATGGGAATATCTAACTTATAAGTATAACGAATTATCTTTGTATGGGTGCCTTTGCTATATCTATAGCTCTCTTTGAGTTTTTATTTGTGCACATATGAAAGGGTTACAAGAAGGTGCAGGGCTACCTCTGTGACTTTGAGGATGACCATTGTGCTTAGGAGCCTTCCCGTGATCAGCTGGTCTGAGATGCACATATGCCTCATGTGCATCACCCGTCACCTCTCTCACACATACTTATATCTGAGGAAGTAGACTTGTTCAAGAAAGCTGACATGAAAATGTTGCTGTTAGCCTTAAGGTGCCACCATGTTTTTCTCTTTATTTTTTCTTTTTCTTTTGGTTTTGCCCTGATAAGCTAGCACACATCACCACAGCTACCTCTTCTAAGACGACTATCACGCACATTCACATGTGCATAATTGTGGTGGTGGTGCTATGTTAGGGAAACAGCATAAGGAATGAGGGATGAGGTGGGGTGGGATAGGCAGGGAGCTATTGGGGGAAGTGAGAAGGGGCCAAGGAAGGTATACAGGGGAAGGAAAGTAGTTGGAGGGGGTGAGGTCAATAAAGCAGCATGAAGGAGCTGACCATGGTGTAGTGGGTGTTCTCTGTGGACTTCTCTGCTTTCCACTACCTGTGTTTCCATTTCATTTACACAGCACTGTTTTTATTTGTTTGTTTGTTTGTTTGTTATTAGATTTATACCCCGCCCATCTAGACAGATAGTCTATTCTGCCTTTCTGTGCATGGTTTGGTGGTGGAGCATTGCTTAAACATGTAGTATAAATATATTATACAGTGGTGCCTCGCATTACGATGTTAATTCATTCCAGCGAAATCGCTGTAGAATGAAAACGTCGTAATGTGAAATAAAAAAGCCCATAGAAACGCATTAAAACCTGATTAATGCGTTCCTATGGGCTTGAAACTCACCATCCAGTGAAGATCCTCCATAGCACGGCCATTTTCGCTGCCCGTGTAGTGAGGAATCCATCCCAGAAAAGAGCAGGGAGCCATTTTTTTAACCCAGTGGCCATTTTGAAACTGCCGATCGGCTGGCCGAAAATCATCGTTTTGTGAGAATCGGTTCCCAAAGCAGGGAACTGATCATCGCAAAGCGAAAAAAACCATTAAAAACTTCATAAAGCGATCGCTTTTGCGATTGCAAAAAGTTCATCATGATGCAATTTCGTTGTTAAATGGGGCGCTCATCTTGCGAGGCACCACTGTATTATAATATACTCAGCTGGCAGGGTAGCTCAGTGGTTTAGGCATCTGACTGCAGAGCCAGATGTTGGGATTTCGATCCCCATTGTGCCTCCTATGAGTAAAGCCAGCCTGTGTGGCCTTGGGCAAGTCGCACAGTTCCAGGGAACCCCCAGAAGAAGGGAAGGGTAAACCACTTCTGGGCATTCTTTACCTAGAAAACCCTGAATCTCTATGAGTCAAAATTGACTTGATGGAACATGGTTCTTCATCTTCATAAATGTGCTTAGGAGGTTTCTTTGCTTTGCTTTTGCTTTGCTTTATCTCAGGTTTTTTCCAAGAGAAAAGGATGAGGCAAAACATGCCACTACATCTAGGGAGACACTTGGCCCTGCCTATCATGGACAGGGCCTTCTGTCCTACCAGCCGCATTGGGCTGCAATTCATCCCCTTTGACTTCATGTCATAAAGTCTGGGAGAAAAACCAAAAGGGAATGGAAAAGGGTCTCCTGCGCAGGGGCAGGTCACGCTGCTACATTTGGATGCAAGACTCACTTGTTTCATTCTGAAGCCAATGAAAAGAAGCTCTTTTCTTCACTGGAGACATGCCAGAAGCATAAATGACTGATGGGAGGATGTATCTCTTCTGCTTGACTAGAAATAATGGGACAGCCAAAACAGATTAATTTGAAAAATGTCCACTGAATATTTGAAATGAATCAATTTTCATTTCCGATTTGGTCGTTGTTATGCTCCAGCTGTTCTCCTTGTTCCCTCTGTTGAAGGGCAGAGCAGTATGTGTCACACAGCCTGCCCTGCATCCCTTGTACCAGTCTGCCACCTTCAGGTGCACCATGTAGTGGAGGACATTTTCCCATGAACACTGTTGATGCAATGTTCAGGCGTCAGCTCAGTCAGGTTCTGTACTTAAAATGGGGAGTCTGGGCAACCATTTTGTTTTTTTGCCTCACCTTAAAAGGTTTCAAGCCAGCCCTTCCTCAATTTCATATTGGCCAAAATCTTACTGATGTTTGCATAAAATAGTGTGTCCAATTACAACTAACTTGGTTGCACAACCAGGCATGTGAACCAGGCACCGGATGGAGAAATACACAAGCATCTTGTCAATTAGGTGCAATTAGCTGCAGCAAGTTACACACAACTTATGCAAACATCAGTATGATTCTTTCTGATCATGGCGTGAAATACATGGATCCGTTCTGGCGGAGAGCAGGCCAGTGCCGGATCAGGAGTAGGATACCTACGGTACATTGAATTCTGAATTCTGTCATGGTGTTCACACTCAAGTCTAACCTACATCACAGAATTCTTGTGAGAACAGTTGAGGGACAGATTATATATGCAGCCCATAGTGTTTCGGAGAATGTTTATTCAACAAATGTAATCAGCCCATCAATTAATTATCTATGAAAGTGTATTTCCTGGAGAAGATCCAGGAAGTTTTCCCTAACAAGAGTGTTTCCTGGTACATCTTTTTTCCTCTTTCTCTGTTGAATGCCCATCTCCGTGGCATCGCTGTCACTGTGACTTCACCAGCCTCTTCCCTCTGTGTAATCCCCCTGGATATACTCTCCCTGGATAGAATTCCCTCATAATGTGATGTAAAACACACCCACTGGTTCTGCCTCTCTGCCTGCTGAGAAAGCAGTTTTGGTAGAAGCAGGCGTCACTTATTAGCAGGATCCTTGCTTTCTCCCCAACATGCTTCCCCCGCTCTCTCCCTCTCTCTCCCCCCCCCCCCCCGCAACTGCCTCTTCTGCAGCAAGGCTGACTGTGTCTGACATCATCACTGGCAGAAGCCAATAAGACCATGCTTTCCCCCTTTTCTTGATCAAAGAGAACACTGGAGCTGAGCAGTCAGGCCAGGCGAGCTGTCATCCATGCTCAGCCTGTGTGGCTGATGCAGCCGAGCGCTCCTCGGTTATCTGCGACCCAGTAGACCCGGGAACAGCAAACACACCCGCTTGTTCCCATGCAGGGAATGGGGACCTTCCGGCTGGGGAGAAGGACTGTGATGTACACCGTGGAAACCATTCCCAAAGGGAAGAACCGAGTCCTAGGGGTGAGTGACACGACTGTAGGGGGCAGCGAGGGAGTGATGCTGGCATGCGGATGGGCTGGATGGAAGAGAAGGGGAAGGGCTCCCCTGGAATGGCACCCAATCTCCTAACTTAGGAGACACCATTATTCTAGATGGCTCCTGTTTCTGTGTGTGTGCGTGCATGATTGTGAGACAGAGAGACAAGCAGGGGAAGAAGGAAAGAAAGGTAGAGAAATACTGTCAAGATAGATAATCCTAATACTCCCATGAAGAATCCTGGGAATTTATCATACCTTTTATGCCTCAAGTTTGTTGGGGGTGGGAAGGGGGAGATCCTGCCATTTGATAGGAATACATTTCTGATAGCAGCTCATTTTAAAGATGGTTTTGAGCATTTGTGCAGGTATCTGTTAAATGTTTTCAAAGAACAAGGGACACTAAAAAGGATCCTATTGCCCCTTAACTCTGGAGCACCCACTGTCTTGGTTTGTACTGCTGGGACACGGACCTCAGCTCCAATATCAGGACAGCAGAAGCATATTACCTATATATCTATGAGGAAGAGAGTAGGAGCACTCGAGGGACAGATTATTTTAAAATACAGATGGAGGCAGAACACTGTCAAAACCAATATGCACTGTTGGCATGACAGAACAACTATGATTTGAGCATGTCGGCTTAGATGAATGAAACCTGTGTCTTCAGAGACAGCATACACGGCCCTGAATGTCTGATATAGAGGAAGCAGAACAAGGAAAGACCTCCACTTTTATGGCCCACCAGTGAGCTTTTCTGAAGCATCAGGTTGACTGTTGGTAGGAGCAGAACAAGAAACTAGATGGGCCTTTGCTGTGATCCAGCCGTTTGTTTCATATATGAAGTTAATGACAGTATTGGGCATTTGGAAACTTGATTTAGGAGCCCTGACCACTAATCCCAGCCACTGTATGTTCGTGAGTGTAATTACTTTGCACATGATCTGGGGCATCCTCTTCCTTGTTAGCCCACATGCTCCAGCCACACTGGGGGCCTAGCTTGTAAAATGGGTTCCTGAACTGAAATGTAGTGAACTTTCAAACAAAATGAATCCAGCCTCTGATCCTGGAGGCAATATGAATATTCTCTGACATGGCTTCCACGCATTAAAAGCTGAGCCAATATACTCATATGTTGCTTTTGCAGATAAGACAGTGGCCCCACCCACCCCCACCCTTCCCCTCCTGGCTCTTCACACAACCATGGATGAAAATAAGATGGAGATACGTAAATAATTTGGGGGTGGGGGTGGGAGAAGACATTAGAGCTGCTCCTCAAAAACACATTATTTGATGCAATAAAATGCTTTTAAAAGCTGCGTTTTTATGGGGTGGTATTCTCTTAATGTCTTCCATGTGAACAAGGAAATTTCTTATTCTGGACTGGTAAGAAAACAAAACGTACAGCAGTGCCTTAAGATTACAGTTGAAGCAAAGGCCCCTGCCTAGAATCTATTATGTCTTCACTAATGGTTCCCAAATTTGGGTCCTCAGATGTTCTTGGACTAAAGCTCCCAGAAGTCTACCAGTAGCTGTGCTGGCCAGGATTCCTGGGAGTTGTAATCCAAGAATATCTGGGGAAGTACTAGTCTACACACTGTGATGTGTATTAGTCCCGAGCATCAGAATGAACCTGAGACCGACACAGGTCACACCTCCAAAGAGGGATCCCATGGTTGAATGAGTGCTCTGGTGTCACGGAGAAAGCCTGGAAGAGGACTTTTCCCACCCTGCTAAAAATAAGTGTGATGCTGTGCAGAATTTCCCAGCTTGTCAGCACTGATTGCCTCCATGAAATCAGCCCGGACCCTTGAGTCGAGTAGGTGAAGCTACACAATATGTAAAGGATAAGATACTCTTTAAAGAGAGCTTTGCATCCTCAAAGAAAGCATTTTGCGTCAAAGCAGCCTGTAGCGGAACACGTTGTTCTCCTGTACTAAGAGGGACTTGCCTGTAAAAGAGCTAGATTTTCAGGTTGCCCGCAGAAATTAGCTGAGATTCATTTTTCTTTCTTTGCTTGTTTTTAATGCACTAATGCATTTGGATGGTTATTATGCTAGGATAAATGAAACGGATATACTTCCCTTCCATCGGATTAAAAAGGAAAAGAGGGAGGAAATAACAACGAGGAAATAAATATAAAATTGTTTTTTGGAAGAAAAAAAAACCAAGAAGCTTGAGCAAGTGTTTTCCCCTGTCAGCTATCCCAAATGTGTGTGAGATGAGGCAGTAATTGGCTGATGGCAAATTCAACTTTCTTTAGCACTGGGCAGTGAAGGTGCAGCTAAGGCAGCCCCTTAGGCAGTGTCGCCACTGGAAAAAAGAAACAGATGTGTATATCCTCATCCACATATGCATTTATTCAGGAACTTGTACAGTGGTGCCTCGCATAGCGAGGTTAATCCGTTCCGGATTAACCTTCGCTATGCTGAAGCATCGTTGAACGGGGCAGGGATTTCAATTGGAACGCATTAAACATGGTTTAATGTGTTCCAAATGAGCCAAATACTCACCGTTCAACGAAGCTTTCTAATGGCCGGCAGCCATTTTCGCGCCCTCGCCTCGCTTAACGAAGGCGCGAAAACGCTGCACGCGGCCATTTTAGGCCATTTCCCAGCTTCCGGCGGCCATTTTGGCCGCCGAACAGCTGATCGGCGGGGGTCGTTTTGCGAAGATCGGTAAGCGAAACGCTTACCGGTCTTTGCAAAGCGAATTTTTCCCTATAGGAAAAACGTTGTGCGATCGCATTAGCAATCCGAAAAAACGGATCGCTATGCGATTTAATCGTTATACGGTGCGCTCGTTAAGCGAGGCACCACTGTATTGTGATTCAGATAGAAATACAGTGTGTCTGTCTGCTTGCTGAAACTGCTGTCTGGATTCTAACTTTATACTAAACCTCCACTGGCCAATCCTTCGAATAGAGGATTTGTTGTTTAGTCATTAAGTCGTGTCCGACTCTTCATGACCCCATGGACCAGAGCACGCCTTCCACTCCTGTCTTCCACTGCCTCCTGGAGTTGGGTCAAAAGAATAGAGGACTGTCCACTCCCAAATAAGACATCTGGCCACTCGACAGTCATGTGGCTCAACCTGTTAATTACTCTCGACACCAGCCTATTCTGTGATATACACCAGCCTTTCTTAACTTTGAAATATTGATCAACCCCAACACAAACTGCTGAACCGGCAGTTCAGGCCTGTATCTACCTACTGATTCTTAAATTTCACTTTTCACTTGTTACTAAGAGGGTTGTTAGGATAAATGCCTCACCTACAGAAACAGTATCCTCACCTGCCAATACATCATCTTGAAATGTTGTATAGATCCCCCCCCCAGTCAGGTGCCTTCTGGGGGCCGCTACCCACTTAGATAGTTTCCCCTCTATTTTGAGTTTCTGTTCCCTCAGCTGCTTGTCAACGGGTGCCAGGAGAAGAGAAAAGCAGCCCAGAACAGACTAGGCCCCCGGAGACAGATGTGTACAAGCTTGTTCTTCGCGCAACCTTTCTGCCTCCCTGGTGTCCTGTTCATATGTCCTCAACATTAACATCTTTTGATTGTGGGTCCTGTCTGTACTGCTGGCTAAAAATGTGGGAGTCTTAACATTGCTCCATGACTACAACTTCATCAGCTGTAAAATGGTGGCAGGATTATTCTTTGCCTTGCCTTCCAAGTTGAGAGGATTAATATTTTTATAATCAAGGCCAATTCGACCTGAATTTTTAAAAGAAAATTGGAGCTTTTTAATGTGTACTACATAATATCTGTGGGAATGGTAAAACATATTAGAAAATGACCCAGGCTGCTGCCAGCCTGCGGAGGAGAGGGGAAACAGATGTCTTCACTGGAGGCTCCCCAGTGACTCATTTAGAATAGCTTTGCACAATTTGTGACCCAGTTGAATACAGTCTATCCTGCACAACGCATGATCCTGTTGAATAAACTGCTGCCAACCTGTTGTGCAAGACAAGGGGCCAAACCAGACTATTAGAGAGCTAGCCGGTCGGCTACCATACCAAGCTGGGTAACCTGAGTTCACCTGGCTGGGTTGTAAATTTTCCTCACCTGTTCTAGGACTTGCAATAATTTGACTGCTATGCAATAACCTGAAGACCAAACAGTCAAAAGTTCAAGGCATGTTGTGTATCTGAGTAAAAAAACAGAATCATCCAATAGAATTGTCTAGAGCAGTGGTTCCCAACCTTGGGTCCTCAGATGTTATTGAACTGCTGCTCCCAGAAATAGCTGTGCTGGCCAGGATTTCAGGGAGTTGCAGTCTGAGAACATCTGGGAACCCAAGTTTGTGAACCACTGCTCTATAGTGACAAACTGCCTTCTCCATACTCCCCCCTCATTTGGATCAGTTTAGCCTGGACTTCAATTTTTATTTTGTCATTTTCCTGTCTGC
Source organism: Pogona vitticeps (assembly GCF_051106095.1). Classification (NCBI taxonomy): domain Eukaryota; kingdom Metazoa; phylum Chordata; class Lepidosauria; order Squamata; family Agamidae; genus Pogona; species Pogona vitticeps. The sequence continues at coordinate 247,325,711 of NC_135783.1, forward strand.
CAGTATCTGAACAACGCCAAAATGTTAATTGAAGCAGATGCATAAATGCCAGATAGCAGATGACATTAACTGTTCCCACAAACATTTGGGAACACAAAGTTCTTCTATTCTAAAATAGAATATCTCAATGATATAGGTGAAAATTGTGAAGTGTTTCCTTTGCAGAAAGTTGCCCTAGGAGAAAATGAATGCTAGTCATTCCATTATAAAATGAGGAAGTCAGCAGATTCTAGGGTCAACCAGTCAATAAAAGGTGTGTGTGTGTATGTGTGGATGGGTGGGTGGGTTGTGGGTGTGTGCACACACACGCGCACATGTGTGTGTACATGTGATTGCAAGTGCTGAGTATTATTCCCCTGATTGTCCCCACAGACCATCCAGATCATGACTGGCTTCATACATATTAGCTTTGGGATCATTCTCAGCACTTTGACCAGTGTATATACCTCATTCTTCGTGTCTGGAGAGATCCCCTTCTTGGGAGGAGCATCGGTGAGTATCACATATGGGACTGGACTGTTGAAATTATTGTAAGTTTATACACACAATGGGTCAAGTGTGAATATTTTAAAAACCACAATATTATCCCATGGTATATATGTGTGCCAGCAGAGGAAAGAATATTCATATAGGTATAGCAAACTTTAAGAATGTTTACTGGAAAACATGTTGAAGGATAAACTGACAGTGCTTAAACATTCTGACTTTGTATAGATTTGTTTTGGGCTTGACAGTTTTATAACAGTTGCATAAGGTCTGTGCAAGTGCATAGTAACAGCACATGCCTAGCAGCAGACAGTTCTAATGGAACACGTACATATTAACAGACAAGTTATTAGACAACAGACAAGTCTCATCTTAACTATCATTTTTTCTTGTATCTGACAGTTAACCCTCTAAGAACCCATTGGCTGGCAGAAGACAGAATCTGATTGGTTATATATGTTCTATTATGCATATACATCTCATTCATTCTTATATACATACACACTTATATACATGCTTGGATGCATAGTCTAACATGGACAAATTCCCTTGGGTAAACAGCTGGGGGAAGTTAAGTGTCAGGCTAGGCAGGCAAGAGCAGAGAAGAGATGATAGATGAAGAGAGAGCAATGCGACTAGTGATTCTTGGTAGGCCACTTGTGAGAAAGAGATAGTAATGGTGTAGCATCAGCTGTTGAAGGTCTGCAGGGCCATCAGAAAGCTGCTGGATTAAGGTGATTTGCAGTGAGGGGTATCAGGAGATTTTATGTGCTCCCAGAGGCATCTGGTGGGGCCACTGTGAGATACAGGAAGCTGGACTAGATGGGCCCTTGGCCTGATCCAGCAGGGCTCTTCTTATGTTCTTATGAGTTATAGGGAGGATATTCCCAACTATGTGGGATTTTAGTCAATGCTGTTAAGTGAAAACCTTAAAACTCCTGCTTGGCTCTGAATGACTGAACAGATGATGCTTTTCATTTTTCAAAGGCACATAGTCCATTTTGAATTTCATTAAATTTTTTGCCTAAAAATGTCTTGCATATCCTAGAGTCTGTTCTAATGCTGACTTACGTATTTCCTTCCTTCATGTTCAAAATGTTGCTTTTTACTTTATTGTAGTTTTAGCACATTCTTACTAAAACGATAAAATGATAAAAGTTTTTTTTTTTAAGTGGAAAGAGATACTTGCCAAAAATGAACTTGTTTTCATTTTGGATCTACTTAAAATATCTTTATCAGAGATTCCAAGGATTACGATGTTCTTCTCTTTAGAAAATGAATGGATAATTGTGCATGCATGCATTCGTGTGTGTGTGTGTGTGTGTGTGTGTGTGTGTGTGTGCGTGTGTGCACGTGTGTGCGTGTGCATAAATGTGTGCATACACACTCTGTATCCCATGGATGTCCTTGGAGTGAATTCCTTGGAGAAAATAGATGATTTACTTCTGAGAAACTACAGTTCCAGTTTTATGTTAGATATGTTAGATAAAATACATACTGTCTAAAATACATGTGTATGGGCACATGCATGTAAAAAACAAGATTTGCATGTTGTATCGTTCTTAGGTTGCCAAGGGTAATAAAATAGCCACCCCAAGAATGACTGAGAACATTAATTAAGACAAGTAAAAGAAAGAGCTAAGGCTATGTGTATTGTGTAACTTTCCCTGAAGTCAGAATCTAAACACTGTTACAATTATTGATGGAACCTTGGTGGTAGATCTATTAAATATAGTATAACTGTGACAAAAGGCAGTCTCAGAAAGAGGGCCTGCCATCAGTTGTGTCCTAGGTGGAAACATCTGTATTTCCAAGGAAATTTTCTAAAGCAATTCAGCGGTGCAGGAGAGTCAAATGAGTCTGATTTGAGCTTCGGATCAGAATGTTAAGGTTTAGCTTATACAATAAATGAAATTTTGTGTGAAGCTGTAATGTGGGAGGGAGAGAAATGTATATCTGACAACTTGATAGGTACTTGAGAGACAGCAATGGGCTGGGGAGTGTAGCCACCTTTAAAGACATCAATGTGGGTGCATTGTGGCTTTGAATCCATCTGCATGTCCCTAAGAGGTCACAGTGACGGTCTGGGCAGAAGAACACATGGCATGACCAGCGCTACCCCACCTCTTGATTCCTCTGCATCAAGGCACCCTCGACAGGCGCCTTCTTATATTTGGCATGGGGAGGATTTCCTCCACGTGAACACTATCTCTTTGACACATTGTCTGTTCCTCAGCAGTATTGTTCTCACACAGGAGGCATTGCACCAAGTCAGATAAAGCATGGAAGGCCTTTGTGTTGTGAAATCTGTAGCAGTTGCATTGTTGCAAAAATCAGGAGCAAGGGTGCCGTTCTCTCAATGCCAGACCCAGCTGGGCTTCAAAAGGGCTTCAATTGATACATAATATGAAACAGAAAACCCAGAGTAGCCAGAATGCTCATTCATGTTCCAAAAGCTTCTCCTCCCTTCATTTCCACTTTAATGACAATTAGACAGTGCCATGAATAGTGCAACATGGAATGACAGAGTAATGAAGATGAAAGAGGTCTATGAGGCCAATGCAGGAATCTGATGTCTAGAACCTACAACCTAGAACCTAGGGCTATATCAAACTAGGTTCAGCCTTGGGCACGGAAGTCCCCCTGAACCTGTCTATTCAAAAGTCATCCCCTTTGGCAACGTTACTTGTTCTCAGAAAGGGTGTGCATAATTGTAGCCTTAGAGTGGCTTAAATGTGGTTCACCATTGTTTTGTTGCTGGCTTGACTGTCTGGGCACTGTAGTGGCCCTTGCCTCAGGCAAGTACAATTTCCACTGTGTTGCTTGTGGTACATATGAGTAGCTCATAGGTAGGTAATAAACCTACAATACCTTTTTGAGTTGTCATAAACATCCTTTTCTGAGCCTTAAGTATTGCCACCTCTGCCCTACAATGTAGAACAAATAACTCTCGACCACAATGTGAGACAACTGCTAACCTTTGCCTCCTCCACCCTCCACCCGACCAGTGGACCTTATTACAGCAGTGTCAGAAAACATGACCTGCTCTTTGCTTTCAAAAAACACTGTTTGTCATAAGCAACTAGTTGCTGTAAACCACTGATGATGATGATGATGATGATGATGATGATGATGATGATGATGATGATGATAATAATAATAATAATAATAATAATAATAATAATAATAATAATAATAATAATAATAATAATAATAATATGCAATGAAGTCACTTCAGACTTATGGTGACCCTTTTCAGGGTTTTCTAGGTAAAGAATATTCAGAAGTGGCTTTCCATTACCTTCTTTTGGTGGCACTTCTGGAGACTGTGCAGCTTTCCCAAGGCCACACAGGCTGGCTCTTCTCCCAGGAGACACGGTGGGGAATCAAACTCCCAACCTGTGGCTTAAACCACTGAGCTTTCTAGCCCGTCTTCTGTTCTCTCATAGTCACAGTATTCCTGTGTTTAACACCTTTTTCAAAAGTATAACAGTTAAAACAAAAACAAAACAAGTATCTTAAGAGATACACCCTCATGTTCGAAGAAACACATTGCTCCTGCCTTTGCTTCCGCCTTTTGTTTAAAAAGGCTTGGCCTTCCTGTCCAAATGCAGATTTATACTCAACTCCATTTTCACTCTGACTCCTCTTTTCCTACGGGCAACTGTTGCTCCTCTCTGACAGTCCTGATGAACAGTGCAGATGGTGCTTTTTGGCAACGTCTACCCTCGCCAGGAAATAAGTGTTCGCCTTGCAGTACCTGCTGGGTTTTGTGCGGAACTACGGTGTATATAATCTGTACCCAAGGGAAGCTTTGCCATGCAGCAGGTAGCAGTGATCTTGGCAGCAATCTTTTTATAGCCATATCACAAGAGGTGGGTGGGGAAAAAATGTTAAGAGCCAGCGTGCTTTGTGTGCTTACATGGCAGCTGCCGCTGTGCTTTGCAACTAACAGTTGTAGATCAGGAAGTCCCGGTGTACCTTGTGAGAGACTGGGGAAGGAACAGCATGTGTACACGGTGGGGACTGCTTACTAGTATTTTGACCTTGATTCCAAGGTTACGGCCAGTCATATGTCCATAAAAGCAGTCCTTACACTCTCATCAGCAAAGCTGTACTTTTACCATCTTAATGACAATCTGCCAGCCACCGTCCACGCTCACAGAGACTCAAAGGACCTTTCAAATGGTGAACAGAGTTGAGGTGTAACCAAAAGGCTCATGCGCCATTTCTTCCAAAATTGGTCTGCTGTGTACTCTGAAACATAATCAATAAATGTTTTTGCACTGAAGAAGAACAGTTTGTATCAGCTGTAACGGATGAACACGATGAACATGGCAGATCATATAGCCGCTGGTGTCCCAAAATGACCCAAAGAAGAGTGTTCAAGCAACAGATGTTTTGTGGGGCAGTCATTTTCATGAGGTCACTGGAAGACAATGTAGGCAAACAGAACAAGAATGGGAAAATCATAGTTTGGGCTGTGTTAAGTATCTGTATCAGATTCTTGGTTAGCATTGGGTTAATTCCCCACCATCAGTGTACTAACCACTGACTTGTCCATTATATCAAAACATTAGAGCAGATTAGAAGAACTGTATTTGCAAAGTGCCTTGGCTCAGACTCTATACAAAAAGCCACAGAGAGAACATGGACACAGAACAATCAGTACATCAGCGTTACCTTTAAAAACGAGATAAACCTCTAATATCTACAATGCTCTGTCCATCCTAGTATGTTAATGTCAGAATGCTGGACATGTGTACAGAATCAGGAATTCTTGCAGAAGACAGCCGGATCTTTCATGATAAAATGTACAACTATTGTGTTAAGAGTGTAAGGTGCATCTATGAAGCATTTTTGAAGGCCTAACTGCACTAAACGTGTCATCTGCAACTATATCCCTGCCATTCATTACCAGCGTCTGAGTCTGTGTGATTCTTATTGTATTGATCGTTGCAACAAGGGGTGCTTTCTCCTTCGCTTTCAAGCCGTGATTAAAAACAGACCTTTTAACACTGTGATCAAAATTATGATCAAAATGATGATAATCATCACCACCCACCAACACGGGTAGGGGTTTAAAGAAAGGAGTCCCATTGGTGTGCCTCAGTGAGTGTAGCATCCAGCTGCATGGGATGGCATAATATGCATTTAAATCATGGCCAAGAAACAGGGTTTTTAAGGTCCAGTAGTTGCTGAGATGTGGTGGCAGATAAGCGGCCAGTGTGTTTCTGACATAGGAAAAATTAGTTCAGGGCCAGGCAGAGATGTATATAAAAGCACAGCTGGTTTCATGGAGCAGCTAAGAGACTGAGTTACAAACCACGAACTTCCTAGCTAATGGACTTACTAGGCAGCTTTAGGCTAGCAACTCATCCCTTCATCTGCACTACTGGCTTACTTTATAGGATAATTACAAGGATTGCAAATGAAGGACTAGGAGCACCCAAAATGCTACAGAAAGCTGGTACTGTTAGATTACACTTGCCTGCATTCACTGTATGCTACTACAGTATATTGTCAGATTACCCAGATGTAGTCAGCTGTCCAGCTGCTAGATAGCTCTGTGGTTTAGGCATCTGATTAGGAGTTCAGTTTCCCACTAAGTGGTTGGACTGGATGATCCATAGGGTCCCTTTTAACTCTGCAGTTCAAAGGTTATTCTTATTCTAAGGTTATTATAATGTAGACTTCCATTGTATGTTATGGTGTAAGTGCCTTTGTTGACAAAAGAAAGGCACATTCTTTGCAAACAGTGATCAGCAATGAAGAAGCACAAAAGACCTTTCCTGCAAGAGAGAAATATCACTCTTTAAAAAAATGGAGGCATTCACATGCTTTATTTATGTACCTTCATTTATTACTGTTGATTTCAGTAACCTGACATATTACCTGTACTGTGTTTAAAAAAATGGGACATGGAGAACTACTTATTGCCCACCATGGAAGGACTTCTTGATTAAATATGTCCACTCGTCAACCTCTAGACAGGAGTAAGAAAAGGTACTTGGATCAGGACCCACAGAAACCAAGGCCTTTTGGCAAGAACAAGCTGGATTATTAATTTTGACCACCAATTTGAAAGTGAAAAACAAATGAAACCGTATGTGCTCAGCATACCTTTGAACAAGATGTATTTATTTATCTAAAATATTTTTAGCCCATCTTTCTCCCTGAAATGACCCAAGGCAGCTTACATCATTAAAAGACAATATGAAAACTAGTAATAGTGAGTATACAAATACTAAAAAGAATCAAACAAACAAAAGCAATGCCAAAACACATTCAAAGCAGTAAAGTACAACAATCCATTTAAAACCCCACTCAGGCATCCAGTCACTCAGGGGAAGCTTGCCTGAAGAGAAAGGTCTTTGCTTCTTGTGAAAGCCTTCCCCCCCCCACCCCCCATCAGTTGCTGTGTGCTGGCTTGAGGTAAAGATTAGGATGTTTAGAAGATGTTTACTGAAGCGTATCTGGAACATCCCATCCGTACTTTTAATGCCTGGTTTCTAGGAGCCTTGTCTTAAGATCAAGATGTAGCTGTTTTCTGAGAAGTTTAAAAGCACAAGATGTAAGACAATGGGAGGATCTTGCCCGGGCATGGATGGACAGAAAATGCCTTTTGGATGGCATGCAGCTCCCCAGCTAATTTTTCAACACCACTCCTCCTCCGCCCCAATCCCACTACCATCAACTGCTGCTGTAGTTGGGGTGGTAGAGATAAGAAATACTTGTCCCGTGAATCACCGGCTAAAATCCAGTAGTAATTCACAACTAGCGTTGGTCCACTGAATCAGTGGGGATTTGAGGAATCAACACCTCCATAACTTTCACTGATTCCTTGGATTTCAGCCACTGTGCGCCTTGTCTACCAGTGGGGCCAGGCTCCTGGATGCTTCCCAGAACGTCGGTTCCATTTGTTTACAAGAAGTGCAGGAGGCATATTTTTTTTATTTAAGAGGAATTCCACAAGGTTTTGCTATCACAGCAGAAGCAAGACATGCGGCAGTGGTAGCTTTGGCAGCAAGGTTGGGGTGCAGTTTCCCCTTGGGTTCAAGGGCTGCCAATGCAGTCCTCTAGTTTCTGGAAATGGCCTACACCTATCTAGTCTATTTTGTTGGGAGGGACTTTTCTGGTCGGAAGTGGTTATATATCTATCTAGCACTAACCAATTATTCCTTCCAGCCTCTGAATTCAAAGAGAGCCCTGCCTCTCTGCTGAGTTTTCTTTCCCTGTTTCTAGTCAGCTGTTTTAGTCAGTTTTTTGTTTGTTCTTGATATGTTTGGATGGTTGCTAAGTATGTGCGTAGTAAAGAAAGCAGCATGCACAAGTCTATAATTTCAAGCAATTATAAGTAAATACATGTTCTTTATTCTTTCTCCTATAAATGTCTCAGAGTGAGTTACTGAGATTTTAAGTGCCAGTTAACGAGAAAGGAGTGGATTCAGGGAAACTTGAAGGTATCCTTCTCTGTGAGTCTCTGTACTTCTACTGTGTAGCAAAAAGGAATTTTACCAGAAATTCAAAACTCTGCAATATATTCACCATCATAATTATAATTCATCCTGAAGAAATAGTCACAGGGAAGATTTTCAGTATAGTAAAGTAAATATTCGATTGTGTAAAATGCCTTCAACTCTTGCAAAATGCTTTCAGCAGAAGTTGAAAAAATAAACTGCCAGAAGATCCTAGCCAACAGCTATTGTGATAACTTGGGGGCAACTACGAGGAGGGGAACTTCATATAGTTTGAAAAGTAACTTTTCTGAGATCTGTATTACTAATTAATGGCAGAGCAAACTATGTAGATATGGCTGCCTTTGGTTAAAATTTGAACTCTGAAATGTTGTGGAATAATAACAAGCATTTCACAGTATGAATGGGTACAGGTTTGCTAAAAATAGCAGTTAACACATACAACCCAGAGGGTGCTTGAGTCCATCACGTCTCTTGAGATCCCACTCGCAGCTGCTGGCCGTCTATAGAGAGGCACTGCAGGGAGCCAGATTCTAGCCTTAAAGTTGCCTTTTCTTAAAAACTACTGCAGTGGTGCAGAGCTCGGTGCCTCAGTCACACCTTGGAAGCTTCACAGGCAGATGGTTTGGGTTGTATCTCAGTAAAAAGGTGTATCCTACCTTCCCTCTATCTACTAGTACTCTGTGGTTACTTAAGAAGGGAAGAGTTCTGGGGTCTGGCGAAGACTTCTTTTTGCTGAGCGTTGAAGAATGCTCATTGAAGAAAGGGAAGGTATGCATGGAATTAGCCAGTGCCGGCACCAGTCTGCATGCTGGCAGCAACCCCCACAGGCTGATCAGGGTCTGTGCTGGGCTGCCATTTGCTTCAGCCATTGTTGCATTGACTCCACACGAGCACGCAATATGTCTTATTGGTGATGGTTGCAATGATAGTGCCAGCCAAAGACCTGGCTTCAGTCTCTCCCTGTTCTTTGTGTAACCCTTTTGGGTGCTGAAAAACGTGCCCCAGAGGGTGCAGGTTTGGGGGACCCTTGGAAGGCACCTTTAATGATGGTTCTACCCCATACTGATGATAGATCCCACTTTTGCGCAAGCAGAACTTCAGTGCTGGGCCTGTCCCTTGGAGCTCTCCATCATTGCTATGCAGAGCAAAGCAGTCTCATCCTTGGATCAGTGCAATTCCTTCCCACCATTCTTCCCCTTCTGCCTGCAGTTTTGTTCCAGCCTGCCTACATCTCTTGCAGTTTGTGCAGACTTGACAAGTTGTTTTTGAACATGAAAATGGTGATCTGCTCTAACCTATAGATTCCAGAATATATTCAGATTCCAGAGTATATACTGCAGAAAGTGGTGAAGAAGAAGAGATCTGATTTTCATTCTCCAAATAAATCTACCACTCCAAGAGCTTAATTAGATGTTAATAGGACCCATAGCTTCTAAGACTGGAGACTGACTTCTTTTGCTGGGAGTGGGGAAGCATTGTAGATGGCTGAGGAGTGTATGAACACTTTTTGGAGCTACATGGCTGCACTTTGCTGACCTCTGCTGTAACAGCACAAAAGCTCTGCACAACCATTTGTGGCAAAGCCTCTACTGCTTTAATGGATCTCATTTATTTTATTTTATTTATCTCATCCATGCACAGTTTGTTGTTATTTATTTTTTTAAAAAAGGAACCTAACACTAAACAGGAGCATATCATGAAACCCTGGGTATTGCTAAGCCTTCATACAATTTCTTATAGCACATCATCTGAAAAACACTGATGAACTCTCATCTCACTTTTGGAAAACTGCACATAATAAATGCTGTTTGGGGATATATTGGGTAGGGTGGTGTGGTATACTGTCCATGTTCATTCCTTTTATCAGTCTGTGATTGATAGACCTCTCTGAGCAGCTTTATCAATATCTTCCTCTCATCTTTCTCTCACTGTCAGTGTTAGTACATGTTCCTTTTCCCATCTGTTTATGACGATTTAGTAGTCTAATCATGGTTTGATCTTGCCATTTAAGCTTAATTTCCACTCATTTCCTATTGATATTCCTCAGGATTGTACTGTATTACATTTTCAAGGATGAGGCTTAAAGCATTTCTTTCTTAAATTAACATGTATGTATGGATGGATGGATGGATGGATGGATGGGATGGGATGGTATGCATTTATTTATTTATTTATTTATTTATTTATTTATTTATTTATTTATTTATTTATTTATTTATTTATTTATTTATTTATTTATTTATATGCCACCTTTGTCCCCATTAGAGACTCAAAGCAGCTCATAGTCAACCAAAACCACAATAATCACCATTAAAAACAACCAAAAGATAGAATACTTACAAACAGTTAAACATATAACAATATTTAAGACCATCCATTAGAAACACTTTGTGATGGGAATACAATATTGAAGCTGGGGAGGATACACATTAACATCACCAATACCTGTCTTCTGCTTTCTTACCATTAACAACAGGGGAGGTTCTAAACTCAAAGTGACTGTTAGCTATGGGCATAAACTGGCTATAACTCTGCTGACATTAATAAAGATGCACATCTTTGCCCAGGGAGATGCAGACAGAGAAGGAAGAGCCTCCCCGGGCTTCCTAAGTTGCCCTTTTTCTATGCTGCCTGTGCTGACCTCACTTTAACCTAGACCAGGGGTCTCCAAATTTTGAGTGTGAGGGTCATATCATATATTTCACACATTTTCAATGGCCAAAGGAGGGAAGGGGGACCCAAGCGATCCCCCACCCCCTGCTGTCTTTGCAAACACAGCAGGGGTGGAGGATTGCTTGGGTCCCCCTTTCCTCATCTTACTATGCCCAGGCTAGATAAAAAGGCACAGTGGGCTGGATGTGACCCACAGGACATAGTTTGGAGACCTCTGACCTAGAGTGACATTCTTTGGGTTGTTGTGTTGCTTCCTTTCCTTCTCACATTTTCTTTCTTGACATACCTTGAAAGAGGATGGAGGAGATGTCTTCTTCATTTTCATTGTTGGGAGGGCAAACATGACTCTCTTCATTTCTACCTTAGTTAGGTAGAACTTGAATTTAGATCACCTTTTCTGTCCCAATGCATTTATTCAATAAACAGCTTTCCTATGTTCTTAGAATAAGAACTCTGGGTGTGATTTCTTTCCAAAGGGAGAAGGCATGGTCTCCTAACTACTCAGATTTTCAGGGCCTGAACTTCTGAGGCTCATTCTTGACTCTCCCACAGTTCTTCCTCACAGTCTATCCAGAACTACCTGACTACCCCAACCATCGCTGAATCATCCTTTCAACCAGGATCCTCCAACAAATCAACTCTTTTTGTGTGTGTGAAATCCCTCTTAGTGTAAGGGACCGATAGACTTAATGGAACATTGATAAACAGAGGTTGGCTGCATGGGAGTTTATTGTGCTCTGTAGCCCCCTGCTGGAATGGTTGAAATCTAAGAAAGGTCAACTATGATGTTTCTTTTAGAGAGTTCCTAACCATCCCTAATTTCCCTGTGAATGGTCAGGCTTGATTGTTTTAATCAAGTGACTCAGGCAAGTACACCCTCTGTACCTAAGACTCTGGAGACTAGGATCTGAATTCCCACTTGGTCATAGAAACTTACTGGCAGAGTGGAACTGGTAAAACCACTCCTTAAATATCTCACTTGCCTTGGAAGTCCTATTAGGTTTTCTATAAGTCAGTTAATGGTACCTAATTAGCTAACTTGGCACATTGAAACACAGGAACCTCAGCTAGTATATAGCCAGCATCTTGCTATCAAAGAAGCCATAGCTGAAAGGATTGCCAGTTTAAGGAAATGGTTCATATTATTCCTGGATTATCAACAGTGTGTCACTCGGCAGACTGAAAACCTAACATTTCTCCTTTTACTCTCTAATGAGAAATGAAAAACAAAGAATGTTATTTTTGCTTTGAATGCCTGAGCATTCACACATAAACTTCTGTCCATAGCAAACAAGTACATTGTAACTCTTTTTAAAGATAAATATAGTTGCTTCACATGAACATTGTGAGACATTTTGCCTGACGGTGACGATGCTGGACAATTAACAAGGACAATGTGTTTATAAAAAGTGGCAAGGAAAGGGTTCAAAGGTTGTTTAAGCCTCACGGGTGAAAGCACTCTTAAACTATGTCTGCAAAACCACATTCTAAAGAGATGTCCTTTAATTCACCTGACTGGAATTGTGACAGATTTTCATCTTGAAATTGGTACAGCCAAGTTATAGATTTAAAATGGTAATGTAATCTAGTAATGAAAAGGATTCAATACTATTTGCCTGAGTGCCTTCATCTTTGCTCCACTGCCATTTCACCTGATTTATTGTTTATAATCTCTGTTCATGCTTGGAAGTTTCAATGACATCATGACCTCAGATGCTCCTTTCATGACACCATTGACAAAGCTGTGTGGTTCACTACAACTAATTGGATTAACCAGGTGTATGGGCAAATGACACTGGGTGGGTAGGGGGCAAGGACAATGAAGAAGGAAGCTAATGACACAGAACAGGATAATATTGAAACAATGCATATATGTTCTCATGTAGAACATTGCTGAAAATGAGTGGAATGTTTTTCTTCAAATATTCCAACCAAATATGAAATTTGATAACTTATTTTGTCTCAACCCTAAAAGTACACTCCTCTTGATGGGAGAGAATCTATCGCATGGCTGAGACCAGTCACCTGAGTTGGCAATCAGGATGGTTTTTGAATGTTAGTGCTGGGTGAAGGCATCAGCTTTCATTCATCTTGCATCTCCCTCTTTGGGGAAGTGCCTCCTAACAACTTCCTACAAAGAGGAAGTGCAGGAACAGACTTAACTTTGAGGCCCAAAACAGAGGATGGAAGGGAAAGACCAGTATATTAACAACGGAGACAGAAAAACTTGAATAATGCCAATCGATAGAGGCCTCTTAATATGTGGAAAGTCTAAAAAGCGTGCTGCTTATATACCGCCCCATAGCACTTCAAGCACTCTCTGGGTGGTTTACGATTTAATTATGCAGGCTACACATTGCCCCCCCAGCAAGCTGGGTACTCATTTTACCGACCTCGGAAGGATGGAAGGCTGAGTCAACCTTGAGCCGCTACCAGGGACTGAACTCCAGGTCGTGAGCACAGTTTTGGCTGTAGTACAGCGATTTAACCACTGTGCCACGAGGCTCTTGTAAGTCTAACCCCCTGAAGACACCTCATAGCATGTGACAAGGGGGCTTTCTTGATCAAACCATCCTTTTTAAAAACACCAGCAATGAAGGTTCCAGTCTTCTTCTGCATTTCTACTGTAGCCTTTGAGGTAGGTGGGAATGGAGCTTATCAATAATGTGAACTTCCATTGATGTCCTTGTATCTTTCTTCCTAAACAGTTCATTGTTTCCGGATGCCTCTCCATCGGTGCTGAGAAGAGCCCTACGGAGTGTGCAGTAAGCCAGCTTGATCTTCTTTTCTCTTGTGTTTAGGAATAGTTTTCTCTGTGTACATCATGGTACCTGGAATTACCAGCTAAAGCTTTGCAGATCTGGCACCAAATCAATTTCAGTCCGACGTGGTGAACTGAGCGCTGTCAGGCAAAGTCTGGAGCTGCAGACAAACAGCTTCAAACTCTCTTTGAATTGTGGAGCTCAGCCAGCCAGCCACTGTTCCTTAGTAAAACTTGTCATACAGAGTACTAATGAGGATAAAAGACAGGAGGAGTACAATGAACGCCATCTTGAGCACTTTGCAAGAAACATGGGGTGTAAATATATAACAGCAAGAAAGAAAATAGTAAGGGTGGTGATATCTCAGGGGCTTTTAGTGAAGCCATAGCCAGTAGGGTCTTCCACTGAAGAAATAGTTGGTTCAATATATTGGAATAACAAATGCTGGAGAGAAGACAACAGCATCCTCAGAGTAGACAGAAGCACAGTGAAGACATGATTGCCCAGCATGTTGACTGGTGTGTTCATCATTGTTGTTTCTATTCAGAATTTGCTGGTGTGAGGAGAGTGTCAAAAACGTGTCATACCTGAGCAGAGATAACAGTGCAAGAGAAGGAAGGAGAGTGGGCACAACAGGGAACCATGTCTCTGTCGTACCTCATTCAGTTATCTCAAGAGCTGGTGTCCATCTCTGTCCAGCTTCTGTCTCTGACAGCCCTCCTCTCTGATACAGCATCCATGACTCTTGCTTGTCATGTGACATAAGGCAAATCTACTGACCTAGAACAGAGATTTGCTGACACTTTGAGTCATCCTTCCTCAAGCTTCCCCTGGTTCCCTCTTCTAGATAGGTTGGAGTACAACCTCCCATCATCCCCATCTAGCTGTGTCGATCTAATTACTATCAGTATAATTCCTCTTACTCCTTTCAGCAGTAACCTGCATTCAGTGCTTCTGTTTTTCAGGTGAAAGGCTCCCAAGCCATGAATATCATCAGTGCCATCTTTGCATTACTTGGAATACTGGCCTTTATAGTAGACCTGAGCATAAATGGGCCATTTCATTCTGATGACAGTCATCAGTACTCCCTAGTCATGGTAAGTTTCCACATATTAGCACTTGTGTTGATAATGACAAGGAGGTTAGGAAGCAGCAAGATGGGAGGGAAATGTTGGGTTGTCAGTCATGCATGCTCGCCATGTTTGATATAATCAAGCCACCTGGTGACTGTGTGTAGATTCCAACTGGTAGACAAGTTTCAAGCTGTTGATAGCACAGTTGCCAAGAAAAAACTTCTGAGTGGCTCTGGGTCACATCATATGTTAAAGCAAATGAGTATTTCCTCCTGTTATGATGCTATTCTTTCAGGCATGCAAGTCTTTCAGTACCACCTGGCAGAGACAGCAGGCATGCAGACACAACTGTGTTCTGTCATGACTGATCAATTAGGAAGCAAAAGCAAGTTCGTTTACCAGAGATGCAGAGAGGCAACCTGGAATTAGAATAAATAGCATTAGCCTCATAAAAGTACAGTGCTTCTAGGTAGAGAACCAGTGTCTTGTCTACCAAAACTCTCTGCCACCATTATCTTTTTTCTTTTTTTCTTTTTTTTTCCTTTTTTTTTTTTTTTTTTTTTTTTGGCACTATGAAATTTGCCCCACTTTTAGAATGATGCTATAGTGTGAAAGCCACTCTGGTGGGAGCTGTCCTAAGAGCTGCTAGTGATGGAGAGAATGTTCCTGGCATGTCCAAGCCTCTAATGCTCCAGCATAAATCCCCTGATCATCCTCTGCCTACATTGATTATGGCTAGGTGTTGCCTAGGTGTGAACCCTGGTAAATGCTAGTGACCAAGGTTCTTCCTATACTAGAATTCGCTTACATATCAACATCTGGACTTTGAACCCTAGTTGAGAGGGAACTTAAAATGGTTGGCACTGTGATGCTGCTTATTATTACTACCTATGTTTGAAAGGTTCCAGCTGAGACAGAAGCCAGAGAATACCAGGAAACAACATCCAGTCTACCTCTTGTCTCCCCTGCCTTCACATGTTACACAGAAAAACACATCCATATATGCTTGCATAAAAATCAAAGGTGTTCTGTTAGGAAAATTGATTTGGAATAAGGATACATGTAGCCTTCTGTTCACCAATGAGTCCCACAGCATCCATCCTTGCTCTGCAGTAGGCATGCACAGGATTGTGGCCTTACCACCAGTTTGTTATCTTTTAGCAGCTAAATAGTCAAGCTACCACTAAATTAAAGTTAATTTGTACCAAATCTGAATGTTTTCCCTTACATTATAGTACTGCCAACTCCAGACAATGAAACCTCAAGCTGAAGTGACATTTGCTTTAGAATTTGAAATGTCTTCTTACTGTATTCATTCAGCATACACAAATCATTATCATCACCACAACCACAAGCACCTTCAGTGAATGTAGAAGATAAAGTGATTGGTTTCCAGTTGTTGTTTACCTTGTAACACTGTGTATGTTTTCTCTTACGGGGTGAAAGACCGGCAATAGGATTGCCATTGTGTTGTTGACATTCACCATCGTGGAATTTTGCATCGCATCTGCCACTGCCTATTTCTGGTGCCGGGCAACCCGCTCTGACTCCAATGAGGTGACTCCATAATTCTCACCAGGATTCTAGCAGCATCGGTGTTTGGGAATTAGAGTGAAGTGGTTGCCTTTACTTGTAAATTGTCAGGTTAAATGAAATACACAGAGAAGTGGGGGGAAAAACTCTGGTGGGGAAGATGGCACAGCTACGCTGGGTAGATAATCTAGGTAAGGGATATTTCAGATGAGAGGAAAATTGGCTTTGTTCAGATGGGGTTAAAGAAGCATTGAAGCAATAACTAGTATTTAAGGCCTGATCCATTCAAGCATGTTCTGATATCAGTGGGAGTTGAATCAGTCCCTCAGAGCAGGGATGTGCGACACAGGTCCATGGGCTTCATGTGACCCCTGTTTATTTTTATGCTTTACACAAGATCGCAAGTACTGCCTTGCTGCAAAACAAATCATAGCAACAATAACGAAATGAATCAGTCATCATTTACCCTTTAAGAATAGTGGCAGTTCCTTCAAAACGGAGACGTGTGCAGCTTCCCACCCCATTAAGGGGGTTAGTGCTTAACACCTTGTAAATGAAATAGAAAGGCATGTGCTTTCCAGCTGCAAAGGAACATCTTGTTGTTTAAGGCAAACAGTGCTTTTGTTTGTTTCTTTTTGTGGTGAAGGAGGAGATCCTTGGGGGACTTGAGAGTAGCAGCTGGCTGGTTTTTTGGGGGGTGCAATGTGGCTGCTGATCCAGGGATGCTGTCCTTCTTTAACTGACAGGAATCTGAGAGATGAACCTAATACTTTCTGTTTTCTAGGCGATATTGATTGACCCCAACACCATCAGGACAGATACCGAGGTCCCTTCTGTAGAATCATCAATAAACTGTCCGCCAAATTCCAACGATGTAAGTTATGCTCTAAAGGTAGAGACTGTGTAGAAGGCTCAAGTGGAGGAATCTGTATGGAAAAATCAAACCAGCCGCATCTCTTCTGAGATGTCAACGCTGGCCCTTTCCTGCATGACAGAGTTCCTTCAGTTACTGCCAGTATTCTAGCTGCTGGGCCAACGAAGTCAAAGGGACTATCTCTCTTTTTTCTCCAGTACTGTCTCAGTTTTAGTCTGGGACTGAGAAGCATGTGGCTTGATATGCTCTGCCTTGGACTGGGAGGTGATATTTGGACTCCATTTTGGACAGGCTGTGTATGGAATGAGCCGTGAGTCTGGCATGTGGGGTATTAAAACTGTCAAAATGTGTTTAAAAGGGAGGCTTGATCTAGTCTTGAGGGCGTGGTGGGCATGGGATAGCTGGGGACCCAGAGGAGAACATGGAACTGAAGTACATCAAAACACAGATAAAGTCATAAGTGCATCTTTTTCACTTCGAGCTGGCTCTGTTGCTGACTCAGATAAAAAATGAAAGAGAAAACAGTGAGCAGTGTTAATTGGGATGGGTCAATGCCCAGTGCTGAGGCTGGTTTGTAAAGACTGTCTTCCAAATTCAGCTCTCTTGGGAGTTAGCTGGCTTGGCCCCCAAAACCTATAACTTTGTGCTCTGATATGGAAGCATGGGTTCAATGTAGGGGTTTGTAGGGACTTGGGAATTTCATTTGAAATTTCCAGCCCGGTTGATTGGTCTCGTGAGGGTGATCAGCCACACTAGATGTTCTGGAGCACTGTTGTCTACTACTGCTATTTATATTTCAATGAACTGTACATATGTGCCCATTAAGAATATTTCATACAATAATAACTGCCCTGGGATTTTTTTCTGCTAGTTTTCTAGAAGATTCAACTTTTTCTGATGGATGCATAACTTACAGCTACAGGGAGCTCAAGCAGCAGCAGTTTGTCTTTCTACTTTCCACTAGCCCCGGTCTTGCTGCAGCCCCTGGGCTGTAAAGACACACACTCTCAGAGAGCACACCCATTGCATATTCCGGATCATTGAATCCTATTCATTCCAGAGTTATACATTGCTGTCTAACATTCAGAGGCCTTGTAAGAAATGACATCCAGTTTATTGGCAATGCCAGAAAAGATGGGGCAAGATTTTGCACTAAATAGGTCTCATGACCTTTAGCACTTCTTCACGTCTTTTAAAATCAGCCATGATGCTGGGGCAGGCCCAAGAAAACTTGATACAAGTCCCCATGGGACAAATCTTTGTTCCAACAGTGACAAGAAGATGAAGAGAGCCCCGTTGACTTAAAACAGCCTTCCACAATCTAGGTCCCTCCAGATGTTTTAGACTGTATACTCCATCAGTCCTAACAAACATGACCGCTGGCTGAGGATGATAGGGTTTGTAGTCCAAGAACATCTGAAATGACCCAGGTTGGGAAAGACTGATTTAAAAGAAAGTGGCTTTCCAACCCAGAATGTGTCTGCTGGAAGGCATTTTGACTATAGTTCTTATACTGAGTTATTTGCGTTTGCACTGAACTATATGCAGCTTCAGTGTACATAATGAAATGCATTGAATGTGGTTCTCCTGCCCGAGGTCTGTTGCAGTGCACAGAAGCTACACAAGAACACTAAGTGCTCTTGAACAGGATCAATTCATTTCAACAAGGGCAGTGGGGGGGGGGAACACACACACACACACACATTGTGGTAGATCATGCCCTTGGTCTACAAAAGTATTGGGTGGGTTTTGGTTATATTTTTTTTTCCTTTTGCCTGTTTGTATTGGGCTGCATATTGTGTTAACCAGTTCGCATTTTTGAAATTTTAAAATTGTTGTTTTAAGGATCTAAGTGTGGCAGGATTGGGATCTATTCCATTCACTTCTAAGCATTTTGGTTAATGTTTATTCAGAGCATGTTTTCCTGGGAAATTTCTACAGAGTATTTAATGCCTGTCTGTCAAACAGGGATAGCAAATTTTAACTAACCTCACAGAGGTCTAATTCCTTGTAGCAGTTTATTAGATCCTAGACAAATTTAGGTTTTAGATTCTGCAAAGGATTCACACTTTCTAAGTCTGATCTTGCTTTTCATGAATATGATTTTTAAAAAAAAATTAAATAAAACATGAACATGAAACTACCCATGTCTATCTTTTGCTTATTCTCTACTGCAGGAAGACACATTCTACTGCAGGTCTTACTCCTCTTATTTTAATCCATAAGAAAACAGGTGCCGGAAAGCCAGGTCATCCATCTTGTTCAGCTCTTCTTCCTGCCCAGCAGCTGCTCCACAGAAGGAATTCAAATGTATCAGAGGCAGAAATATTGTATGTTTTATGTTTCTGTTAGAAAGCTCAAAGTAGATTAAAAGGAAAAAAGAAGGAAAAGAACAAATACATTACCACTTAAATGACACACTTACTAAACAAAAAAGCAACGACAGCAGCAAAAGGTAGCTATGTTGGTCCTAAGAAATATTCTAAATAAAATCCATATCAAGGCACTACCTTTATAGGTTGACTCAAGCTCACAAAATATTATGGAAGCCTCTGAGTTCCTCAGTTAAGATGAGAAACATAAATAGTTCTGAGAAACAGCTGAATGTCATTTTTTTAAAAAATGGAGGGATGATTCTTTGTTTTTTCATTGCAATCAACACTGTGAAAAATCCTCAGAGCGTCCAGTAGAAATCCACAACAGCCTCTCCAGTCCTATCCATGGGTTGTATCTAAATGCAGACATCCCTTCCACCATGTTCGTTTTTCCTCCGCCTCTTTGCTTTGCTGCCATCTTTCTTGATGAAGAGTTCTGAAGGTTTCAAGATCGATTCAGATATTGTGGCTCTGAATCGATCTTATATAAGTAGTGTCAAAACATGAATTGTGGTACTAATTAGAAGGGAACAAAACACTGATAGACGGTTTCAGCTTCCAAAATGTTGAATATCCACACTGTAATTCAGTATTCATTTTGAAATCTGGCATTTATTCTGCATCTGCTTGTACTTCTGTACATTGCCTGCCCTGCTTTTCCACTGCACTGTGCAGAACATGGGGGGGGGGGGCTTGACTACATCAGACTGGTACAAAGTGTAGCAAAGGACATACAAATCCTGAAAGAGTTGGTTCAGCTTAAAACTGTGACCCAAGAAACTACTTAGAGGAGAACAGAAGGTTGCAAAAGCAACAAATGCACTGAGAGACCTTATTAAAAATAGGAGACAACTGCTTAATATAGAAACACAAGATACATCTTTAGCTGGTGCAAATTGCTTTGACTTTCTTGTCTGTACTGGCATGAGGAGGATTTATTTATCCCACCTGAGAATTCAGCTCTCCGATCGCCTTGACTGATAGGAAGGCACATACAGGCATTGTGTGTGTGTGTGTGTGTGTGTGTGTGTGTGTGTGTCTGTGTCTGTGTCTGTGTCTCTGTCTGTGTGTCTGTGTGTGTGTGTGTGTGTGTGTGTGTGGCTTAAGCACCAGGAAGCTGCTATTGTACAATTCAGCCAAATAAGCCCACACAGCACTTGCAAGAGATAAACAACAAGGCAGTTTCTCAGGCAACATTATGTAACAACCAGATATAGGGCAACCCAGCATATGAAATGTAGCACTGGCAAAATTTCTTCTGTATAATTTTTAAAAAATGTATAATTTGCTGGATTAGTTGGAAGCAGCACGATGCTTTTAAAAATCTGTATGCGGTCTCTCCTAGATCACTACCTGTTGCAAAGTGAATGAGGAGGGTACCAACTGCTCTTTAGTCTGGCTGCTTATATGGCCGAAAGGCTTGAGAAAAGCATAGCATCAAGCACAAGCTATTAATGAGACACATTTCTAGAAAAAGAAGCAGTTTCAGGAAAGTGAAAAACCCAAGGCCAACCCAAGGAGCAATAAATAAAGGTCTTTGTGACATGGCCAAGAAAACACCAGAGAAGTCAGTAGGCTTCCCTTAGCAGAGACTCCCAGCCTCATCCTGGTCTCAAAGAGGGTGCCTTGCATAATAACTATGAAATAAGGATAAATTACTGTTCAAAGGATGCCATCTCCCGAAAAGATTATAGGAAGCAAGTAAGGAAACAAAGTCTTCTGGAATAGCAGTTGAGGCTGAGCAGCAAAAGATGAACACTAAGGCCACCTTTGTATCTTTCTCTTTCTTCCTCTTCCCCTGTCTAAAATGGTTAAAGTTTCAATATGGATATTAAAAGGAAAAAGTGAGGGGAAAAAAGCCAGAGAACTGGCCTGATGCACAAAAATAGCAGATGATAGGCGGGAAGAAGAACAAAAATATTGAGCCGGTTATTTTCCTAGGTCCAAACCATGCATTTGCACCTTGCCAAGGAGGACAGAAATGTATTAAATTATTGCTGAGTGCCCAGCGTTAAATGCTAACAGTAAGTCCAGGGCAAGAGCTCCTGAGTCACAGTTTGTGTTGTGAACATGGCACATTGATTCAAAAATCCTTTTCAGACATTCTACATGGTGACGGTGAATGAATTTGCCTCTATACACCGCGCACAAGCAGGGCAGCAGTGGGCAGTGATCATAAGGCACGTGGCTGCCTGAGGTTGCCATGGCTGCTGGGATTCTGCCTGGGTCCCCTAACCACATCAGCCACCCACTACTTCTGTCAGTCACATTAAACGACACATGGCTTCTGTGACTGCTTCTAAAGGAAGCTCCGTGGTTGCTTCTAAAGGAACTTTCATAGTGAATGCTGACTCAAATATATATACAGTATATACAGGGAGAAAGAGGGGGAGAGAGATAATCACAGAATAATTGAGTTGGAAAGGGCCTATAAGGCCATTGAGTCCAACCCCCTGCTCAATGCAAGAATCCAAATCAAAGCAAATTCAATACCTATGTGGAGAGGATATAAATCTTCGCATCACAAAAAGAGGGTAGAAATCTACTTAAAATTGAAATATGTTACTTCATATGTATAAAAGCAAATTCAGAGATAGTTATTCTGGTTTTAACAACCCACACAAGATTACTAACAATAGTCATGGAGAGTATGTACAGGTGATCTGTGCACCTCTGCAATGGGCCATCCAGGTGGTGACTGCTGATGGACAATTACAAGTCTCTTATTCTCCCTTCTTATTTTTTTTTAAATCTCTCAAGTGGATCTGTTTCAAGCTGAGGACATAAGCCAGCCCTAAAAAACTGGGGACATTAGCCCAAATGGGAGTCTTCTCAGCATGATGGGAAGACTTGAAATATCTACTACATGAGCAGAACAAATGTCCACACACCATAGTGTTCTTGTAGCAGGTCTGTGGGTTTTTTTTTTTAGCAACAGACCAGTCCTACCACTAGGTAGGGAGAGGCAGCTACCTCAGGTAGCAGATGCCAGGGCAGGTGGGAGCAGCCAGCAGCGAGGTGTTGGAGTATACAGCTGCATTTGCTCTGTCAGCCTTTAAGCTAGCTTGATGCTCTCTGGTATGGCAAATGATGTTATCTCATTGCAGCTGTAAGGCAAGATTCTGTGAACTGGGAAAGTCACTACCACTGCCTTTTAACTCAGACTCCCTTAGGCCTTTCCTGTGTGAAGAAGATAAACTCTCAAACATTCTCCTCCTTTGAGTTGTGGTCTTCTCTTGTGTTGCCAGATCGAAATGAATTCCACTTTGAGAGCCTGGAAATGACAACATCTGAAGCACCTTCCACTTCTTTTGATATCTCAGGCCTATTGTGTTAAATGCAGCAGGATGCCCTTCGGTATTCAGCTCCAGGTGTGCCATGTCATCATGTAGGCCAGCCAAGATCAAACTGAGGCAAGAGACAGGTTTTAGTGATAGCCCACATCTGAAAGATGGAAATTCTTCAATAATGAAAGCATCTGAGTGTCATTGCATGAGCTTTTCTCACCTCAAGATTAGGTAAATCAGCTTGCATTGTTTGATTATCGGTCTTCAGGATTTAAGCGTGGAATTCCTCTGAAGCTTGATTTCATAAACCTGAAAAGACTGCCTCAGTCACCTCTCTACAATATTAATGTGCTTTCAGCTCTAATTACAGGCTGCTTTTCTCATCTCTTTCTGGTCTGAAATCAAGACTGATGGTTCCCATGAAGCAAGGCTGGCTGGCACACGCCATATTGTCCTCAGTGAGCATTCCATCTCACATGATAAGGAACATGGTGGCTTGGGTTCAGTGGAAGCAATCCTTGAGTGATATGACACTGAAATATGTTAGAAATGTGTGTTGAAAATTACAGATAGTGAGGTGTGAATCATCTTTAAAAATTGAGAGATGATGTGACTGGTGACTGTAGTATTCAAAAATGTATTCAAAACTTCAGGTGCCATTATTATACAGCAGCAGCAAAGGGACACGTAACCTGTGATGAGCAGGTGCATTGCATTAGACATTTACAGCTATTATTTCCTTTACTGCTAATGGCCCACCAACTGCCCTTTAAGGGGAGAGCTGAATTTAGACTCCAAATACAGATCTGCTGAATTCAGAGATTCTTATTGGCTTGCAGTCAATAACTCAGACAGTACAAATGCATTTTAATAGCTCTGTTGCCTAGTGATTAAAATGTTCTTACTAGATTTTCAGTCAAATACTGTATACATGAACACTTCACCGGAGTGATCTGTGGTGATACTTTTCACATGATCTAAAGGCTTTTGTACTTAAAGCCTTTAGTTGTTCTTCCATCAGCTGAACGACAGAAAAACATATGGCGGTCTTAGCAATGCAAGGAGACTGGAAACAGCCTATTATAGATTAAAAAAAGAAACATAACTAAAATCTTGTTGCTTGGTGTAATAAGTAGCAATTAGAGGAGGCCTACTGAATCAGTGGGGCTTTGGTTGAATCAGCTCCTGTGTAAATTCCATTGATTCTATAGGCATAATTGCTACTTACTACTTAAGTAACAGGATTTCAGCCACTATATACTTTCACTCCCTTTGCTCCGTAATTACTTTTAATAAAGTAACTGAATTCTGCGCATGTGCCCATTAGCCACATTGCTTTGACAGGGGATGCAAGTCTGGAATATGCTCATGTGGATGACACTTATTGTATGTTTTAAGATGCTGGATGGCGAGCTAAAGCATTTGTCTGGTGCATTTTGATGTCAGATGGTATCTTATGAAGGCTGAGCTCCAGAATCAAGAGGCATTTGCCATCCTCAGGGCCAATGAGTAATGCGGAAAGAACCCACAGATACTGCTCTTGTCATGGTCATCTTTATTGCTTGCTGTTGCTACCAGCACAACTTTTCAGCATCAATTAATGTCAATCCTTTGACACTAAATGCCCTAGTAGAATAGTTTTAAAATAAATCCCCCAACTTAATTTAATGCCATCATGTACAGAAAGATCTCACGCTTCTTCTGATGGCAAGAAGAAAGAACTTCCATATGTTGGTGCAGGTATAGGGCAATACCTTTCTCTAAAGCCATTTGAGTCTGCACAGATGGCATTAAAATCTCCATAGGGGACCACCTACCATTCAGAGGAAGAAGGGGAAGCACAGATCTGCGAGAGGTTCTTCTTGAAACTTGCCTTTTCACTGCGCTGCCCCATTTCATGTGATCTACTATGACCGAAAGGAAATTGTGGTAATTATGTCCACAGAGTGTAGCAGGCTAAGTAAAGTGGACTGGTTATGACTTTAGGTGCTCATTTAAGGTTGCTTGTGGTAAGGTGAAAGAAAATGCTTACATTTATTTATTATCCACAGTAGAGCAGGATAAACTTAGACCTGAGAAAGCTGGCTTCCATGTGTGTAAGTATGCTGAAGACTGACATGGTGGCACTCTCATGTCCAGCCCTTCATTGCACATGAGCACAAAGGAGAAGAAAGAATTAAATTATGTTATCAACGAAGAGGGAAATGATCTAAGACGATGGAAGGGAGCTAAGGGCTGTAGTCTACAATGGTCTGAATCCTCTTCTTTGTCCTCCTCTGGGCCAACTAGAGATGTGGAAGGAATCTGAAGATTCTGGGCTTGTCTCAGGTATCCCTGTGGGTCATAAATCTGGTATCATTACTGTTGATTTAACCACTTTGGTCATTCAAACACAATCAGATTTACAATTAAAACATGAATATACATACCACACACCTCACTGACTTAAAGACATAGTGTTACCAAGTTAAAATATACAAATGCAAATACATACACCCAGAAAATACTGGATTAAAAACAAGTCCAACCATATCAAAAATACAGATAATTTCAAAATTTTTCAATGAACCCTTTACAATTCATTGCATAAGTCTTAACACATATATTTTTATTTATTTATTTATTTTATTTATATCCCGCCTATCTAGTCGCGGAGGACTACTCTAGGCGGCTTACAACAGAGATAAAATACTATAAAAATAAAACAACAAATTACAAAACAATTAAGGTAAAAAGACAATAAAAGATAAAAAGATAAAAAGTAATCTGGTGAGAAGGCCTGCCGAAACATCCAGGTCTTTAGTAGATTCTTAAAAGTGCCCAGCGAGGGAGCTGCGCGAATACCAGGAGGTAAATTATTCCACAGGCGAGGAGCCACCGCCGACAAGGCCCTATTTCTTGTTTTCTCTTTTCGGGCCTCCCTCGGCATTAGGCTCCTCAGCCTCACCTCCTGGCTCGCCCGTGTGACCCGGGTAGAACTTGGTGGGAGAAGGCGCTCCGCCAGGTATCGAGGCCCTAAACCGTTTAGGGCTTTATACATAAGCGTTAACACTTTGAAGTCGATGCGGAACCTGATGGGCAGCCAATGCAATGCGGCCAGAGTGGGCGAAATATGTTGGAATTTTTTCACTCCACTGAGTAATCTGGCCGCCGCATTCTGCACCACCTGTAATTTCCGCAGCAACCTCAGAGGAAGCCCCACGTAGAGCGCATTACAGTGGTCTAATCTTGAGATTACAAGCGCGTGTACTAAGATGGTGAGCGCCCCCACTTCCAGGTAGGGCCGCAGCTGGGCTATCCGCCTAAGGTGAAAAAAGGCGGTGCGGACCACCGACGCCACCTGTGACTCCATGGAGAGCACCGGGTCCAGATGGATCCCCAAGCTGCGTACCCCATCCTTTGCAGGGAGAGTCACCCCCCCAAAAGAGAGGGAGTTTCCCAAATCCCCGACTGGGGGGCCCACCCTCAGTACTTCCGTCTTGTCCGGGTTCAGCCTAAGCCCGTTCTCCTGCATCCATTCCAGTATAGTCCCCAGGCAGCGCTGGAGGCACAGGACGGCTTCTCCTGCAGTTGGCAAAAAGGAGATGTAGAGCTGCGTGTCATCCGCATACTGGTGACACGAAGCACCACACCCCCTGATGACCCCACCCAGAGGCCTCATATAGATGTTAAATAGCATTGGGGAGATAACCTTTGGGCAGCTCATGCAATTCTTGCTACCCTACCCACTACAACTTTATAAACATAAGATAGATAGGGATTTGGGGGGGGGCACTTTTAACTAAAATATCCAGGTCATAAATCATAATGAGAGGGAAATGTACCATATTTTGATCTATTGCCACACAACACATGCCAGCAAGGCTGGTAATTGCAGGTGGCCAGATGCTCGGACCTCAATTACTTTTAACACCTTAACTGAGTCTCGATAACAACGGCTGTTTCTTTTCTGGTAGCTGTATTTTTTATTCAACCTTCATATCACCTTTGCTGGAAGTGCCTCTTTAAAGCGTTTGCCTCTGCTCTCCCTTGCTAGCTTCGAGGTCCACCCCTACACAGGGGGGACAAAACCGGTAAAGAATACCTAATACCAGAAAAGATGCATGCTGCAGGGTGGCGGCTTCCCACCACCCTGTGGATAAGTCTTCTTCCTCTCTTCCTCTTCCACACTTTAGCATCTGGTGGGACACCTGACACCCAAGGAAAAAGGTAAAGTGCAGCTGCCTCCCGGTGAGCTATAGCTCCCTAGAGGCACTGAAAGAAAGGACCCTATGAGCCAATTTAAAGTTCTTTTAAAATAAAATAATAATAATGTTTGAGGTTGAAGCTGGTGATTGGTGGCCCAGATGCAACATGAGCAAGTATTGCTCATGGTGCATCTGGCAGGAAGGCAATTAGTGTATAGGTTGAGCCCTTTAGTCCCAAGCAACCTCATGGCCAAACACTGTCTGTGTTTCACTACTTTTTAAGGCTGGCCAGCCTGCAGGAGAGGAGGCCCTTTGGGTCATGGGCACTTCAGCCTACCAAATGCCAGCCATTGCAGGTGCAGGATATACAATAACAGCTTCCTTCAGCTTGCCAGGTTGATGTGCCTCACCTTCTGACTGGAGGCCTGGAGCAAGAGCACTATTGCCCACAGTGGGAAATGGCAGAATTGATCTTACTTCTCTGTGGAGGTAGCAGCCCACAGAGTTCTATATTAGATTTATGTGTGTGTTTCGTATTTTATTTTCCTGAGGTAAAATGCTTCGTAAGGAAGTGGACTTAAACTCCATAATCTTGTCTCACACTTTCATTCTGGCTTGTGTGGAAGAAACTGCAGAAGAAGCTTCCAGTAATGAGTGGTCCGTGTGCAACTGGAGCAGAGAGGGCCCGCACACCACTGCCTCATAGAACGGCACAAGCCATTTCCAGGTTAGTGTCCCAGTACTCATCCAGGTACCTACTATTCTGGTGAGAACCCAGGAAAAAACTGAGGGAGATTTTTGTCCCAAATGTTTAGCTAATAAGCAATCCCTTCTCTGTGCTCCTCCACAAGGCAGAAACCAGGTGAATGGGAGAGTTATGCCTATTGACACCTCTGCAGAGTGAAGCTGGTTGCATTACCATGGCTTTGTCTGCCTCTGATCCTACCTGGGGCTCATCTTGGCAGGGATCTCTCTTCGACTGGGATCTCATCGGAGCACAGCTGCTGTTCCCTCTATACAGTTGTATTTCTTCTCAATGGCACTGTCTCAAGGTTTCCTTTGCAGGAAAGCAGATGGAAGCTTAGTGGTGCAGCAACAAAATCTAATCTCTAGCATCGCAGGCAGTCTACTGGGGTTGAAACCTGACCTGCAGGAATGACAAGGTGTGAATTGAAGGAAAGGCAAGCCATGGGAGGTAGACTAAATTTGGGTATGCAGAAAGATTGGATTCACACAACTGTGAAAACTGTGGAGAGGTGGAAATCTACTTGCTCAGTTGCACTCTGTTACTCAAAGTATGTGTACATGTATGGTTTTCAGTGGTATATCACATAGGGGTATTTCTGAATTCTTGAAACAAGAACACATGCAATACTTCCCAGCTTTTAGCTGGAGGCTCTTAGTTTTCATTCCCTGGTCAGATCTGTAATACCCTGATGCATAATGCAGAACCCTTTGCTTGTCCTATTCTGTTTTGAAATTGCATCTCTCTCCCAGGAGCAAAAACACTGTAAGGTGATAGTTTCCCTGATGCCAGCTTTAGCTGGTAAATATACGCAGGGTTTTCAGATATGCAGTGTTCATTACTGGGCTTCTAGTTATTTATGTTTTTACAGACATGTGGCATTCATTATTGGGCTTCTATGCATGCATATACCCACCTGCTATTGTTTTTGTTTATTTATTTGATTGTTGTGCATATCTCTGAATGACATAAAATGTAATGCAAAAAAATAATAATATTGTATCAATAGGTTTTGAAATTAAGTCCAGATATGGGCTGAAACCCTGTTGCTTAGAGAAGTAAGTCACAACAAGAGTAGATGTATAGCACCTGATCAGTATGGTATGCTTTTCTAGAAATAAAATGTGTATATAATAAATTATGGATTTTTAGGACACCATTTCTTATTGCAGAGGATAGTTATTTGCATTTTGGAAAAAAAAGTAATATTTGTGCCACATTTACCTCAAAATGTGGCATTGGTATCACGGCTTTGCCTTTGTTGCTATAGGATGAACTTCAAAAGGTAATGATAGCATTAGTAGAGGTGCTTCAAATGAGATTAAAACACAACTGAGAAATTGCCCTTTGGTAACATCTGCACCTGGATCATGCAGAGAGTTTTATAAAACCATTGCTCATTTCACCCAGAAACTAACTGGTAATCAGTATACCTTTTACTGTAGTAATGGGGTTTTGTCAGCCTGGTTACACTTGAAATCATTTATAAGGTATGGCTTGCCCTACTATTAGGGAAAGTTAAGTGGCTGCCTCAGGCAGCTTATTTTGAGAACCATGAACAAACAGAAAATTCTTAATTGTGTGAAACTGATTATGTTGGTCAATAGTAAAATCCTTGCCATGGGCAATAATACAATTATTTCAGGTAGTAGAAGCTTGTTTTTTGTTGTTCCAGATAGCTGGACCTGAACCAATGGATTCAAATTACAAAATAGGAGATTCTAGCTGAATGTCAAAAATACCTCCAGGTGGTAAAAACTATTTGTTAGTGGAATGGACTACTTAGGTGTGCAGTGGACTCTCCTGCAATGGAAGTTTTTAAATACATACTAAACCATCATCCATCAGGGATACTTTGGCCATGGAGGGTGTTGGACCAGATGATCTTTGAGATCCCATCTATGAGCTACTACCTACTGGCAAATTATCAGGTTAATGCTGATGATGGTAGTGGTTTTTTTGTTTGTTTGTTTGTTTGTTTAAATTCAAAGGTGTTTCTAAAGGAAATAATTAATGATGCTTTCACTCCTTTATCTGTGCAGTTTTAACATATTCTATCAAGGATAACATTTTGAAAAATTATTATAAGAACATTCAGCACAATGTTTTCTAATTTCTTAAATTTTAGCTTTTCCAAGCCAATTGCTTTATGTGTTTTTGCAGCATTTTATGGGGGGGGGAGCCTACTGCTCCTCCTTTTTGATGTGAAATTACCAAACCCCAATTAATTTTTAAAGCTGAGAATGTTCATACCATTCTGGAATGAAAAATTTAAAAATGAGAGACATCCTTCTTTTGGGTCCATTGTGCACCACCGTTTACATGCTATTAGAAGAAGTGCTTCAGCAATGCATTTTTCTCAGAGGCTGAAGTATGAGTAATCACTATGCGAATGAAGCCTTTGCTTATCTCCTAATGACCTGCTTATCCTGTTATAACGGATACATTTTAGTTCATATAGCCCTACAATGTGGACTGGAGCTTTGAAGAGGTGAAAGTCACTACATATGGGCTGGACCCTTGCTCTTCTTGGCTTATAAAAGCAGCCAGCAGGGATAACCACCAAGAGTAGACCTTTGGTCTAGATGGGTGGGATAGAAATCCAATAAAATAAATAAATAAATGAATAAATAAATATGTTTTAAAAAATGTTATCCCTGAGTGGGCTAGGGGAGAGGGGAATGCCTCCTTGCAACAAGGTAGTGTACCAGAATGTCCAAAGGAGGCAATAATAAGACCTTTGATCTAAAAGCTTTTCCATTAAATCTCACTATATTAGATAATTATTAGCTAGTCTCCAATATTCCATTTCTGAGCAAGGTTTTAGAGCATGCGGCGGTATCACAGCTCCAAAGGTTCCTGGATGAAGTAGGCTATTTATATCCATATCAGTCTGGCTTCAGACCTGGTTATAGAACAGAGATGGCTTTGGTCATCTTGGTGGATGACTTACACTAGAAAGTGGCCAAACACCACGTGTTCCTGATGGTTCTGCTGGAACTCATAGCGGCTTTCAATACCATCAACCCTGGTATCCTTCAGTGTTCTGGGGAAAATGTTGGAGACACTGTTTTACAGTGGTTACAATCCTTCTTGGATGGCTGAACTCAGAAGGTGGTGCTGGGGGAATCCTATTCAACAACCTGGCCATTGGTCAATGGTGTCCCTCAGGGCTCAGTCCTGTCCCCGATGTTATTCAATATCTACATGAAACTCGTGGATTTTGGGGGCTTGATACCATCAGTATGCTGATGACACCCAACTCTATCTCTCCTTCCCATCTGATTCCTCCCTGTAACCAGCACTAGTCAGCAATCCAGCTGCAGCATTTGAACCAGTTGAAGTTTTTGAATACTTTTCAAGGGTCTGTGTTTAGACCAATGTTTCCCTTATTACAACAATTTTGCTGGCTGCCCATCTGTTTCCTGGCCCAGTTCAAAGTGCTACTGTACGTATTACTATTAAGCCCTATATGGCTTGGGCCCAGTTTATCTGAAGAATTTTATCACCTCATATGAGTCTTCTTGGCTCTTCAGATCTTCTCGGAAGGCCCTTCTCTTGGTACCACCACCTTCTCAAGCTCATTAGTGAGGACTTGAATGGGCCTTCTCAGTGCCAGCTTTCAGGCTTTAGAAGGCACTGCTCCAAGAAGCCAGGTGTCCCCGCCCCCCCCCCCCCCCTTATACGTTTCCATTGTTAGGCAAAGTCCTTCCTTTTCAGGCAGGCTTTTAAGCAAGAAGTATCTCAGGAATGCTTTGTTTATTAACTTACAGATTTAAAAAAAAAATTAAACGCTTCAAAATCGTTTAAAATTTTGATTGAAATCTCAATATATGTTTAATTGTTTCTTAATATGATATTTATGTGATATTCTAAACTGATTATTGTTCTATTGCTTTAGTTGTTGTCAGCTGCCTTGGGTGCCCGATGAGGAGAAAGGTGGCATACATGTTATATAAATAAATAAAATTACAGGGGAGGAAGATATATCACAAAACAAGCTAAGCTGCTGAGCAATCGAAAGAGCGGTGTCATGACAGTCAGATGACTTTTAACATTTGAGGCTTTGCTACTTCTGGCAAGAAGTTTTTTCTAACATCTGGTTCAATCACATGCTTTACATTGAGAGGATGGTTATTTATTGATAGGCATTGTCTTCTGTGCCATCTTTTCTCCTTTTCTTGGCTTCCATTTAATCATTGTACTAAGCAATTTGTATTTACTTCAGCTATGACAACAGTGAGGAGGAAACACCTCTGCTGGACCAATTTGCCAGGGAAGGGAGGGTAACTGTACCATCTCCAGCTGCCTGCCTGCCTGCCTGGCTACCAGCCTCTCTTCCCTGAGGATTTCGGGCTGCAGAAGACTCTCCTCCAGCTCCTGAAAGGACTGGACCCCTGGGGATGTGGGGCAACTATCCACCTACCTCTTCCCTGAGTCTTTCCACCTGGGAGAGAGGAATATAAGCAGGTCTGCAATGGGGTCAAGGACCAGGACTGAAGTATTCCCCTTCAAACAGAGTGAGTCCAAAGGAAGGGTTATCCTTTTGGGGGAAGCCACTAAGGAGGTGGCTTGAGGGCAAGGGGCAAAGCTCCTGTGTAAAACAGGGGAGGAAGGCATATTTGTTTCATTTATTTCTCTAAATCGCACGTGCGTGCATGTGTGCGTGTGTGTGTGTGCGTGCGTGTGTGCGTGCATGGTTTGTGCTATCAAATTAGAACCAACTTATTGTGACCCTAATAGGGCTTTCAAGGCAAGTGAGACAATTAAGGAGTGTTTTTATCAGTTTCACTCCCCCAGTGAGTTTCCACAGCCAAGTGGGAATTTGAACCCTCTTTTCCAGAATCCTAGTCCAGCATTCTGTCCACTACCCCACACTGGGAATCCAAAACATTCAGGGTCCACCCTATATCACAAGATCTCAAGGCTGGTTACAGAGCTGAACGAAACAAATAAAAAACATAAGATCTCAAACAATTTTAAACTGAACAGCTTAAATACACATAACATTGATACATTAAAACCATTGTATTAAAACCTGCACAGACCAAAATCCTCACCCACCCATAAATAAGCTTGTTTTGATTTGGTGCCAAAAAGATGCCACTGCCGTTAATAGTCAAGCCTCCAATGTTAGTGCCAGTTGAGCCTTATAGAGAATCCACATGGGCATTTGTCCTGCTGGTTTGTGCACTGATGGACTGGGCTGCTCCTCTCTTTTTCCCCCAAATCCACATGTGGACATTACTGGAACAGACCAATTTGCCCCAAACCCACACCATTTTGAACCCCTGTCAGGGGGTTCTATTATTTTGGTACAGGTAGGCAGGCCCCAGTTTAGTCTCTTCCCAGTGTGTGTGGTCACTTTCCATGGGCCTTGTGGCTCCTTCCAGTGTCAATTTCCAGTATTCTGAAGTGGTTTACAATCCACTTCAGGATATTGGAAACTTTCCCCTGATTTTCTGTGGAGAATCAGGGGAAGTGATTTTCTTTAATGTCTGCTAGATCATTAATGGGTGATGCAATGAATCATTTTGTTTATTTTTTAAAAAATTCTTTGCCTGTCTGTGATCAAACCCATGGCTGCAGCCAGTTTCTCAATACACAGATTGGCAAAGACCATTTTTATTATTTAATTGAAGCGAATCCTCACATCAGCGATAATCTAGCAGATGCAAAAAATTATAATTTCACCTCCCTTGATTCTCCACAAAGGATCAGGGAAGTGCTTAAATGACAGCAGACCACGCTACAATGGGTTTTTTGCCATTCAGACAAGAGGAA
Source organism: Pogona vitticeps (assembly GCF_051106095.1). Lineage (NCBI taxonomy): Eukaryota > Metazoa > Chordata > Lepidosauria > Squamata > Agamidae > Pogona > Pogona vitticeps. The sequence continues at coordinate 247,358,971 of NC_135783.1, forward strand.
TGCCCCAAATGGCACACCGCTCCCCCTCCCCACCTCAACCAACACTTTGTAGTGTGTTCCAGCCCACACCAAAACAGTCAGTCTGAATTAGGCCCTTAGTTGGGATTCACACTGCCCCTTTCTGTTAATGGGGGGAAGGTGTTATCAAAGGAGGGGGAATTGATAGGAACAGCCCTTGGGACTACCGAAGGTAGGAAAAGATATGAAAAAGGGAGACAATTATAGAAGCATGGTAGGGAAGTAGAGGTGTTATTATAAAAGTTATGCATGGGAATACAATGAAGAAATCAGGCTGATTGCTATGCAATTAACAAACAGTAACAAATTCAATATCCCTCTTGTGAGATTGCAACAAAGGATGACAGTTGCCATTGTCCCTAAATTCCAGTATATACAGTTGGGACACTTCTCGCTGTTCTTACATCCTCGATCAATTAATGCAAGTGCTATCCTATATGGCTAGTGCAACTCTAATGTCAAGATGTCTGTTGTGCAGCTTAGAGGAGTTACTTTCTTGGATGACAGCACCATCTCCTGGATCTCCCGCCTGCATGAGCACTGGACTTTTCCAAGCTCTGTTCTACTGCAGATACCTGATGACACTTGCCTGGGAGTCTAGATCTTCCTCATCTTATGTGTTAGCAGGAGCACAGCGTTTGAAGAAAGATGGTTGTTGTGGGTTTTTCAGGAAGAACTGACATCAGGAAGAACAACCTTCAGAACACGGCCAAAGAGCCCGAAAAACCCACAACAACCTTCAGATCCTGGCTGTGAAAGCCTTCGCGAATACGTTGAAGAAAGACTTTGAGGAACATGACTGGTGTGGGGTGAATATGGAGGGTTTTTTGCTGAATATAATAATCTATGTCAATATGCTTGAAGCTTATCAGAAATTGCTAGGTCAATTGAAATAGAACCTCATGATAAACCAGAAATTGCAAAACCTTTTTCTGATGAAGAGACATTGACCTATCTGAAAAATAAAGGAGGAATCACAAGAGGTAGTGACTGTGCCAGATCAAAAAGTGTGCTGTTTTCACCTCTTTCTTTCTTTCTGAGTGCCACTCAGGCCATTCTTCTTTCTCACACAGAGCAGAGGAAGCATTTCACAGAGGGATGATTCAGAGAGCCAAAGTGGGCCTGCAGTATCTAGAGAACTGAATGAAGCTGAGGGAGGCATGAAATTAGGGCACTCTCTCCTCACCCCTCCCTCCCTCCCTCTCTCTCCTCATTCACATTTATTTGACACATTTATATTGGCTTGCTTAAATCACTGTTTTAAAACACCAGGTTCATATACTGGATTTTAAAAAAGGATTAAACCAATATCAGTGAAGATGTTATAGAAAACCGTGGCTTGACAATCCACATTCAAAGCACGAATCCTGGGTTCACACGAGAATGTTGGAAAGATGAGAGATAACTCTGGTGAAATTGAACAGAATAAATTCAGAGTATTCTAAGGCCTTCTTGAAATGTGATGAAGAAATTGGCACGTATTATCATATGTGGTGGGAGTGTAAATTGAGTCAGAAATTTTGGAAATGGACTTTTAAGGAAATATGTGATATATTTGGAAAGAATATTGAATTTAGCTCTAAAATTGCCTTGCTGTCAATTTTTTATAAGACAGAACTTGATTATTACTCAAAGGAATTGATTTCTAGTTTTATGACAAGTGCTAGATTATGAATAGCTAGATATTGGAAAGTCAAACATGATATTAAATTAGAACATTGCACTAAATGACAATCTGACTACTGAGCTTAAGATGATTAGAGGGAAAGTAAGTTTAAATATTTTCTATGCTATTTGGGGTAGACTTACTGAATCTGTACTAGTGAAAGGGGAGGGGAAAGCGTCTAAGCAACAACTAATACAATTTTGGAAAGGAGGTTCATAATAAAATAATTGCTCCAAAGGGCCCCATGGGTATGGGGGTGCACCGTGTTTGAGACTGTTAGTAAGTATTTTGTATTGTTGTATTTGTTTTGGGAATGAACCCATTCAGTGCAGAGACAGGAGGTCTGAGTGAACTTTCCTTTATATATATTTTATATTTTATTCATTCCATGTTACAAGAAGAGGCCCAGTTTGGGGCCAATGTTTGGGTAGACTGAAGTGGAATCTTGGGTCAGTCAGCGCTTCCAGTGTGTCAAGAAGGTTATATGAACTCCTCTAGAACATTTAAATGTTGAAGGGTCACTTTACACCATTTATGGTGGGAATGTTCTACAGTATGTGCCAGCCATGCTGGAAAACGGCCCTGCTTAAACGTGGGCATTTCTCATTAAAAAGGATCTTATTAAGCTTGTGTTGCTCCAGTATGTGGGATCAGATAATTCACTGTATCCACAGAAAGGTTTTCTGTGTAGTCTTTTGCTGGCAGCAAAGATTGCTTGATCATGTAATTAGAGGCAGTCAAACTGTCTTTCTCCAAGATAATGGATCGGGATGTTTTGAGACTTATTGGTTATGAATAAATGAGTATGCCAGTTAGAAAAACTGTTATATAATATTATTTACTGTTAACATTCATAGTAATTCTTCCACTTGATCTTTCATTTTTGCTTCTGTCATTTTAATGGTTCTGTTATTTAGATTTATCATTACTTATCCTATAATTTTGTAGATCCTGCCCCTGGTCTTAATGTTTTTATCAGTAACTTAGCAGTTTCATGTTCCTAAATTATTTGTTTTAAATTTGCCTATTATTATAACAACACTATTTCACTTATATCACTCAATCATCATATCCTAGAACAGAATACAGATCTGTATGTTATTTACAACTAGAAATATACACATCTAATTACTAATCTCCACTGGAGTAAACCCATTGAATCAATTGGTGAATGATAAGTCACCATATAGTATATGTATAGTATATCCTACTAATTCAGCGAAACTACTCTATCTGTGATTAGCAATTCGATTTAAATCTCAGCTTTCATTGCATCTATAGAACAAATGGGAAAAAAGTTCATTAGAGTATTTGCTTGTAAGGGAATTTGTTCTCTCTGTGCACCTTTTAATAGCTTAATTGCTTGTCTCTTTCAGGGAAGGCACAGTGTAGAAACGAACAAGCACTAGAACAGCACCAACTGGTGTCTACATAACAGAGCTGGTTATAAATGCACTTTATATGCATGTTCATCCATGTTATGACTCTTCCATGGGTAAGTGAGCATGTTCCATACAGAATTTTAATGATATGAAGCAGGATCCAAAGAATGAGGGAGTGAAGGTCAACCATCCCACCTCTTTCTGAACTCTGCACTGTTGGAGATTTGGCCTTGACAGCTTGCTCCCTTTGTTCAGCTCACAGGAGTTCTAAGGTTTTAAAAAGGAAGGCGTCTCAAGTGGAAACATCTGCTGAGGTTTTTTCTTCTTCTTCTTCTGAGGTCAAAACATTGGGGCCAAAAGCAACAGGGTTGAGAAGAAAAAGGCCTCTCACCGATTTCAGGTGTAAAGTATGGAAGGGAGTACTTTCAGCATTTTGTGTACATAGAAGACCCTACAAAGTTTTACTCCCTCTTCCATGAATTTGGTGAACCCTGAGCCTTTGAGCCCTTTCCCCTGTCTATATCTGCAGTCCCTTGGCCCTGCAATAATTTTTGACAACAAAATTAACCATGGTTCCGTCAACGACGAAACTAGCATCCACTTCGATCATCTGAAAGACCTCAGCTGCCTACTTTTCGTCACTGGAGAGACGAAGCATTGGCTGCTGTCCAGGGTCCTGAAAGTAACAGCACTTCTAGCAGGCAAAAAACTGATGAGGCTGATTTTTCAGAATCAAAAATATTTCAAAGATTATTAGAAATATTTATGAAGAAAATTACTCTAAATCAACAAGTTGAACTGTCACTGGTTCCATTTCTTCATTATCCAGTCTTGTGAATGGATGACATTATAAGAGACTTTCCACTTTACTAGCAATCACACTGTATCTTAGTAAGTTTTACCACATTCTCAGTCTGGAATTCTTGTGTTAGAGCTTATAGTTCTCAACTTTTAGCTGAGAATGCTCATATGATGGGTAAATAGACAAAATGAGCAAGGAAAAGTCCTCTCTCCCCTTCTCTGCTGCTATAGACATAACCCAATTTAAATGCTGCTCTGCACACATCAGGCTGAGTTCAGTTTTGATTCCAATTAGCTTTTCACCATAAAACCTTTTTTTGGGACAATTATATAATTTTGGAGATAATGATATAATTAGTAATGCATAAAATAAATAGCTTTATTACCATTTTAAAACTGCTCAACACTTAGCGGCCTGAACAGTTTAAAGCCTTCTTCAGGGGTTGCACAACACACAAACAAACAAAGATGGTCTCACATTAAAATCCTGTTATCTCATTTTACCATTACTTTACATACAACTATTTAAAACTTTAATGTTCATTGTTTACAATAAAAGCATTCATCAGGCATATTATTAATCACATTTAATTCACTAATATATTTCAAACATACCATTATTTTGTGGTACATGTTGAATTTCTTTCCCTTTTTGTTGTCTGTTTATTTGTCTGTTACATAGCTCCACTAGGCTACTTATGACATCATGGGGGGAAAGGTCCCTTATTTATGGATGTTACCTTACTGCAGCTGTTGTTCAGGCTCACTCTGATTAATTCAGAAACTAGCAGCTTGCAAGACCTGAGGAAATAAACAAGAAGTGGCATTGCTTTAAAAAGGGGTGGGGAAGAGAAACTCCCATTCTTCATTTAGACCAGGGGTCTCCAAACTATGGCCTGCAGGCCACATGCGGCTCACCTTGCCTTTTTATCCAGCCTTGGCATAGGAAGAGGAGGGAAGGGGGACCCAAACGATCCCCCACCCCTGCTGTCCCAGGTGGAGATAGGAAGAGGAGCAAAGCCTGATAGGTTTTATCCCTAATGTTGGCAAGATGCTCCCCTATACATACTTTAAGGGTCCTGAATGTCTCTCCTATATAGAACTTGTTGCACGGACATCTGATGGTGTGTATCACACAGCAGGAGTTACACATGGTAAATTTTCTTAGATTATACCTCTTGCCACTCTCATGGTTCACAAACTCTGTCATTATACATGTGTATTGGCAGTAGATGCAGTGTCCACAAGGATGGTGGCCATGTGGGTGTGTTGTTTCTGCCAAGGGATCTCTGTTGTCTTTCCATGAACTCATTTCTGACTAAAACATCTCCAACATGTTGTGCCCTTTCAAAATCAGAATTCTCTCTTCTCAGCCATCTGTATCACTCAAAATACACCAGTATTTTTTTGATACTGCCTTGAACCTTGCTGGTAATGTGATCAAAAGTCAAAACACAGCTAACAGGTTCTTTCTTATACTTTTTAAAGTGGTCAGTGCATGCAGAACGAACAGCCTTGACAAAGCTGGGTTTTTTTCCTTTGGGTATATTTTTTTTGGGGGGGTAACATCTCAATTTTTTTAATCTTCTTCTCATGCTGCCCTTAACCTTTACCGGCATTATTGTCTTTTCCAGAGAAACTTGCCTTCTTATGATGTGCCCAAAGTTGGACAGCCTCGGCTTCAACATTTTTGCTTCCAGAGATAGTTCAGGCTTGATTTGCTCTGGGACCCACAGGTTCATCTTTCTGGCAGTCCAGCAAAAACAAACAAACAAACAAAACCTCTCATTTTTTTCCTTTGAGATTTCTTTACTCTTCAGCTTTCATACCTATACATGGTGATGGGGAATACAAGATTATGGGTGATATTGGTCTCCAGTGACACATCCTTACACTTGATGATCTTTTCTAATTTCTTCGCTGTTGCCCTTCCGAGTATTGGTCTTCTTCTGATTTCTTGGTTGCAGCCTCCATTTGGATTGATGGTTAAACCAAGGTCATTAACAACAGAGTTATTCGTACTTGTTCTTTGCCCTTCTCCAGCAGATGATTGAGGGCTTTCTAACCTGGGAGTCTCATCTTCCAGCACTATCTTTTGTTTCATTTTGGACTGCATCATCATAGGGTTTTCATGGTAAACAATGCTTAGCAGGGATTTGCCATTGCCACCTGCTGTCCAGTACTAACAAAAGTTAGCTTGAGTACCACCACTGTTTCCTTCTCTGCCAATGTCACCTTCAGCTATCACAGCTGCCCAGAAGTTGCCTTGAAGAGGGTGAGTGCTTCTTAGTCTGGTGTCTTAGCCATGACCATTCCACCTTGGGTGATCCTGCTAGAATGCTGGGCTTGTAATGGAGTCTAGCCTTCTGAAATGCTACACACACTCAGCCCCCTTTGCCACATTAAGGCATGCATCCAAGGAGGCAAAACATAACAAGTAGCCATCTTCAAATCATGTCTGGGAAGGACAGCAGCATTTAATCAGTCCGTTTGCTAAATAATTTTAAATCTAACCTTGAATCGTCTCTTGAGAAAGTACTTTTCATATGTGCTGCTTAACCTTTTGGTAATTTATATTCAAACAAACATGAATATCCAGCTCACAGTTCACCAGTAATGAGCACTTGATAAGGTAAATTCATCAAATACAACAGGTCTCCATCCTCCAACCCAACCACCTCTTCTTTTAAGAGTCTGAGCTTGTTTGCATTTCGAAGCCTGTGCTGGTTGGGGAGAAGGTGACTTGTTGGTGAATTCATTTAGTAATCAACTATTTAATTTTTAACAAACACTTTTAAATAAAAGTTCAAAGTAACAAAAAGTTCTCTTCTGCCCCCTGCTGTTCCAAATACAGACTGCATCTAAAGTGTGAATAAAGCTGTGCTTAAAACTACAACAATGGTACAGCCATTAATACAGATGTTTTGCTCTTCTGGTGAGAACTGGCAGTTTTCTGCCAAAGATATTTTCTTTGCTTTCTAAGGATGCTTCTAGAGATCTATTTTACATTGCAACTTCTCCACTTGATCTTTCTTAAGTCTCTTGCAGATCGTTTGTTGGAATATCCCAAAAATGCTTGGGTTTTTGGAAACATCAGATTTCCTATAGAATGGCAGACCTGTAGAGTTTCAGTGTACCCAAAGGTCATCTAGTCCAACTCCCCAGCCTTAAGAGAGAAGGGGTAGGGTGTAGGAAGGCATCACGTTAGGCATTTGAAACCCATTAAGGACCATTGGCCTAACTCAGTGATGATTTGTTAGCCTTGTTCAGCTATTAGTGGCCCTTACCAATCCTTAATCCTTTACGGTCAAAGTAATTAAATTTAGTCAATTCCAACTTACAATAACCCTTTCTGTTGTTTTCTACATATAAAACATCAAAGTAGTCTACTTTTCCCTTCTTTTGGGGCCACTTCTGGGACTGCACAGCCTGCCCAAGGCCACACAGGCTGGCTCTTCTCCCAGGAGGCATCTTGGGGAATCAAACTCACAACCTCCAGCTTTGCAGCCAGCTTTGCAGCTCACACAGATATCCAGACAGCTCATTGGGCTTAAATCAAATGTGTATTTTATTAGTCCAACTATTATACATCCCCAGCTAAAGGGCACATCAAACCTTCTGACTGGGCTCTTGTAATCAGACCAGCAATACACACAGTATACAGAATGCAGTAGGCTCTGCCAATGTTGTCTTCTTCCTCTCAAGCATAACTCTCAGAGCAAAGGAAAACAAATATTCCCACCCTCCCTGAAATGGAGAGGTAACTGCTTATATGGAGCTGCCTGATTCCAGCAACAGGAAAAGTGAATGGGTTCCCCCAACATCAGGGGCACAGAGGGAGTGGTCACCAGTTGTACACCTCTGGGAGTGAAAATGCAGTACACCTGGATGTGAGAAAAGCCTTCAGAATAGCATCTGGAACCTCAATGAACTTGCAGCAAGACTAGGGTGGGGTAAAGTTCCCCTTGACCTTTAGTCTAGTCGTGTCTGACTCTAGGGTGCGGTGCTCATCTCCATCTCCAAGCCATAGAGCCAGCGTTCATCTGTAGACAGTTTCCATGGTTACATGACCAGCATGACTAGACACAGAACACCATTACCTTCCCACCATGGTGGTCCCTATTTATTTACTTGCATTTACATGCTTTCAAACTGCTAGGGTGGCAGGAGCTGGGACAAGCGACGGGGGCTCACTCCGTCGCATGGATTCAATCTTACGACTGCTGGTCTTCTGACCTTGCAGCACACAGGCTTCTGCGGTTTAACCTGCAGCACCACCCCATCCCGCTGGGGTGGGGTGGAAGACTGCTAATTGTATAGATCAGATCCAAAGTCCAATAACAATAAAAGTTGCTTTTTGAAAGCATTAAACAAACTTCCTGGTTGATGGGAGGGAACGCTTGGCTTCTGGAAGGCAAGGAGGAGGAAGAGTCAGGAGAACCAACTCTCAGTAACCTTGGTAATAATTATTATTTGATTCCTAATGGGTCTTTTTAAGGGGCTCAGTCATCCCCCTGGTGGTAAGGAGGAAGAGAGGGAAGGCTAGCTGTCCCTGCCCACCTGTCCCAACCTACAGGCTAGCAAATTGTGTCTTTTTCCTAGAGAAGTACTCCAGTAGCTGTTCTACACGGGAGAAGTACTGGGGACATGAAGGAAGAGGGCCATATTTATCATTAGGGTTAAGGGATATTAGTCAGCAACTTGCCCAGGTGATTCTCTGTACAGACTTATTGCATGTACTGTACTGTATTTAGACCTATCACTGAAACTTTCCTAGTATTCATACTCATCTAGTATGGCAGGGTTTTCTTGTTTGTTTCTTGTTTTGTCTTCAAACCGGAATCTCAATCTTACTGCATGGGAGAATGCTGAGCCCTTATTTGGGAAATGAGGTGCGATAGAGGAAGGAACATGTGCAAAATTGTGCCTTTGTTCTAAAAAGTGTTTTCTGGATGCAGAACATATTTAGAGGGACGTTTAGGTGTGATGATGCCAAGATAAATAAACATAGACAAGACGCTTGTGCCATATTGGAATCACAAGCATCTCAAAATGGACAGGGCCTGTCCGTGTGACAAAGAGAGATAACATTCAACACAGTAGTAGTTCAGAGCACTATGAGACACAGGAATAAATTCCATTCTCACACATCACTCAGGACAATAAAGTTGCTCTAATACAGCAGGGACAGAGTCTTGCAGATTTCTTTAACAAAAGTATAATACTATTATGTTTCGTGGCCCACAATCTACTTTTTAATGTGCATGGAATATCTTAGAGATGTAGATACATATACACAGCATACATGGTTTGTGTAGGATGTTGAGCATGAGATCAGTCTGAAATTAAAGTGGCAAATACATTATTAGCACTGGACATTAACAAAGCTGGTGGTGATTCCACAAATATCCAAGCAACAAGACTGTTAATATATGCATTGTGTGGAGCAACTATGATCTGATAACAACATCAGCTCAGCAGTTTAACACTGCAGTTGGCTTTGAAGATAATATCAATATTGCTTCTTGTTCTTTCTGGCTAAGATCAAGTATGTAATATCAATCAAGAATTTGTTTCAAAGGGTGAATGTGTTTTGTTTTGTAATATTTAAATCATAGAGAGTCCAGGTGCTCCTTGGAGACTTACCTACACGAGCAATACACGAAACTGTTGTGATAACCAGGCTGCTAATATCAATAGCTGCTATTTATTTACAGTATTGGGTGGGTTTTTTCCCCATTCATTTCATTTCAGTACTGTTGTTCTCCTGGGGAAGCGACCCAAACCAGCTCACAAATGGTTAAAAAGAATCTGGTGAAAGAAATTAATATGAATTTCTCAAATTAGGCACATTTGTTGTTGTATGTTCCTAATAATATGTTTCAGCCATGGCATTGTTTATACAGTAACCACTGAATGTGGGAAAGGCAGTATAGTGTGGTTAAAATAGCCAGACATGGAAAAGGGAGACCTACATTTGAATCTCTGCTTAACCACAAAGCTTTACTCGGTATCCTTGGACCAGTCAGTACATCTCAGTCAAAACTACCATACAGATTTTGTTTGGAACAAAATATGAAAAACAGAACCTTGTAAAGCATGTATTTCCTGGTGCAATAAGGAAATAATTAGATTTCTTCATACACGAGCTTCCACTGATAATCTCACAAAAGGGCTGCTGTTTTTTTTTTACCATCAGTTTTTATTGATAACTCTAGCCACAAAAGAGAGTGATTTAGGAATCTCCCACAAGTGACACGGTGTCATCCCATTTTCAGGGGAAAGTGAGGGCGAACTGCAGAAATGAAGATGCCGTTTCCTTCAGATATACAGAATATATTATTAGAACTGGAAAGAGTCCTTTCTTTCTTTGCTGCAGTGGACTTTTCGTGCGTGCACACACATGCAAAGAAATACAAGTGCTTATCCAATCTAGCACTTCGTTCCTAAACCCTAACCCTCATTAGCTGACTACAGCTTCTTTGATCTTTGCGTCCACCTTCCTGGCTTCTTTGCTTTCCATGCATTATTTGGTGGCAATTTTGTAAAAAAAAAAAAAAAAAAAAAAAAAAAAAAAAAAAAAAGTTTTCCGTCATTTGTGAACCAACTAGGCATTCCTGTGACTACCATGTCTAACCATATCAGTCTTTGGTCTTTGTGATTCTGTGAAACTGTGGGTAGCTTGACTGATCCCACTAATCACAAAGGAAGGCTTGCTTTTCACTGAATAATTGGCCTGAACAGTGAATGCGTGTTTTTCCCCTTATACCTCTGGTTCTTATAAGAGCTAGAGACTTTTTTTAAAAAAGTTAAAGTTTAGAATCCAGTTAAGGTGATGGGTTAAACAGGCACTGGGGGGCTTCTCTTAAAATTCAACTGAAACCTGGCCAACCAGCTAACATTAAAATGTACACCCTGTATTAGGGGAACCAGGCCATTTGTTGTTCTTCCCCTCAGAACAGAAGGCTCAAAGGTACATGCCCCAAATGGTTAAGATGTCTCCAAACCATTAGAAAATCTCCACCAAGTAATCAGAAATGTTGACCACCACTACCACCGCCATATTAAGGAAATCTACCTTGTTGATGAGTTATGCAGTGCCTGCACTCAGTCAAATGTAACACTTACTACATGGTGCTGCTTATAAAGATGGTTCAGGAACTTCAGCTGGTTACAGAATGTCACCACCTGAGTGCTTGTGGAAGCCCAAATAGTTGGAGCATATTACTGTATAATTTTACATTGGTTACCCATGTGTTCCTGGGCCCAGTTTAAAGCAGTGATATGGACCTTTGGAGCCTGAAAGAGTTCAGGCTACCTTATCTGAAGGACCACAATTTTCCAGCCCCTCAAAACAGCCTTTTTATAGGCCTGCAATGAATATAAATTAGGTTGCTGTGGATTTTTCGGGCTCTTTGACCGTGTTCTGAAGGTTGTTCTTCCTAACGTTTTGCCAGTCTCTGTGGCCGGCATCTTCAGAGGACAGCAGAGGACAGAGCACAGAGAAGAAGATGCCGGCCACAGAGACTGGCGAAACATTAAGAAGAACAACCTTCGAAACGCGGTCAAAGAGCCCGAAAAACCCACAACAACCATTAGATCCCGGCCGTGAAAGCCTTCGCAAATACAATATAAATTAGATTGGTAGGTACAGAAGCACAGCCTTCTCAGCAAACATCCCATATTTATGGAATTGCATCCCAAGAGATGTACATATGGTGTTGTTAGTTCTGGCTTGAAAACAGTTTACAAACAACATTTGTTACAGTCTGCGTTTAGTGGGCTAAATTTTTGGTCATGAGATCATTTGTATAGCTGATGGGTTTTAAATTACTTCTAAAATGTTCACAGCCTTACAATTTTTGTCGGGTTTTTTACCATAAATAAAGATTTATGTTTTGTTTGCATTTGTACGCCACTTCAAAAGAGGCTAGTCTTGAATCACAACGTAGAAAATGAGGGGGGGGGGAGTAGACAGCCCCCTAAAACATGACACCTGGATATTGTTAGAGCCCTGATACTGCATTATAAAACCATCTTTGGTCATTGTACGTACATTGCTTGAGAGACCCCATAACAAATTTGGAACAAGCAAGAACAATTCACATTTTCCTTTCATGGCTTTTTCATTTATTTTGTCTGTGTGTTCTTGTCATATTCTGTTTTACAGAGGCTGTATGAACAATCCAGCATTTGTGACTGTCCCTCCCTCTTCAGTGATGGCCAACCAGGCCAATCAGATTATGTTCCCTGAATTCCTCAACCAAACTCCAACAATTATACCATATGGTGATCATAGACTGTTTACAATCTGTCCAGGAAACCAGCTTCTTGAAAGGACCAGGCCAGCTGGGAACAGCTATCCTGGAGGACAGAGAGTCAGCATTCTGCGAGGAGAACCCAAGGTGCTTGGAGTAAGTAAGAGATCTGATCTCTGTGGACAGGGCCAGAATAACTGAGACTATGTACAGTAGACCATAGGAGGTCTGGAAATAAGAAATAGGTCAAGCTGACTCCCAGTCAAAGCAAGGTGTATACATAAAATGAGTAAAATAAATTGTGTGTGTCTGTGTGTGCACGCACTAGTTCCTGATTTATCTACATACCTTCTGACTATCAAAATTCAGGTTGCAAAAATAATGAGTTCAGTAAAACTGCTAGTTACATTAAAGATGATGCTGTTTTTAAAAAGTACAGTTTGATGCTGTAAACAATCTGACAATCATCATCATCTTAGAACTGCAGAACTGGAAAGGACCCTATGGCTTCAAGTCCAGCTCCTGTCATGGAGGCATAGTGGGGGACTGAAGCCCCAACCTCTGGCCCCACCTGAGCCACTGAGCTGTCCAGCAGTTCACAAAGGAGAGTTAGGCAGTCGTGTGTTCTCATTCTGCAGCTTGGAATTTACAGGAGGCAGGAAATTCTTGGTGTTCCCACTCCTTGCCAGAGACACATTGCATTACTCATCGCCACATTCTTCCCAGAAATTCATTTTTTCTTACCGTTCTGTTCTGTTCTGTTATAGGCTATACAGATTCTCATTGGCTTGATTCACTTGGGTTTTGGGAGCATCTTGACCTTTTTCTCAAGGACAAAAACATTCATCGTTGTCTCAGGATATGTCTACTGGGGTGGATTCTTTGTAAGTTGCACCACACTGAGGCGTTGACACCACCATATAAGATGACTTCTTTAATTTTCACCTGCCATTCGATAGAATGCTCAGATGCTACTTTGAGAAATGGTTGATCAGCCGTGTAGGATCTCCAGGCTTAGACAGAGCCAGCCCAAAACATTTTGCTATCTGAGCTGAAGGAGATGGAACTCCCCTCCCATGTACAAAATGTGACTGCTTTGGTGATTCAGCCTTTCTTCTTCAATATTGGTAATGGAACATCACCGTACACTGCATCTGAAAGCTACCAGCTAGAGTATTGGGTGCAAAACAGGTCACACAGTACCCAGCCATCTCCTCTAATACTTTTCTGCCACCTCCCAGCATCTCGACCCAAGAGACCGCTTCAGTTTGTCCAAGGCCCATGTTCTTAATCTGGATCTCCTCTTATTCTCTGGAGATGTAGGCTTATGTATCAAACTATTTACACAAATGGCCAGCGCACCATATCGGGGGGGGGGGGGGTGGAGAGACATTCAGAAGAAGCACAGTGAATTTGATCCTGCCCAAATAATCTTGATCCACTGTGCTTTTGTGTTGTAACTGTTGTAGAAGCATATCATTGAGTGCTCTCTTCTCATTGCATAAATCTTTCTCCTTTTGAACTAGAGTTGGAATACTAACATTCTTTTTTTTTCCTTGTGTGACACAGTACATCATTTCTGGCTATCTTACAGTGACTGCTGAGCAAAGTCAACGATTCAATTTGGTGAGTGTGACTTTTCCTCATGTATAGTACAGTACTCATATCTGGCTTCTTAGGTGAGCTCACCTAAGAAACATAGGTGAGCTCAGAGCTCTTTAAAAAAAATATCATCTCTATAGGGCTGGCTTGAGGGTGCCATTCAAGAGATGCCCCAACTTGCATCTGAATTTATTGTCATTTCTGTCTTTGTTTTTGCACAATACAGTGTTGCAAGTTCTATACCTGGTGCATTATAGGTCAAAAGGGCTCTTGGCTATGTTGCATCTGTAGCAGCACACGGATAGTCAGCACATCACAATTCAGGAAAATTCAAACAGTGAAACAGTGTTAGAAGAATCATGCTGCTTCTTAGTAAACTAAAATCATGACTTGTTTTATAATCAACAAGGAATGGGCTTGAGAAAGGGAGTTTTCTCTGTAAAATCCATCACTTGCTTATAGTGGTGATGATCTCTAAACTTTAACCTCATGGCTAAGCTTAGGCTTTATTTTAAAAAGAAAAAAACATAGGCACAGGATCAGCAAAGCCTGCAGAACCTTATGCAATCATCAGATAAGAGGAATTTATTTTGGCTAAGGTGTGGAGGCATGTTTTATTTATCTATTTATCCGTTATTAACTAAAACGTATTTCTTAACAATCTTTCTGCTGATCAGAGGCTCCAGGTAATATGCAGTAAAATATTTAAAATATCAACAAAACAGTTTTAGAAGCCAATTACAAACCAATTTTAAAAACCAAAGGTGAAATAATTTCATTTTGGACTGCTTGCCAGAAGCTCAGTGATGATGGTGTCAACCTGACCTTGAGGTCATGCTGTTCCACAGTCAAGGTGTTGCTGCAGAGAAACACCTGTCTCATGTACTCACCAGTCTCTGCTCAAATTCTTACCTCCCAGGCAGGCTCGTAAAAGGTGTGTTGTGTGGGGCAGTTTTTCAGACATCCTAGCTCCATGCTCCTTTATGACTAAAGTCACATCCACAGGAAGTGTGTGGCTCAGACTAAGGTGATTTGGAAAAGTGGTTCCTTATTCCCATAGAACCAGAAGTTCCAAACTTCTGTTCCTAATTTTAATTTTTTCCCTGAATGTAGTCCAGATCTTTCAATTTGAATTCCCACACCACAAGACATCCCTTCTCTTCCTCCTCCAGCCTCTTCACCTACTTCCTCTTATGCCTCCCCCATTCTCTTTGCTGTCTCCATTCCTTGACTCTTACCCTCCCACAGTGGACGGTAGAGGTAAGACACTCACACAGATGACATCAAATATAATGTCAAGGGAGGCTGAATTATTTACAACCCATAGAAACCAGGCTTCTTGGGGACAAAGAAACAGATGGGATTGACACATCTGGAAAGAACCAGGCTGCAATAGTAGACAAGACAAGGAAAATAATCCTATAGTAGTATAATTCTGAAAGTGGAAAAAAAATTAAGTCTTCAGTAATATCATGTAAATTGATTAAATGGATAAAACACCTGGTAAAGAGGTGTTCCATCACCCTAATCAATGGGTGATGGAACACCTCTTTACCAGGAACAAATAGTATATGTGAATGAGTCTTAAATAGGATTATTAGATATACAGTATTAGAGACAGGGCTGACAGCTTCTTTGTCTTTCTGCTTCATTTTATTTGATGTCCACACAAATTGCTTTGAAAATTTGAGAACAAAATCCATCTATTAGATGAACTTTTTCTGATGTAATCCACAGCTGTTTTGTTTTCTTCCTTCTAACAAAAGGAAGTGCAAGGCTGCTAGAAATCCACTTCCTATAAATTCACACACAGAGGGCACCAGTCTCATGAAGGGGTCCTGCACAGTCTTTTTTAATTATTTAATTATTTATTCATTTGTGTATTTATTTATTTATTTATATTTCTAAAGAATGAAAAGATAATCCACCATATTACAAATAATAGATACAAAGCTATTCCCCACAATTCTCCAAATCACATTTGTACCATTCCCCATCACCTTTTAAAGAAATATTGACCAACAATCTAAATTTTTTTTCAAGCCAGATGTCTCAAAGTCTATTTTGTCGGCATATTTTAATAATGGCTTCCAATTTTCAGTGAATTTACTGTGGCTTATTTCTCCTCTATGTAATCTAACTTTATTATTCATTTTTTTCCATCAGCATTGTATACCATATTTTACTCATGAATGCTTGCAATGAGAGATCTTGGGCTATTTTCCAATTTTTAGCGATTTCAGATCTTGCAGTGCCTATAAGATTTGCAACTAATTCTTTATATTCTAGCTTCTCATTTCCCCCTGTGAATCATGAAATTAACAATAATTTTTCCTTAATATCTATTTTTTGATTAGTCAATGTCTCTGTCCATCTAATTACCTCATGCCAAAATGCTTCTATTTTGGGGCAAGAGATCCACATATGTTCCAGAGTTCCTTTTTGTCCACAGTTCCTCCAACATTTATCAGATATATCTTTATTAATTCTATGTAGCTTTGTAGGGTATAGACGCCACCAATGCACTACCTTCAGCACCATTACTTCCACACTTGCTGATATACTCTGCACAGTCCTAATAACATGTCTCTTCTGTAAACTCTTTCCTTGTTTCTTGCAGGTGAAAGGTGGTCTAGCCATGAACATCATGAGCACTTTGGCTGCAGCTACTGGCACAGTTCTTTTCCTCATGGATGAAAATATTTTGTTTAATTATTTTCTTTCCCCTAATGTGTTGGAGAGGGTAAGTCCACATTAATAATAATCATGTGCCATCATGTAAATTCTGACTGATGGTGACTCCAGGGCTTTCCAAGTAGAGAATAATCAGAATTAGCTTCCCATTCCCTTCTTCTGGGGGCAATCTGGGATGGTATAGCTTGCCCAGGGCCACATAGGCTGGCTCAACTCATAGGAGGCACATAGGAGGGGAATTGAACTCCACAACCAGATACCTAACTCACTGAGCTAACCAGCCAACTAAGTAAATGTTAGGTGGTTTGAATTCTTTTACCCAGCAAATGAGATGTTGGGCTTATTAATTTGAATATAGCAAACTGGACCAGCTGCCAAAAGTTGAATATTTTATTTTACTCTTTATACCTGCTCTTTTATTTATTTTGTTCTCATTGTTGACATAACATATTGTTTCATTCCAAACTGTGATGTGAAACTGCCGCTGGGAAGGAGAAAAGGCCAATGTGAGGTCTTATCACAGGAGCCATAATCAGTTAAAGCTTTATTTAATAAAGCTTTTAAATTGTGGACCTGGAAGGGACCCAAAGAATCGTTGAGCCCAACCCCTACCTGTCAGGGATGCTCTGGCTGACTTCCTGCTTCATAGGGGGTTGGACTCCATGATTCCTGGGGTCCTTTCTAGATCTACAATGCTCTGATTCTATGACCAAAATCCTACTGAGCAACTTTACACCATGCAATGAGGATGACATCATCAGTTGCAACCATGCCGTGGTTCCAGGCAATAAAAATCTTCCTAGAGTCTCCCCATGTTTGGGGGATTCCTAGGGATCCTGTTCCTCCTAGGGCATTATTTAAACCCCATGGAACAGGAAGGGGGGGGGGAACTTTAAAGCCAAAAAATTACCACTACTGGTTCTCATCCCACTGGTAAAAAAAGACGTTGCGGGGGGGGGGAATGTAAAAGCAGAGAAATAAAACTTTGGCTAGCGACTGGTATGGAGGGAAGAATTCCATTAAAATATCTAATGGGTCTGAATGAAGCTTTTAGGGAGAAAGGCTTATTGAAAGTCTAGGGGATGAGATGTTATGGGGGAAACTGGGGGAAACCCATAATGCTCCTACAATATGTACACCTTCTGAAAGAGCATGCAGGGTTTTAGAGGCTAGGACAGGCTTCAGCAAATTGCACTGAAGGAACAGAGAGAAAGGAAGAGAGAGAGTTGAGTGTGTTTATAGTGGTGCTCTAGTTTAGTGGCAGAAGTGGGATAGAAATTGGCCCCTCTGGGACACCTACTTTTATTCTATTTTTTCCTATTTGGTTGCATGGAATTTCTTTGTCTTTTAATTAATTGATTGCCTATATTTGCTTTTGCTCTGCTGTTGTTTCACTAATGTGGAGAAGGAAGCCTTCTTAACTTAATTAACAGTCTTGTATTTTGTATTTTCTCCTGAAGGTGTATGGTATGGGTGTTGTTGAAAAATATCTCACTGGTGCTAGCAGATGTTTTTAGAAGCCTCATTGCAGAAGAGGAGCATGGGTGCCAGGGTGAGAAGGGCTAACCTTCTTTTCCTGAGTGCTTTGCTAATTCACCCATCACAATCAACTAGGGACATCGTTAATATCCTCATTGCAATGAAAGAGGAATGGTGTGTGGGTGAGAATGCAAGATAGGGATTTGGACAATCATGCTGGAAGCTGCATGCCAACATGGAATTGATACATCCATTTTAAGACATGGCCCCAGTGTTATCAGATTGTTTGTGTCTCTGTGTTGTATTTATGAGAATCATGAAAGCCAAAATATAATTTTTCACAGGGGGCCTTACAGAGAGACCAGCTTGGCCTCAACAAAAAGGTGGTCCTTTTGTGTTAGAGCTCTGTTTAGAAGCAGAAATGTTCTTCCATAAGAGGAGGTGTTCTTTTGAAGGCAACTTTAAAATATGATTATTTTTGTAATTTGTCTTTGAGCGCTGAACTGCTGCTGTTTCTGACATTCAGTGTCTATGCAAACTTCTTAAAGAAATTTATTAGCTAATTTTAAAGTTTGAAAATACATTTTATATGCTTCTTTGAAATTTAGTGAAAGTGGTATATAATATTTTTTTTAAAACAATGTTTTATAAACCTTCAAGCATCTATTATGGTTTAACCAGGCAGAATATTTATCAGTTCATTTTAAAAGAGCTGTCATGGTTCTAATGGAGGAGTGTCACTACCAAATAACAAACACAAGTTGTTTCACCTTGTTATCTTTGATGAATTATTTCTTTCAGTGCTTTTGACTTTTTGTAATTCTATAATCTCCATGTGATTTGATGGCATGGCCTTATGTTTGGTAGAAATTAGTCCAAGGGCTTTCGAATGTGCTGTTGATCTTTACTCTTCTGGAGTTCTTCACTGGACTTGCCTCCTCAAGTTTTGAATATGAAGCATTACACCACCAAGGTGATGAAGTAAGTGTCTCCATACAATTCATTTCAATTTGGTTTCATTCTAAGTAAGAAGAGCAAGACTGGTTTCACCGTGATAAAATGCATAAAAGGCCCAGAAGAGAAGATCCAGTATATATAAAAAAGTGCTATCATAACTTGCTACTTTTATGAGTAACAGAGAGTAACAATGTTACTTTTTAACAAAACAATCCACTTAGGAGCAATGAGCACTGCCATCACTTGTTGAAGATACTCAGTCATCCAGGTGAGGTTATCTGGAATCTGAGTTATGGCAACTGGACTTCTTTCTTATTAAGTTGAAACGTTTCACTACTCATCCAAGTAGCTTCTTCAGTCTGAAGAGGGATCTCCTACCAACTCTTCCCCAGACTGAAGAAACAACTTGGATAAGTAGCGAAATGTTTCAACTTAATAAGAAAGAAGTCCAGTTGTCATGACTCGACTTCCAGATATAGTGCCATCACTGTGTGATTGCTATCACTAATCTTTGATCATGTAAAGGGGTCTAGAGTTCTGTTCCATTTTTGAAGTTACATTGCTCATTGTGTTATTGTTTTAGTTCTTGTTACATTCAATTATTTAAGGTAGACAGAGTGTTCATGTTTTATTCTTAATGTGGAAAGAAGGGTTCAACAGCCCCAACAGCCTGTCTTCCCTTAGTAAAGGTAAAGATTCCCCTTGACATTTTTAGTCAGTCGTGTTCGACTCCAGGGGGCAGTGCTCATCCCTGTTTCCAAGCCGTAGAGCCAGCGTTTGTCCGGAGACAGTTTCCGTTGTCACGTGGCCAGCGTGGCTATACACGGAATGCTGTTACCTTCCCACCGTGGTGGTACCTATTTATCTACTTGCATTTACATGCTTTCAAACTGCTAGGTTGGCGAGGAGCTGGGACAAAGCGACAGGAGCTCACTCTGTCGCATGGATTTGATCTTATGACTGCAGCACACAAAGGCTTCTGTGGTTTAGCCAGCAGCGCCGCCACGTCCCTTTCTGTCTTCCCTTATAAGTAGATAATCCAGGAAGAAGTAACTACTCACACTTCCTTGAGTGCCTAGAGCATTTCATCCCTACAGGGCAATGTTGACACTTCGGGAAGTGGTGTGTGGTGCAATCCTAGACTCTGCAGCTCCTGGGGGAAGGGGAGGCATAGTGTATCATGCTGCTCAGAGATTTCAAAAGAAAAACAGACCATCCACACAGTCTAAGGTAATGAGCAACTCAGCAATAATGCAATGAGTTACTTGAAGTCCAAGTAATGATGATAATAAAGTTGTTGTTTTTTTAGTTGGCAACAAGTAGAGACACAACATACTTTTGAAAAATAGTGTTCCGGCTCCAGAGAAAATGAAGTCAATGGAAGCATTTGGAATTGCATAAATTATTGTGGCAGCAGTGGCTGAACTGTTATCTGTTATAATATATTTTCCAGGCACCCCTTTTTGTACCAGAAGGTGCTGTAATACGCCAAGGAACTCTTTTACCAGTAGATCCTCCTCCAGCTTATGAAGAACATGCCAATGTAACCTTTGAGAATTTAGGCTGTGTAAATCAGACTCAATAAGAAATCCAAGAACAGATGCTTAAGAAAAAATCATAACAAAATAAGTTCATCCAGGATGTGAAGTCAGCACTTTGAAGACATCTCATTCCTTCTCTGTGGTATCATTATGTGTGTTTGCTCCCCTGGAGGAAGCCTTGCAATTCTGAGAGCAGAGTACACTTTGTTACCAGTTGATGTCCCTTTATGGAGTTCTGAATGTTAAAACATAAGTATGAGATAAGGGTTCATAATGGTCTTCAGTGCTGTTTTGTTACACATTCATTGGTGTTCAATTTTCCTTTATTTGTTGCCGGTCACAGTGATCCCAGGTTGTGCCAGATGCCCGTAGATTACATGGCGGTTTTGCTGATCAGCCCAGATAGCAGATCTGTGTAGACTCAACATAGGCAATCCAACCCCAGGAGTGTTGCACAGAACCAATACATTCCTTGATATCTTCCCCTCCACTGCCTGTTTAACCTAGAGAACAAATTAATCTATGGAAATTGTCTTGATACAGGCACATAACATTGGGGGTGGAAGATCAAGAGTGAACCCCACTTCTCCTTTTCTCATGGATGCCTCTTCATTTGCATAACACAAGAAAGGAGCTAATGGGAGCACAGAGTAAACCTTCTGGTAGATCTCCTGGGAAGTTTCCACAATCATGCAGGGTTTCAGCTATCATTTCCCATTTTTGTCTCTTTTCTACTCGTTGTTTGTTCTGATATCTAGGAAATCTTATGCCAAGTTTCTCATGGGTTGTAATACTCTGAAGAAAATCATTCTGACAGTTACCATGCATTGACTGGTTTCGCTGTTAGGATAAAGAACTGTTGACTTGAAAGCTTTTAGTGCCTCAGGATTACTTTTTTTTTTTCACTATGAAAGCATAGGCAGAAGTCATGAAAAAGCA
Source organism: Pogona vitticeps (assembly GCF_051106095.1). NCBI lineage: Eukaryota > Metazoa > Chordata > Lepidosauria > Squamata > Agamidae > Pogona > Pogona vitticeps. The sequence continues at coordinate 247,380,308 of NC_135783.1, forward strand.
TCTTTCTTCCCATGACGAAGAGATATGAGCTACTAATAGCATACTTTGGTTATTCTGTCACAGTTTTGCATTGTAAGTCTGTATATATGTGTGTATTTTATTTTTACGCCAACTTTCTTCCAAGAAATGGAACTCAGGGCTTCTAACAATAAATGGAACTTATTGTTGTTGGTTTTTTTTTAAAAAAAGAACTACTACAATCCTGGTTGTTGCTGTCACCCATGTCTGTACAGATAGTGATTAATCCAGGAGCATCTTAAAGCTGGGCACCTAGTCTTTCTAGAGCAACACAGTTCTATTCAGGACTGATTATACACCAGTATCAAAACCAGCTGACTTCCCAACTCATAGAATCACCAACTTGCCAAGACTGGGTTTTGGTTTGTACTCCCTGATCTATCCCGGAACTAAATCCAGACACTTGTTCAGTAATTCCACCACTTCCCTCACATTCGCTGCTAGAAAATGGTTGGAGGAAAAAAAGAATGAGAGGAGGGAGAGAAAAGGGGGGGGGGAAGCAAGCCAATCAATACTCAGAGCAGACTAGACCATGGGACAAATCCCTATCTGATCACTCCCAAAGTCTGCATTCTTACGTACATTTGCCTGGAAGATTATCCCTGGAAGGAAACCACACCAGGGTCCGCAGTGGATAAAATGTCACATTTAGGATTTATGACACTTAGCTTCAAATTTCTGCTCAGCCATGGAAACTCCCTGTGAGGTAGCAGTGTTGAGTGTGCCACGCATCTTTAAAGCCCCTGTGGAAGCAACATGGAACCATTTCATGTTATGGGCAAGGCATGTAGTCAGGTGGAATGAGGAAGTAATGCATGGTAAAGAAAAGAGGAAATAAAGTACAGCAAAGATAAACAGAAAAGAGCGTCTGACTTGATATTCAAATGTCAAGGAAGTCCACTTTTCCCTTAAATTGTATGGGTGTTCAGACCATCTTTTGCTTATACATAGATTTTGCCCAATCAATCAATCAATCAATCGATCGATCGATCGATCGAGCGATCGAGCGATAGATAGATATTCCAATAAATACTGTGCCCCTGGTCACCCAGAACTCAGCGAGTTCAACACTGAAGCTGTCAAAGTGATCTGCTTGCCCCCAAACCCAACATCTTTCATTCAGTCTCTAGATCATAAGGACTTTTACAACTCATTACACAGTACAGTACTGTATGGAAAGGATTGTCAATGCTATGGAATAGAACCCCCACAGAGAGATCATCTCTCTCTCTCTCTCTCTCTCTCTCTCTCTCTCTCTCCCTCCCTCTCTCTCCCTCTCTCTCTCTCTGTGTGTGTGTGTGTGTGTCTGTCTGTCTGTCTCTGTCTCTTTGTGTGTGTGTGTGTGTGTGTGTGTGTGTGTGCGCGCGCACACACACACGCTGGGTTTTTTTGTGCATGAAACAACTTTTTATTTGTGGTTGTGTTTTTGGGTCCATAAGACTTATATATGGATTTTATATGGATTTTGAACTACACAAAGGTTCAGCACCCTTAACCCCAGCATTGTTGAAAGGAGACGTGTAATTATTTTTCACTCAACCTGTAACTGTTTTCTCAGTGTTGTAAAAAGATACTGTTGTAACTGCTGGGTGGGACAAATGAAAAGAGTATAGTGTAAAAAATTCTGCAGTTCTAAGATTATAAAATAATCCAGCACTGCTGGATTTTGCAAGATACTGTACACATAAACGTTCACATAATACACACATAGCATGAATGCAATCCCTTCTCTCCTGTAATTCATCAGGGTTGCATTTAATTATTTATTTATTTGTTGGTTGGTTGGTTGGTACAACCTGCAAGCTCTTCGAGCCGCTCGTAGCCAAGTCCAACAGGCTGCCAGGAGATGCTCCAATGACTATTGGCTTCAGCTTTGCTCTCAGATACAGATAGCAGCGGACACAGGTAACATCAAAGGAATGTATGATGGTATCAAGCAGGCCTTAGGTCCATTACAGAAGAAATCTGCTCCCTTAAAGTCTACTACAGGTGTGATCATCCAGGACCGAGCACAGCAGATGGAACGCTGGGTGCAGCACTACTCCGAGCTATATTCCAGAAAGAATGTAGTAACCGAAGAAGCATTAAATAACATTGAGTGCCTGCCTGTCTTGGAAGAGCTGGACAGCGAACCAACCCTAGCAGAAATAAATGCGGCCTTGGATTCCCTCACCTCTGGCAAGGCACCTGGAAGGGACAACATCCCTGTTGAAGTGCTGAAATGCGGTAAGGAGATCATCATCACCGAACTGTATGAAATCTTTTGTCTCTGCTGGAGGGAAGGTGGAGTACCACAGGACATGAAGGACGCAAACATTGTCACGTTGTACAAGAACAAAGGTGACAGGGGTGACTGCAATAACTACCGTGGTATCTCTCTTCTTAGCGTTGTAGGGAAGCTGCTTGCCCGTGTTGTGCTGAAGAGGCTCCAGGTGCTTGCAGACAGAGTCTATCCGGAATCACAGTGTGGATTTCGAGCAAATAGATCCACCACTGACATGGTATTCTCCCTCCGACAGTTGCAGGAGAAATGCAGGGAACAACAACAGCCACTCTTAGTGGCCTTCATAGACCTTACAAAAGCATTTGACTTGGTTAGCAGGGATGGCCTTTTCAAAATACTTCCCAAGATTGGATGTCCACCTCGTCTCCTTAACATCATCAGGTCCTTCCACGATGGAATGAAAGGCACTGTAGTTTTTGACGGCTCAACATCAGATCCCTTTGACATCCGAAGCGGAGTGAAACAGGGCTGTGTCCTCGCACCAACACTTTTTGGGATCTTTTTTGCTGTCATGCTGAAGCATGCCTTTGGAACTGCAACAGAAGGTGTCTATCTCCGGACTAGATCAGATGGAAAGCTCTTTAATCTCTCTAGATTGAGAGCGAAGACCAAAGTCCAACTGAAATGCATGAGGGACTTCCTCTTTGCAGACGATGCAGCCATTGTTGCCCACTCTGCTGAAGACCTCCAACAACTCATGAACCGTTTCAGCAAGGCCTGCCAAGACTTTGGACTAACAATCAGCCTGAAGAAAACACAAGTCATGGGCCAGGGTGTGGACTCACCTCCCTCTATTACCATCTCCACACAAGAATTGGAGTTTGTTCATGACTTTGTGTACCTTGGCTCAACCATCTCTGACACCCTCTCTCTAGATGTCGAGCTGGATAAACGCATTGGGAAAGCAGCCACCATGTTCTCTAGACTCACAAAGAGAGTATGGCTCAATAAGAAACTGACAACACATACCAAGATCCAGGTCTATAGAGCCTGTGTCCTGAGCACACTCCTGTACTGCAGCGAGTCCTGGACACTTTGTGCCCGGCAGGAGAGGAAGCTGAACACCTTCCATATGCGTTGCCTACGACGGATTTTTGGTATCACCTGGCAGGACAGAGTTCCAAATAGAGTAGTCCTAGAACGAGCTGGAATTTTCAGCATGCATACATTACTGAAACAGCGACGTCTACGCTGGCTTGGGCACGTTGTGAGAATGGCTGATGGTCGGATTCCAAAGGATCTCCTATATGGAGAATTAGTGCAGGGAAATCGCCCCAGAGGGAGACCACAGCTGCGATACAAGGACATCTGCAAGCGGGATCTGAAGGCCTTAGGAATAGACCTCAACAGATGGGAAACTCTGACATCTGATCGTTCAGCCTGGAGGCAGGCAGTACATCACGGCCTCTCCCAATTTGAAGAGACCCTTGTCCAGCAGGCTGAGGCAAAGAGGAAGTCACAAAGGAAGCAAAACCAGGGAGCTGGACAGGGGACAGATTGGATTTGTCTCCAGTGTGGAAGGGATTGTCACTCTCGAATTGGCCTCCTCAGCCACACTAGACGCTGTTCCAAGTCCTCCATACAGAGCACGATACCATAGTCTTTCGAGACTGAAGGATGCCTACTACTACTACTAGGTTGGTTGGTTGGTTTTTCTACAGGTGCCCTTGTTCTAATTTGTCAAAACAACAGGAAAGGTATGGCAAAAGCATAGACCACCAGTAGAACTGGTGTGACCAATGCAGGAGGTAGTCCTGGGAAGTAAGCAGGGGACAAATGCAAAAGAAGCACCCCAACATTGCAGCAATCAGGTGATGTAGTGCTAAGGCAGATAATTCTAACCAAAAAAGAAAATTACTTTTGAGGGTAAAAAGGAAAATGTTTGAAGGGCTGGGTGTCCCCTCAGTCACAACAAATATGCCCCACTTTAAACATCATCTTCAACACCATCCCTGCACCCTTGTGAATCAATCCCTGCATAAGCCCCCATTGCTTTCCCTCAACGGAAGAAGTGATCATACATGCATGAACCAATGTGAGTGCATTTGCTTTGAAAAAAAGTAGAAGCCCAGCAGTGGAGGGGAAAAAAGATATGAATTAGGAGGAAGAACCTCTGGGCTGATTCACATTGAGCTGTACAGAGGGCCGTCAATAAAATTTACCTAGCCATGCCAATCCTGGAGCAATTCCTGTACTCTCTGTTAATGTAGCCACTCCCTGAGTCATGTGCACCCCAAAATTTGCAAAGGAATCCTTTTGTCAGCAGCAATTTGTCCCCACTGATGCCATCATTCCTGTTTCATACACCGAGCTACACAAAAAAAATTCAGCCTTACATTTTTAAAATAATTACAGTGATTCTCAGTTGTGCAAAGATTGCCCTTGTGTACTTGCTGAGTCTGCTATGACAGTGCTCAAGGTGGGTGTGCAACACCCGTCTCACTCCCCTTAAGATATTTCATCTCCTTAAATGGAGGGATGTTCTCTCTAAAAGAGGACATGTGGACACTCTACTGTACCTTCTGCACTCAAGGCAAAGTGGAGAATCAGACCTGATGGGCCAAGTAATTTTGCTGGATATCCTGGAGTTTTAGTAACATTTCCAAACATGGCTGAGCTGTCACAGTGGAAATCTTTCTGGAACTCACAGGACCCATTTTTTCATGTTTTTTCTTTCCACAGGCCATCCAGAGCTTAACCAGAATAATACACATTGGCCTTGGGGCATTGTCAGCTGTTTTATATGATCTACACTTCTACGTGCAAATTGCCACTATGGGAGGTTATGTATTCTGGGGTGGACTTTTTGTAAGTAATATATCATATAGTTTGAAGAATCAATGTTTATTATGATTTATGAAGCTATTACTTTGCAACTCTTCATTCAGATGTCTGGTTAAATGCCTCAGCCAGCCACATGTTTCTGTGAGTAATGGGGAGCTATGTTTTTATGTGTCCTCTTCTCCCCAAAGCTGCCACTGCTTAGTAGAGGACTTGGATTTTATATATATATATTGTTCCCCAGTAACTTTCTAAAAGGAATGTAGAATCAGTATTTGAATGCTTAACTTGTTTCTTTAGCAACAATGCTTTTTGAAAGAGAAGACCCTTCAATAAGCAGCATCCCAAAGATTATGGTAGCGCATTAGTGCTAACTCATGTGTATGGGTTTTCTGTAACTTATTATTTGACATTCCTATATAAAAGGACTCCATCTGATGTCAGAGCCACAGATACAGTTGAACCAAAAGACAGAATTCTAAGCTATATTAGAAGACAAGAGAACACCAAGATCCGGTGTTGTCAGGGAAAAGCTTTATCATAACTGTGAAGAACTGGAAGAATGACAAAGAGTCTTGGCAGTATTTTTAAGAGTAAGAAGTTTTACTTAGCATTCGCTTTCATGGACATTGTCCACTTCAGATGCATGGAGTAAAATATTTCAGCCATAGGTCTATATGCACACCTGTTCTGGTTATGCCGACACTATAGAATGAAATGAGATGCAAGAAATGACAATTGAAGTCTTAATTCTGCTCATAAACTTCCAGTGGGTTGATGAATATAAGCATCCTGACAATAGTAAGGTTGGTGATACAAGTCAATTATTCTCCAGAATGTTAAAGCAATTTTTCCTATTTTCAAAACAGCATTTGAGCTGAAGAAAAAGTGTTCCGTATTTCTCTTATCTTGGGTAATGCAAGGGGCCTTTTGCGTCATTGTGTATATTAATCAGCTCATCTGTGCAGATTTTGCTTGCATCATTAAACTATTGTGTATAGTAGAAATTATTTTTCAAACAGTATTATTTTGTGTCAAAATAGGGAACTTTTGGTTTCAAGTTAAAAATGACACTTTCTTGAAAGTAGCAAACATTCATTTAACATGTCTGAGGGCAACTGCCTTGTGTAACTAACCTTTTTATTAGCAGAGTGTTTGTACAAATCACCCCCCTGAAGGTTTATGACCAATGTTAATACAATTGTCAACTTGTATATTTCATTTCAATGTTCCCACGCATATAATCAGAATGAACATGTATATCAACTCATGACTTGAATGTTACACTCCATGCATGTGAAGAAGTAGGCTATCTCCATGAAATTAAATGCCAGTTAAAACTTGCCAGCCTTAAAGGCACCACTGCATTCTATGTTGTTGTTTTTACAGAGATTAACAGGGCTATCTCCTGGGGGGGGGGAGGAAAAGATTGAAGAACTGTCTTTGTAAACACAACTAAGGATGTGACCACATTGGCCCTTTAGGGGTTAGCAGGCATGTTCCAAATAGGGCCACTTGAGTGGAAGAGAGATATGCCATTTGGTGCTATCATCCGATCCAAATGGCATACTGACCTCAAGTGACCCTATTTCCAGTGTTGTGAAGTGGCTTAATAAACAGGCTACAGGATATGGGCAAACTGAAAACTTCCCCTGCCTCTCTGCACAGGGGCAGGGGAAGTTAATTTTGTGTGTGTGTGCTAGACCGTCACTGATGTGTTGAATCACTTAGATTATGATTTCAAAAAATATTTTCTTTGCATTCTGTGTAGTGCTAACCAAGAAACTGCCTGCAATCTCTTTGGGGTCTTCAAGATTCACACAAAAGCAAAGAATTGAAAAAAAAAATTCAGTGCATCAGCAATGGACTAACCCAGCCATTCTCTATCTTTTATTTTGGCCATCGCTCTTTTATGACTTCCTCTCAGGTTCTTGCCCTGCCCTCAGCAAACAAGGAAACCCTTGGGCTGTGGTGCTAACAAGGATACAACACGAACAGATACATCTGTGGCCCCCCTTTAGATATGTCAGTGCCCCCAGAGGGGCCATATAGCCCATGTAGAGAAAGGATGGATTAACAGACCAAACTACAGCACACCTACCCCTATCAAAAATGTAGACGCGGGTAGGGGCACTCTGGGGATGAATTGGTCTGCTCAGGCAATCATGAATTGATTGCCCAGGAAAAGAGTGAACCAATCTGCCCCTGCCATGCACCAAACAGGGCAAATGTCCATCTGACCGAACCTTAATAAGAGGTTCTTCTGACTATCTCCCTTCTCACCCTCTGCTTTCTCCCTGATATATGATAGGTACTGCTTTTCGTCTTTGGAGTCTTCTAGAAATGAAAACGGAAGACAAATACATTAAGGGCCACTTTCTATGATATGTTCCCTTCTGTGCCTACTGAATAGGCACAGTTTCAATTTGGCTATTTTGGAGTTCTCCCTTCCATAGTTTTTTATTTGCTGTACTTTGGCAGCTCAAAGAACCAGCACCAACTGACATCGGTGGCAGTTTGCTTTTTTGAGGTGATGAGAACATGGTTGACATAAATAATGCTTCTCATTCTTTAAGGATGACCTATTTGGTCTTTAAAAGAGACACTTGCTTCCATAATACCAATTTTCCTAAGCGCAAAGTTTTTGTTTTGTTTTGCTGTAAATACTAAGTCAACTGTAGTTTAATTCATCTTGTTTCTTTTGGGGGGAGTTCATTATTTGTGGATCTCTGTCAGTGTCAGCTGAGAAATATCTAACTCCTGGATTGGTAATTATCCTCTACAATGCTGGAGATGTCAATAAATAAGCATCCTTCTCAGTATCCATCAGAGCTATTTCTGGTCCTGTTCCAGAAATTCACTTGGCCCAAGTCGGAGTTCTAAAGCAGGGAAGAAAATATAATCCCATCCTCTTTTCTTAACAAATCTTGAGCACACCAACTCTGTCTAATAATTAAGAATTTATTTAAGGAATAGAAAATGTTGATTCTGCTGCTCCTTACCTCTTTCACAACACAGGGCCCCCTTTGAGATCTCTTGCATGAAGGGGGGGCTACACAATTGCACCAGGAAGGTACAGAAGCTTCACATTATCTGGGAGAGAACTACAATGTGTTTCCATTTCATACCAGGACTTCTGCAGTTTCTGGGAAGGAGGGCCCTGGTGATGAGCAAAGAAGCAATACCACATGGTGTTCTGATGTGAGGTAAGGCCTCTGATGTGACCTTGGTGGCATGGCAAGGTGCTGTATTTCAGAGAAGCCCATCATGTAAAAAAATATTGCTAATAGAGTGCACGTCAGGGGTGTTGCATGTGAATTTGGTCATCATCATCACCATCATGTGCTTTCAAGTCAATTCTGGCTTATGACAACATTTTTCTGGGTTTTCCAAGTAGAGAATACTTAGAAGTGGTTTAATAGTCCCTTCTTCTGGGACTGAGCAGCTTGTCCATGGCCACACAGGCTGCCTCTACTTGCAGAAGACAGGGTGGAAAACTGAACTTCTAACCACTGGCTCCAGAGCCAGAGACCTCAACCACTGAGCTATCCAGTCACAAAAGACTAGGTGGGAGATAGTTTCTATTCCTCTTCACCCTCTCAATTTGGTTACTATGCTAATATTTCTACAATGCTCTATTCATCTTTTACAAGGACTAAAATCGCAACGGTTTCAAAGCAAGATAGAGGTCAGAATTCTCCTCGTGATTTAAGTGTGTATAAGAGGGAGACTGCATTGATATATAATATGGCCGTGCTCTGGGACTGGGATGGTCAGATGGTATTCCATTGACTACAAGGGGGTGCTGACAAGTACTGAGCCTTACCCAGAAAAAAATGACCTAGGAAGCTGTAACTGCCACACTATTCTAGAAATTCCCCCAGAAGTCAACACACTTGTGACATCTGTCCTGCAGCTTCTTAAGTCCCTGCAAATAAAATTCTTCCAACTGCTGGTGTAACCAGTCATTTGCAGCATTAGTTGCCTCCAGAACACTCCCAAATCATTGTCCCTTTAGGTGTTCTTTGAGTTTGGGGAACAGATGATAGTCAGAAAGAGCCAGGTCAGGAGAATAGGGTTTTGCCATTGTTTCACCTGCAGTGTGTGACGAGGGGTTGTCATGCAACAGGAGGACACCTTTGGAGACCTTTCCTCAATGTTTTTCCTTGATGTTTTCCTCAACTTCATCAATAAAGCACAGTAATATTTTACATTGATGGCTGAACCCTGTTGGTGGTAGTCCACCAGCAGAACTCCCTTCTTAACCTAAAAAAACTGTTGCCATTTGCTTCTGCACCAACCTTTGCACTCGGAACATCTTTGGCCTGGGGGAACCACTGTGCCTCCATTCCTTAGATGTTCCTTTGTCTCATAACAGCTGAGAAGCAAGCTCATGCACAGAGGCAGCGGGGCGGGGGAGCCACCAGGCTGCCTTCAAAAGAAAAAAAGCCTGGCTTCCTCAGCCTCAAGATGATGAGGGTAGAAGAAGAGGAGGAGGAGGAAGAAGCAGGGAAAGGTAGGGAGGCAACAGGGTCAGTGTGAAGGTGGCTCGGACAGGCTGTGGAGTGGAGAAAATGAACAGGAAGTTTATTACAGCTCAAAATAGTTTGTTGGTTTGGGAAAGTTCAAGTTCTCCAGCTAAGATGAACCCAAACCAACACGAACCAACAAACCAACGATTCTCCTGGTTTGTTTTTGGTTTGTGCCCATCTCTGATCATGAGGACTCCGAGGGTGCTGGATCTCTTGAAATATGGTAAAATTGCCTCATCATAACCCCCAAAAGGGCACAACACAGCTTTTTGAGCATTTTCCCCTTTTTTCCAGGATGTAAAAAGGAAGACCCATGGATACTGTGGGACCACATAAATGGCTCTAAAGGGAGGTGCCAGTAGCATACAGGTGGAAAGTCGTGTGCCTCTGCTTAAGTGTTAGTATGGCAACATCAGCTCTGAGGAGATTGTCATTTGATGCACAATCAAGTCACATTCATATGCTAAAAGTTTTTGAAATTTAGCCAACCCCACTATAGTTTAGGGTGAACAGGGAAGGTTGAAGTGATGTAGTATAAAAATCTTCCCACAGCACTCTCTAAAATTACAAATTTTTACTGTCATTAAGGCAGCTGTATGTGGAAGATGGATGCTCATTTACCAATACTGAGAGGTATATAATAAATGTCTTTCTGGTTGTCATGGGTTTTTCGGGCTCTTGTTGTGAAGGTTGTTCTTCCTAACGTTTCGCCAGTCTCTGTGGCTGGCATCTTCAGAGGACAGGAGTAGCACAAGAGCCCAAAAAACCCACAACAACCATTAGATCCCGGCCGTGAAAGCCTTTGCGAACACAAAATGTCTTTCTGTGTGCAGTCTGCAGGTGCTGGTTTATCTGTTCTGTTACTCTTGTTCAATATTTTGGAGTTCCGCATCATTGCTTCTATGGCACATTTTGGGTGACAAGTGACATTCTGTCATGATGCCCAGGTAAGCATCTGGTACCATGCTTAGTGTTTAACAAAATCTTATTGAGAAGTGTGGTGAGTTGTATCTGTCCCTCCCTCAGCAGTACCTGAAGGACGAGTGTTTCTTCTTTCCTAGCTTGCCTAAGGTGGATTAAGCCCCCAAGAGTCCTGATCTAAACACAATAATTTTAACACTTGGGTACAAAAATGGCAGACTAATAAACTACTAACCCTCTTACTACACTCAGGGCAGATCTTAACCTATGGTTGGCTTGCAGTTAGAAGCAGAACTCCCTTAGGAGGCAAAGATACTTTTGTTTTTCCTAGCATGAGCTTGTCACATTCCCTGTGTTGAAAATTAATGTAGAGGGTATCTATACCATGATTTATCCCTTGTTTTGGTCCACTAATTGCATAATGAAGTACAATCTATTTTTACCAAACAACAAGGCATAAAGCTAATTTGGAATCACCCTGGCCTTTTTGAGTGCTGAATTGGACTTTTGTAGAACATCAGCAAAGATACTGTGGTTTTTTTGTTTTGTTAGTTTGTTTGTTTTCTCACTTCCAAGCAACTCTTTTGAGCCTTATTTATCCTCATTCAAGGGGGCGGGATTTCTTTTTCTAGACAACACCCTTACTTTTGTTTGGTGGAAGACAGACACAGGCTTCATTTGCAAGAATGGCCCTCAGAATGGTTGCTGAAGTTGTGTTATTCTGGAACATTAAAAAGATTTCAGAAAGGCGTCAGAAAACACAAGGGGAAATAACTCTTAGTTTTTAAATTTCTTAATTCCTTCATGTTTGCTATTGTGAAAAGAGGGGAAGGTGGAGTCATTTTGCAACTGTTGTGATTTCTAGAACCATGTTTCCTAACATGACAGGAAGCAACATCAGAGAAAAATACAATGAAGTGATGTCTGACTTAAAAGGTTTGGAGACAGCAACCCTGCATAGAAAAAAGGACCAAACGTAAATTCAGGGCTAGCAAAAGGACTGAAAGCTGTATTGTGTCACAGATAACCCATCATTGGAAAAGGAAACACCTTAGCTGCTGAAAGCATCTGATTTGTCACAGCAGAGTATGTATCAGTGGCAGAATGTGTACAGACATTTAGTACAGTCTCTCTCCCCCTTCTCTCTTTCTCTCGCCCCAATAAGAAACACAGTATTACTACATGCAAGATCTAGTCCAAGCATCATCTGTTTGCTTAACCTTCAATTTTTTACTCTTCATCTTCATCCTGCTTTGCCATTCTAACGGCTCCTGATCTTACCTAATTTTGGAAGTTGTGGGGCTGGTCTTGATTAATTCATGGACTGGAAATACTGAGTGTGGCCATATCCAGAGAGGCTGTAGCTCATGTTCAAAATCAGAACTAAAATCCTCCCACTTCCTCTTTCCTCTAACGACAAGCTGTCCTTTCATTTCTTACTACACGTTCATCCACTGTCAGTCTGAGACGGTTCACATTAAGGAATGTAATGTAAGTACCTCTAAGTAGATTTCAGAAGACAGCTTTATCTGACCCAGGCTCAGCTAGGAATGGCTCAAAGGGAACACAGGCTGCTTCTTAACATAAGCAGATGGCTTTCCCTCAGTTCTTTTCAGACCTAGTTTATTTCATTTCTGTCTCGTGTTCTTCTAATGAATTAACAGGAGGATGGTTCATTAATTTGTTTGTATGGGTTGTCCTTTTCAGAGACTTTAGCGATGGCAACACAACCACTGAATTTATCTAATGGACAAATGCTGTTAGTTCCCTCCAATGGCCCCAGTGTCATCCAGGGAGGGCAGGCTTTTCCAGGAACTGTTATGCAGCCAGCAGGGACTGTGCAGTATGTATCATATGGAGGCCAGGAGTTTAGAAGTGCCGCCAACCAGCCTCACCAGCAGCCACACATGGGGCCAATGGAGAAACTTCTCAAGGCGGACATCAAGACTCTGGGGGTAAGTGCTGTTGATACCTTCTCACGTTCAGGCCCATAGTGGTTTCAATGTTACCTGATGGGAAAGACTGTGATGAGAACATCCGTTTTGCTTCTCCAGAGACTCCTTGGAAGAGGAAGGGTCATGGATTTTGGAAACCTGCTCATTTGAGCTGCTTGCAATGTGTCTTGGAGAAATAAAACACACACTGAGTCATGCATACTATTAAAAAATGTGCCTCAAAACACATTCATTTGAAAAATAAACACAGTTTAGTCAGTGGGGGAAATCACATACATTGGGGAAATGCATACAAAAATTAGGTAAAGGAGGGGAAATGGGTAGAGAAAATGGGTACAAATTTCCATGTGGAAGGAAAAAATAAAGTCCTCCTGAATAAAGAAGAAGAAAGAAGGGAATGGAAACGAATTGAGGGTTTGGAGAAACACAACAAAACAGAGATTGATAGGGTTTTTACATCCCTAGTACTTAAAAAGAGACAAAAATATCATCCCTATACCTTTTATTCTCTGACTTGAAGTGGATCTACTAAAGATGCATTGGCCTCAAAGGCTGACTGCTGGCAATATGGCTCATTGGTAAATATTGATCTCTTCCCCATGAGTTATGGCTCTGACAGGTCATTGTCCAAAGCACCCTAGTCACTACTGAAATCTGCAAATGCTCCCTCAAAACAGAGCCAAACATGTCCCACCAAAGGGATCAAGCAATTGACACAGTTGTTGTTTTTGATCCACTTTGAATCTGTGTTGGCGATGTTAATGTTCTAAAAAGCTGAAGAAGGCCACCACCAAAATGTGTCGAGCCCGAGCTTTTTAGATAAGAATAAAGTGTACGTAGTCAGTATTTTTAGACATCTTGAGACTCCATCTCCCATTTGTACTTTTGCTACCAGTGGATGTACCAGTTCCCTCTGCTTTGTTTTTGATCCGCCATGAGTTACCAGGCGGCGGGAAATGAGGGCTATGGCAGAATCTGTCTTACAGTGTTGGTGCCCATCTATGCTGCTTCTTGATGGATAGCTAGGTTCAAATCATTTCTCAGTATTTACTTATTGCTTGCATCAGAAGGATGTGGAAACTGTTTAATGTAATTTCACCCACAGGCTGTCCAGATCATGATTGGATTGATCCATATTGGTTTCGGGAGTCTCTCCTTCATCTTTGTTGGTGCTGAATACATTAGCCTTGCTACTATTGGAGGTTATCCCCTCTGGGCTGGGCTGTCTGTAAGTACTATAATCTGTTATTTACCTTTGAAAACCCACATTGGTCATTATCTATGGTTTTACCTTTTAACTTTGGAAAGATCATCTGCCTTGAAATTATTCTTTAGTGGTTGAATTTCTCTGTGCAGAAATGTTGTATTTTGTAAGCCAAGCATTATTTGTGTCACTCTACATTTTACTTATGTAAAACAGAATACACCAAGGTATTAAGAAGAAGGAAGCAGGCATTATTTCCCTTGAGCCTTAAAGGTCTGGGCACTTCCCACCACTCTGTTCCCTTCTTACATCCTTTTGTTACATGTAGTGTGGCCACGAAACAGGACTTGGGGCAGGACTATGCAGATAAGTGGTGGCCTCATGTTCAGTGGGGTCAACAGCCCTCCACTAGTGTTGTCCTCAAAAACAAGCCTCCATTTTCTTCTGTACAAGTAAAGTCCTGTGAAGATATTAAAAAGTGCTGATTGAGGGAAATGTTCTAGAACAGTGGTTCCCAACATTTGGTAACCAAGGTATTCTTGGACTGCAACTCCCAGAAGCCTTCACCACCAGCTGTGCTGACTGGGGTTTCTGGGAGTTGCAGTCCAAATAACATCTGGGGTACCCAAGGTTGGGAACCACTCTTTTAGGAGATACCAAACATGCTCTATATCCTTGACACGAGGCATTCTAGCCCCACTGCTGGGGATCCAGAGGAAGGGATCATATGGGAGTGAGAGCTGGCTGCTTTTCAATTTTGTGGGGAAATGAAAATTCCACATTTGTAGATAAGATCAATATTTGTCCTACAGTTTTTGTATACCAAACACACCCCTGACTGCCATTTGCTGGGATCTTTCAAAGGCTGTACATGTATCTCTACATGCAAATTATCACAGGATTCAAGCATGTGCACAGATTATTTATTATGAGGTCTTACAATATTTAATCTTTTTATATACACTTCCCTTCTTTTCAAGGGGCATTTTGCTATGCATGAAGAATCCCAGTGAAGTCTCTGTGAAATAATAATGTGGCCATACTAACTATGACGTTCCCCAAGGGCTTTCTTCTCAAATAATGGCATGCTTTTTCCCCCTGACAAAGACAATCTTCTTAATAACAGTGATAACTTTGCTTCCATGTGCATGGTTTAATATTTACAGATATTTGAGAAGTCCACTTGCCACTTACCTTTTAATTTCCTGTGGCCAGGGAATGAGCTTGTGATTTTCAGAAGTTTTTTTAACTTGCCATATGTTTCACCTTCAAGTTGTATTCTAAAACTTCATTTAAAAATGCTTTCATCACTGCTGTGCATTTTTGATAAATGTTGATTCTGATGGTTTGTTTTCCAATTAGTAAAGTGCCTTTTTGTTGCTGCTTTGAACTTTGATTGTGTGTAATTGGATATTATGGATTTTATTATGTTTCATTTTCCATATATGTTACAGTAAGATTTTTGGCTAGTGGGCAGCTCGTAAATGGTATGAATCAATAACAACTAAAGGGCAAAATCCGATTAAGTTGCTCCACTGGTGGAACAACTTCCATCAGAAGAGACAGAGGAGGCCCCATCTCTTACTGCAGTTTTCCCACATGGTCTCCAAATCAGCTTGGGAGAACATGGGACCCTCTCGAACAGAGGTTCTGGGCACAGAAAGGACTGGGTGGGTGAAGGATGACACATTGCTCCCACCAAGTGCAGTGAGGAACCAATGACCTTGAGAGGTGGTGAGTGCTCCAGTAATGGAGGCATTCAAGAGAAATTTAGACAACTACCTGGCAGATATCCTTTGATTTGTATTCCTGCATCAAGCCGAGGGTTGGACTCGATGGCCTTACAGGCCCCTTCCAACTTCACTATTCTGTGACTGTATGTGGATTCACATGGTAAAAAAGAGATGTAAGCAGAACATACTTCCCCTTTAGAAAGAAATCAAACCACACTTCTTATTCTAAGAAGATAAGAAAGCTAGCATTTATTGGAGAAATACGTACAGTGAGACAGAAAAGCTTTAGCTATCCATCTGTCCTTTACTGAGAGGGTCATTAAAAAGTGTGAGAAGAAAAGGAAATCATGTCAGGAATCTACAGTTAGAACATCAGCTGAGAGCAGATAAAGGACAGTCCAGGGCAGCCATTCTCAACTGATCGCATGACACAAAGGCCAATTTGAATCAGTCCGGCCCTTTTTGCTCCCAATATGGAGGTCTTTTCTTTACCTCTGGAGGCTTCCATTTTTTTCAAGCCAGATGATTTGAACAGACTTTTCCCCATGTGATCAGTTGTTTTGTTCTCCAAAAGAGGCTATGACTGTGTGTGGCATTCTGGTGACACTAAGCTGGGCATGATGGTAGACCAAACATTCTCAACAGGGGCTATGTGCCCCCCATGGCCTTGGCAAATTTGAAGGGTGCCACAGATAGGTCCATTATAGGACTTATACAATCCCGAGTCTATATTTCTTTCATATTGTGCTTATGGCTGTGGCCCCCAAAAAAGTTGAGAATGGATGGTCTAGGAAACCTGAGGAAGTCCACATAAAGACAAGCATATTTAGTATAAGTTGAGTTTCACAGTCACCTCCTATGTTCATTAATACTTAAGTGTAATATCTCTGTCACTTCTGAGTACACTTTGACTGAAGGTTATAGACCTTAACAGTTAGAAAGCTGATGTTTCTTTAATAAGTGACAATAACTGTGTTTAAAGGGACAAACATTTTATATGATGTGACATGACTCTCATAATATTCAATTTTGAAGAACACAAATTTTCTGTAAATCTGAAGTAAATCTTGTCAAACTAATTTTTTCCTCTTTTTGGACAGTTCATTATTTCAGGATCTTTTTCTGTTGATGCAATGAGACATCTAAGCATTTCTCAGGTGAGATATATAATTTTGCCCCTCTTCTATAATGATGCAGATGCCAAAATGTTGCTGTGCATATTCAGGTCTGTATTAGCAGTCCAGTACTCTTGTTATCAAAAGTCAAATTAGTATGTATAGCTGGCATTCTTCAAGATAAAATGTCACTCTGTCTTCTCACCACATAGATCTTTGTGCTTGGGATCTACAGATGGGCCCAGAAAATACATTGTTCTCTGAATGGCACACTTGCAGTCTCCCCCAGATGGACGGTTCTTTTGGCTTGATCTGTGCTACTCTATTGTATCACCCACAGCAGATCAGGTTAACAACCATGGAACAGGTTGATGACTGATGAAGGTCCTGACAGTTTCCTGATTCTTTGTGTCTTTTTTACAGGTGAAATGCAGTGTGGGACTGAACATCACAAGCGCTATAATTACACTTTTTGGCATCTCTCTCTATATGGTAGAGTTTGTCCTTTGGCAGATCTGGATGCATGTAAGTGAACAAATTCAAAGCAAAACATTCTTTTTTTTTTTTTTTTTACAAGATCCAGTATGGAAACAAGTGTAAATGAAAAAGAAGCGCACACACATGGTTTGAATATTGCTCTTTTCACTGAGAAGGTCCCACGGCCCAAATGATGACCTGCTGCTTGTTTAGTTTCAAGGAATCTTTTATAATAGGCAGTGGGAAGCATTCAGCAGAAATTTTAAGCTGAGTTGAAATGGTACCTATGCACACCCCTTCTTTGCCTTTTAGTTTGTTGCTTTAGACATCTGGAATTTTTGCAAGCTCAGGAATCTGGGTGAAATGTCTGCTAATAACCACGGTTAAGTCTGCAATGTTAATGCCTCCCCTAATGCAAACAGATCCAATGGCCCAAATGATATTTCATTCTTAGATTCCTTGATTAATGCATTTAAAATGGTCACTTCTGTCTCCAGTTATCCCCTTCCCACTCCAAACAGTTATGGCCAGAATGTGACCAAATGTTGCAGCTGAACTAATTGGTAGGGAACAAATTGCTTCTCTGCTTTGCAGTACGCAGTTACCGGACTCCATGTCCTGCTCTTCTTGTTCACCCTGCTGGAGTTCTGCATCACAGTTTCGGCTGCACATTTTGGATGTCAAGCAACGTGCTGTAACAATGAGAGGGTAAATATGTGAATATCTTTTTCTGGTTTAAAGCATACCATTTTGAAAAACCCAAGGGAAAAAGGCTAAAGTCATTCAACTCTGTTTTTGCTCTATTTACAAAACATGTAACTTAGTTTTAGTAGTTTTCTGATAGGGAGCAAATGTCTGCACTGGGAAAAAAATCTGGACTTGTTTGTGATGCTGAGGACATGATATAAAGGCCCCTTACTAACAGAGTTTTTAGGACAGATTTATTTTCTCCCTTTTTAGTATGGTGTGATGTGCCCTATGTGTCCCAGATTATTTCACTAGCCTAGGGCCCACAACGCGTTCCCTCCTTTACACTGCCACCAATTGATCTCTATCAACAATGCTTAATTGTACATTTGGATTACAGAGTGATTGATTGCCTTGTAGAAGATAGGGAATTGTCTCAGATTAGGTCAGCAGTTGCGTTAGCCAGCTCATTGTTGCCCAGGTCTATACATGGACCAGCTCTTTAAAGCATTTCCCACCTGTGCTGTCTCTACTCCTTCAAAATGGACTGAATTTTGGACCATTGGCATACAAGCATATGCTTTCCCAGTGCCCTGTAGCTCACTTTCCTTTGCTCAGTAGCTTCTACAGAGCCACAGTCCCTTGTATGAGACACTAGATGCTGATGAAACCACACATCAGTTTCCTAGCAAAACTAGCTAACAAATGGAAGGTCTTTTTTTTAATCCAAAAAGGTTTAATTAAGCTAATAAAAACTGTAGAAATAAAAATATTTTCATGTTTTTCTAACTTCCCTGACTTTTAAGCCTCAAAAAAAAGAAAACACTTGTGATAGTAAATGGATCAGCAAATCCTATTCCTTGCAAAATTGGTAGGAATCACATTAGAAGAATTTTGCTATATTCAAGGATTTGGGGGCATTTGTTATAATGTTGATGATGGTGGCATCAATTAATGACATTCTAATGGTAACAGTGGCAGTTGTGACAGTGAGATGTATTTCTTATGTTAAATGCTTTTTACGTATTTATTTTTCATATTCCAGACTGTACACCATGTGCCATACACTGTCCTTGACGTGGGTACGAATTTTCCTGAAAGCAGCCGTCCTCCTCCATACAATCCCCATGAGTCTTCTGCTGTCAAATTAACAGCTTAGTTACCAGCCCAAGAGAGAAGCTATGGCTGCTACCACATTCACAATCACAGCAATCCTGAGAACTACAATCTTACTGTTTTTTCATGACATTTTTGCAAGCTCTCTACCCAGACTATCTGCTATGGCTTCAAATTTTGGTAGATCAATTATCTAGATTTTAAAATCCTGCCTTAAATGCAGGCAGCCAACCACTGTGATGAGAAGGTGGGGCAGGGATTCTCCCTGCACAACCGATGAGTGGTTGGCTGCCTGGGGAGGCAGAGAAGGGCAGCCTGAGCTCTTGCCCAAACTGACACGCTGCCAGAGAAGGAGGTCCCCAGTTGTGTGTGAAGAACAGGGAGTGAGCCAGCTGGCCAAGGTATGGTTGGGAGATGAGCCCACATGAGTGTGATTTGTGCCCATCTCTAAAAAGCACTGTTACGGGTTCTGCTTAGAAAGAGGTGTTTTCATATATGAGATACTTCCTACAATCTGTCCAGGTGTTACCTAAAACAATGAAATATGTTCTACTTGGCTATTGTATTATTATAGGCAAATGTACACAGAGTGAGTACTGTATCTGATCAACTCTTCTGTTAAAAATTGTATGATGCATGTACTATAGTTATTTAATAGCGATAGGCTTACCATGTATCCATCCATTTTTTTTCATCCATTCTAGTTTTTATTAAAGTATTGAAATTGGGTTCTTCTTGGTTACGTCTACTGTGTGCATTGGTTAATGGCCAAATCTAATATATATATACACTCACATAGTGTGGGACACCATGTTGATGAGGATTTTCTCAGTGATATAGGAAATGATCCCCACTTAAACCAGAGGTAGAGAACTCTGGGCCTCCAGTTCTTTTCAACAGCAACTACCATAATGTCTCATCATGGGGTGAGATGGCAGGAGCTTCAGGGTAGTGACTGCAGTCTACAATATCTTAAGAACTGCAGGTTTCACATCCCTGACTTCGAAGAAAACACAAATAATTAGTTTCTGTACAGCACTTTCTAAATGTTGCATGCAAAATGCACGTACCACTCTCCTCCTTTTGCTGCTTCACATCTTATTGCCTCCATTGCAAGTGGCTATTCCTGTTTTAAAGTGGACATCAGCAGATGCTTGCAACACCTACTTTGAACCTCAGTGTTCCGTTTCACTTAGTTTTGTAATCTTTTTAATGCCTGATATAGAGGGTAGATGAGGGACGTGGTGGCGCTGCGGGCTAAACCTCAGAAGCCTGTGCTGCAGGGTCAGAAGACCAAGCAGTCGTAAGATCGAATCCACGCGACAGAGTGAGCGCCCATCACTTTTCCCAGCTCCCGCCAACCTAGCGGTTAGAAAGCATGCAAATGCAAGTAAATAGGGACCACCTCGGTGGGAAGGTAAACAGCGTTCCATGTCTAAGTCGCACTGGCCATGTGACCACGGAAGATTTGTCTTCGGACAAAACGCTGGCACTATGGCTTGGAAACGGGGATGAGCACCGCCCCCTAGAGATGAACATGACTGGACAAAAAATTGTCAAGGGGAACCTTTACCTTTACCTTTATAGAGGGTAGATCAGTATCAAGTTTCCTATATTGCAGAAGGGAATGTGGATACATAATGTATCAATCTATTTATTAGTTGCATTTATATCCTGCCTTTTCTTCAATGAAGTCAAGGTGACATATCTGGCTCCCCACACCCCATTTCATGCTCACAACAACCATCTACAGCTGGTCAGGTTGAAAGACAGTGATTGAACCAAGGTCCCTCAGTGAGTTTCATAGCTGTATGGGGACTAGAACCCAGATGACCCAACTCACAACAATCCATTACTCTAGTCACCAAGCCGCACAGGGTCTACAGATATCTTTTGGGTCCCTTCGCTGGGACAAAGGTGACCCACAAATGAAATTACATATATTCATGCATGCTTTTCTTGTTGTTGTTTAGTCGTTTAGTCCTGTCTGACTCTTCGTGACCTCATGGACCAGGGCACACCAGGCCCTCCTGTCTTCCACTGCCTCCCGGAGTTGTGTCAGGTTCATGTTGGTTGCTTCGCAGACACTGTCCAGCCATCTCATCCTCGGTCGTCCCCTTCTCCTCTTGCCTTCACACCTTCCTAACATCAGGGTTTTTTCCAAGGACTCTTTTCTTCTCATGAGATGGCCAAAGTATTGGAGCCTCAGCTTCAGGATCTGTCCTTCCAGTGAGCACTCAGGGTTGATTTCCTTCAGAATGGATAGGTTTGTTCTCCTTGCAGTCCAGGGGACTCTCAAGAGCCTCCTCCAGCACCACAATTCAAAAACATCAATTCTTCAGAGGTCAGCCTTCTTTATGGTCCAGCTCTCACTTCCATACATCGCTACTTGAAAAACCGTAGCTTTGACTATGCCGACCTTTGTCGGCAAGATGATGTCTCTGCTTTTTAAGATGCTGTCTAGGTTTGTCATCGCTTTCCTCCCAAGAAGCAGGTGTCTTTTAATTTCGTGGCTGCTGTCACCATCTCCAGTGATCATGGAGCCCAAGAAAGTAAAATTTGTCACTGCCTCCATATCTTCCCCTTCTATTTGCCAGGAGGTGATAGGACCAGTGGCCATGATCTTAGTTTTTTGTTTTTTGTTTTGTTTTGTTTTGTTTTTTTTTGTTTTTTTTTTTTGTTTGTTTTTTTTGATGTTGGGCTTCAGACAGTTCAAAATAAAGCAGGGCAAAGGCTAATAGGGTTTTGTCAAGAGAACAAGCTGGTCATCAGAAACACTCTTTTCCAACAACACAAGAGGTGACTCTACATATGGAAATCACCATATGGGCAATACCAAAATTAGATTGATTATATTCTCTGCAGCCAAAGATGGAGAAGCTCTATACAGTCAGCAAAAACAAGACCTGGAGCTGATTGTGGCTCTGATCATTAGCTCCTCATAGCAAAATTCAAGCTTATAAATCTAATAAGCTTTCAGCAAGTGGAGGACACGAAGTATGGATTGAATGGCTCACAAATCAGTCTCATTATCACCTGATTAATAATTGCCTAATCACAACGTCTAACAACTAATTTCCAGTTGTTGATCCCACCGCCAATTCAAGGCTGGAATGATGGAGATAATGTTTTTTGGTGTTCAGCCTCAGACAGCAAAATCTCAGGACATCCTCAGGCAAGGTTCTGTTAGGTTTGGTAGCTGCAAACGAGTGTTAGATGTCACAGCACAAGCTTTGCAAGTTTTAACTAAGAACCAAATTTTCTAATCAATAAATTCAAATGCATACATGACTATGTAAAAATATTAAGTATGACATGCTTCAATATGGCTTCCAGATGTTCTTATTAGAGGTGGGTGAAATCTCTGAGGCTTCTTTCTGAAGAGTGCATGAGAACAAATCAAAATAAACAAACAAATAAAAGAAAGCATGAGCATGGTTTTGTGGGTTTTTCGAGCTGTTCTGGAGGTTTTTCTTCCTAACGTTTTGTCAGTCTCTGGCCGGCATCTTTATAGGACAGGAGCTAGAATTCTGTCTGTCTTGGTGTAGTGTGTGGGGTTGTTGAGTATTTGTAGCTGTGGGATAAAGGTTTGTTTGTTTGTGAGTTTGTGTGTGTTTGTGTGTGTGTGTGTGTGTGTGTGTGTGTGTGTGTGCGCGTGCGTGCGTGTGTGTGTGTGTGTTTGTACTTTTCAGAAGATTGGATGTTTCCTGTGATCAGGGTATTTTTTGTTATGGGTGTTTTGTTGTGGTAAGGGAGGGAGATGATCTGTCACTGTGATTGATGGGTGTCAATCCATCACACTACACCAGAACACAGACAGAATTCTAGCTCCTGTCCTCTGAAGATGCCGGCCACAGAGACTGGCAAAACGTTAGGAAGAATAACCTCCGGAACACAGCCAAAGAGCCCGAAAAACCCATAACAACCATTGGATCCCGACCATGAAAGCCTTTGAGAAGACAAACATGAACATCTTTTGGGGAAAAGGTCTGACTGTCCACACTGGCATATAGCTCTGTATACGGATTGCTGGTAGCACAGTTTGAATCTCATCCATATGTGTTTCTACGTAGAATGATCCATCCCCTGCAGACCACGCCCTGTATTGTAATATGTGGGCACAGATGGGACCTATGATTTGACAGTGGTTTGAGGAGGATCTCATGTAAAAATAATGTGGATCCATGAGGATCCAGGCTTGGGATCCATGTTTTTGTGCCACTGCAAAGCCATGTGCAAAAGGACCCATGATTTCTGTAGTGTAGTCTGTGGACACAGATGGATCTATGATCTGACAGTGGCTTATGGAGGATTCCATCTAAAAAGCATATGAAATATTGAGGATCCCTGCCTGAGATCCATATTTTTGAACCACTGCAAAGCTGAGAGCCAAGAGATACCTCAACTCTCTGTTGTAGTCTGTGGACATAAAAGCATTTGAAACCATACTGCAATGCTAAATCAGTTGGATGGTGCAAGACGTAACAGTGCACTGCAGTGAGCCTGTTAAATGAGCAAGGTGAAAGCAGACACACCTCCAGGAAATTACTCATCTGCAAAGTAATGCATGGAAATTTGTAAGCAACAGCCTGAAATATAAAAGAATGCCTACCACGACTTGCAGATAGTGGTGTAGAACTACGCCTCTAACTTTTTAAAAACAACAAAAATTCGTTATGGCACACTAAACTGCTGAAGCAACAATAAGTAGGGAAAGGGGCAGGAAGGAGAGTGTCAGTAACTGAAGGGGTGGGAAGAGGAATGTCACAGTAATTGAAGTGGGGACAAATTGGATTGCTACAAACTAATTGTGCAGGAGAAGCGGTCCCACAGCAATATCTCCAGTGTGAACGGAAGGTTTTCTTAAGAGAGATTGCACTGTACATCACACCAAATTTCACAGTTTGGACAGGCCCTGAGCTACTCAAGATTAAACCTGCCATTCTTCAAACCCTTTCTCTGCTCATTTCATTTACATCAGGATTCAGGAATAGCAACACAAAAATAGCAGCAGGGGAGGAGAGGGGAAGAAAAAGGCTCATTTCGTTGATTAGGCTCATTTAACTTATTTCTCCTCATCCTCTCTGTTGTCTCTGTGACTGTATGGGTCCATAGAAGTATTATGCCTCCATTGATCTGTTAAGGAGAGTCAGTTGACAGAGATCAGGCAACATCGAATTTTTATTTAGCTGAATTACATTCTGATGCAAACTACAACTGTTCAAAATATGTAATAGGGAGAACTGTATTTGCCATTGTAAATCATCTCTTCACGCAGGGTTTTAACAATTACAACTGAATCCCTGAACCCCATTTCAGCAGAATTTTAAATTTTTTTTATGTTTTCATGTTTTAATCTTTTAATTGTTTTTTAAATCATATATTTTTTAAAATTTATCTTTTAATATTTAACTTATTGTGTTTTTAAATTGTGTGAATTTTAATGTTGTGAGCCGCTTTGGGTCCCTTGTTGGGAGGAATGCGGCATATAAATAAAACTAATAAATGAATAAAATAAATAATATCTGTCACTCCCAACATACAACTGCCAATCAACTCCAGACACTTACCACACAGGCAAATGCAAAACTATAAGCAAATTGCATTGACAGTGCAAAATGTCTATGTGCATTGTTGTAGTTTATTTTCATACATCAAGCAAACATTAAGAAACATATTTATTTAATTAAAACAATAATTTGATGATCGTGAAAAAATGCTTTCTAGCTTTTAATTTAAAGAATGATGTGAACTGTACATCAGGTGTCCTGTAAGTACCATAAATGGATATTCACAGTTTGTTTGTTTTCTAAATGCCAGTGTTAGAGAATTTGTTCAAAGAGAGCGGGAAAGGGGCAGACTAAAATCTGCTTTGCACTATAATGCATAAAGAAATCCTCTATAGCTGGAATGGGGTTTTTCTCAGGCCTGTACTTCCCAGCTTCTTAGCAGGTTCTTTGTTGGGGAAAAAATGAGTTACATGTATGTAAACAAACTCTATTTGGAAGACTGATGCGAAAAGAAAAATGGAAGATTTTAGCTCAAAAAAAGTGTCCTTTCCTTTCTATTCCAATAAATCAGGATTTGAGATCATGTAAAAGCAAGGACAGTTGGGTGGATAGCTCAGTGGTTTAGGTATCTGGCCGAGGAGCTAAAGGTTGTGAGTTCGATCCCCATTGTGCCTCCTGTGAGTAAAGCCAGCCTGTGTGGCCTTGGGCAAGCTGCACAGTCCCAGATCTGCCCCCAGAAGAAGGGAAGGGTAAAACACTTCTGAGTGCTCTCTACTTGGAAAACCCCAAAAAGGGTTGCCATAAGTCAGAATTGACTTGACAACACATGATTATTGTGATCAAAGATGAGAACAGAAAGGGATTCCAGACACATTGCCAGTGAGTGAAAGAACAGCTGAATCTGAATGAGCTTTTGAGAGGCATAACAGGCTGGGATAACAGTGGTGAGAGGCACAGTACTATTGGCAGGCAAGGGTTAAAAACAGGTATAAAGTTCCTTGTTTATTTGCTTTTATATATTCCCTACTTCCTGGTGAGACTGTAGTCACACTGAGTGAGTCTGGGAGCAAGTGTATCAAGGAGTGTGGTGTAAGTACTTTCGAAGGAAGTTAACTTAATTTGGGGAACAGGTTTCATTTGATCCAGAGTTTAGTAACTATTTAAAATATATATATCAGGAGTAGTTAGATGGGGCTTCTTTCTCACCATTGTTGAATAACCAGTATCCATCTAAAAGATGGAAGGAATGTTTTCTATGTGGCGCATGTTATTGGTTTCAGCCTTTCTTCAGAGAAATCAGCCATTGGATAAGAATAATCATAATAAATTAGAACAGGAATTATTTGTTAGTAAATATGATTTTAAGATATGCAATTCAATTAAATATTTCGGTATAGATATCTAAAGGATATCCAGAAAATAAAAGAACATAATTATAATAAATTAAAAAGGGATATTAAAAATAAGTTACAAGAATATTCTAATTTGAAACTTTCTTGGTTTGGAAGGATTGCCTTGATGAAAATGAACATTTTACCAAAGATTTTTTTTATTTATGATGTTACTGATGCAACTATCAGAAGATGATAGTTCTGGCAAGGATTGGTTAATATATATTGTAATGAAGGTTAAAAAAAGCTAGAATAAATAAAAAGTAATGTTATAAATATTATATGGCTAATCAATTAAGGTTTATTGGGGAAATCATATATAATCCAGAAAGATTAATTTGCTGGGAAATTGAATCATTAGAGTTAGAATATAATATTGAAAAATTTTATTTGGGACGATAAAAACATCCAAATTAAGTAAGATTAATAACCCTTATTTAAAAACTATGCTAAATGCATGGTATAAATATAAAAAATGTCTATTCCCCCCTAATTCACCATTAAGATTAGTAACTGAAATAGAAAATTTTCCTGCTAATCTGAAAGTTCCTGAAAAATTATTTAGGATGAAGCAGGTGAGTAGATTAAAAGACTGGATGGAAAAAATGAGATCAAAGAAACAAATGAAACAAATTCTTCAAAGTAAGGATTAACTTGGTTAGAGAAATGAACTAAACAATGGATAAAGAATAATAATAAATGTAGAGAATATACGAAATATGAACAATTCTTTTTAACCAATGAAGATATACAAAAGGATGATTCAGTGAAAGGTGTAGTAAAGTAAAACATATAAAATAATTTTGGAGTTACAGGAAGATGAGACTGAGGGTGAAGGATTGAAACAAGTATGGGAGCAAGACTTTAAAAAAGAAATAAAAGAAGAAGATTTGAAAATTATATGGAAAATGAGGATTTTCGATGTATGTCAGTAATAATAAAATAAAATTTCTATAAAATAGTTTTAAGATGTTACTTAACATTGCTTAAATTGAGCAAATACTAAATACTCTAATGTTTGTTGGAAATGTGATAATGACATTGGTACATATTTACA
This sequence comes from Pogona vitticeps, assembly GCF_051106095.1. Lineage (NCBI taxonomy): Eukaryota > Metazoa > Chordata > Lepidosauria > Squamata > Agamidae > Pogona > Pogona vitticeps. The sequence continues at coordinate 247,407,089 of NC_135783.1, forward strand.
TTTGTGGTGGGAGTGTGAAATAGTACAACATTTTTGGAAACTAATTACTAAGGAATTAAGAGATATTTTTGATAGACATATAAAGTTCCATCCAGAAATGGCTTTGTTATCAATATTTGTTACTGAATATTATGATGTTACAACTAGAGAATTTCTTATGAATTTATTGTTTGCTGTGAAATTAATTTTAGCTAGGAATTGGAAATCTAAACATGAATTTCAACTGGAAGAATAGTATAATGAAGTTTGGAATCTTGCTGTAAATGATAAATTGACTTGTATTCTGAAAGTTAAGAAAGGGGAGTTTAAAAAAGACAATTTTTATTATATATGGGGTAGATTTATTGAATTTGTATTAATAAGAGGAAAAGGTAAAGTCCCAACATAAGGATCAATGCAATTCTGGAAAGGAGGGCAATGAGAAGAAGAGTTCTCCAAAAGGTCCTGGTGGGGAGCACAATTATTATAGTTTGTACTTTGCATTTTGTATTAGTTTTTTAAAAAAAATTAAAAAAGAAGTCTCTCTCACCATCTGGAGACACACTGAATCGAGCCAGACCCAGACAGGGAAGATTCAAGGCCATTTCTAAAGTTCCCATTTTTCTCTTGATACAGTGCAATTTAGAAGTGCTGTTTACAAACAAAAGTTATTTCACATGAAGGTGACACCCTGCAATTTTCTCTGTGTGCTTTACTTATGTTGGCCATGCCCAATGATGTCCACCCCGCCAAGAGAACACAGGAAGGCTCACCTTGGGTTTTTTACAGGCTACTTTTATTTTCTCTCTTATCAGGAACCACTCCATTTGAAGGTTGCCAGAGGGTAGATTCTCCTTTGGAAGGTTTTTCCCCATTGAAGGGCTATCCAATCCAAAGCTGATTTTTTTTTTTTTTTTTTTTTTTTTGTATCTTAAAGATGTGAGATCAGGAACTTTACGTTCCCATCCACAATCACCTTGGCAGCAGATTCTACAGGTGCAAGTAGTAATTTGGTCTTGGTCTTCCTGATTTGAATAAGATGCTTTCTAATTCTGCACAAAACCAAAACACATTTCTGATTTTTCACCTGTACCTGTAATTAGCACATGCAGTTACTTAACCTGTATGTATCGTGGCACAGTGGTTAAACCGCTGTACTGCAGCCAAAACTGTGCTCAATCCCAGGTAGTGGCTCAAGGTTGACTCAGCCTTCCATCCTCCCGAGGTCGGTAAAATGAGTACCCAGCTCGCTGGGGGGGGGGCAATGTGTAGCCTGCATAATTAACTTGTAAACCGCTCAGAGAGTGCTTGAAGCGCTATGGGGCGGTATATAAGCAGCACGCTTTGCTTTTTATTATTATTATTATTATTATTATTATTATTATTATTATTATTATTATTATTATTATTATTATTATTATTATTTGCTTTGTAATAAGCACTTTGGTGTACTCTTTTTTTGCTGATCTGTAAGTGGCCACAAGAGGGTAGACAAAGATGGAAGACACAAAGCTGTGTGCTAATCAAGATTGCTGAGCTGAGTTGCTAGTAGCTACTAGAAGGGTAGAGGAGGAGAAAGAGGGAGTGCATTTTTTAAACGTCTGGGAGGAAGAGGATTGGTTAGATGTACCATTCTGTTTTGAGCCACTGTGCTGTAGTGGACAGACTGTTGGATTAGAGTTGGTTGTTGTGGGTTTTTCGGGCTCTTTGGCCGTGTTCTGAAGGTTGTTCTTCCTAACATTTCGCCAGTCTCTGTGGCCGGCATCTTCAGAGGACAGCACTTAGGAGACCTCAGTTCAAATCCCCATTCCACTATAGAAACTAATTGTGGGGTGGCAAAGATAAAACTACTGTTTAAATATCTCACATAATTTGAGAAACCATAATGTACTTTCCTCTGTGTGTTATTGTTTTTTAATCCAGATACGTTGCAGCTAGGGATAGTAATTCTGATATTGTCTTGACAAAAATAATTCTCATATGACTTATAATTAGTGTTAAGAGTATTGGATCATAGGACTGAAACCCTGGGGGTCCAGATTATTCCAAATAAGTGGCAGGTGGGAGGTAGTGGCATACAAGTCCAGCATCAGCACCTAGACCAATCTTGGTATGCAAAGGTTCATCAGAATTAACATTGCATCATATAAATTCTTCTTATTTTGAAACTTGTATTATAGATGGTAGGCAGCTGACTTGATCTGCACACAATAATTGAAGTCCATTTTATCATTTTTTCAGAAATATGTCATCCTTCCCTCTAACAAAAGGGTGCTTATAAACAAATAAATGTGTTTAGCATTAGAGTGGCCGTATTGTTTGAGAACAGCCAAAGTTCTATTGGAATTTTCTGTCTGCCCAGGAAGAATTGCAAAAATATTTATTTATATACATGGAAGTATCCAATAGGATTTAGCCAATATTGACATGCCTTCCCCCCGGACCCTACTATGTGATTGAAACAGGTTCTAGAAATGACCTGCTTGAAAAGAACTTGATCTGCAGAACAAAAAAATTAATGAAAGAGGCTTTTCTTGATCACATATTATGTTGGTCAAAAGTAACCATATGGAAGGTTATTATGAGAGTTTAAAAACGATAAGCCCTGTGCATATTTATCTTGCAATTAGTACATATCCCCACTAATGTTACTTTCTTACAGAACATGTGCTCTGAGAGACTTGCAAACTGGCCTTCCAATGACCTGCCAAAAAACAAAACAAAAACAAAACAAAAAATACAACGCATGCTGGAAGTCACAAATAAGCGTCTAATAGAAGATATACAGACATCTTTCACGCCTCTAAAGAGCACAGCTTCAAAATGCATGCTAAACAGATGATCTAGTTTATTACCTAGTGTACAAAATGCAGAGATAGATCGACCAATGGTCTGATTTACTTTAAGGTAGTTTACTATATTTGTGCATGGGCAATGTATGTATACATTTATAACATTTATACATATCTGACAGGGAGTTCTTTGCTTCTTTGTTCCCTGCAGAAAATTTAGCTATGACAACAGATCCAATGAGAATACAAAATGGAATGCTGCTGTTTATTCCTCCAAATGGAGCCAGTTTCCTCCAGGGAGTTCATGGGGGCCCAGGTAGTGTTATCCCGCCAACAGGGATGGTGCAGTATTTACAGTACGGAGGCCAAGAAGGTGGAAGCAGTCAACCTCAGCAGAACCGACTAGTGGGGAGACTGGATACGTTCCTAAAAGCTGAGGCCAAGACTCTGGGGGTAAGTGTGTTTGATAATTATTCACAGTAAGTTGAGTAGTTTCCTGACAGGATCAACAAATATTCTAGAACTCTAAATATTGGAAGGGCAGAATTGTCACATCATGTAAAATGTTCGTTTCTGGAATGGATTGGCCAACAAAATTAACAAGCCAAGGTAACCTGCAGCCACATTCTCAAGACTAATATCTTAAGGATGGGAACTTCCCAGTAGCACTGAAAAGTGAGCAAAATCCACAGTTTATTTTTAAAAAGATGGAAAACATCTACTTTTTTGATATATTAGAATGTTACAGCTCCACAGTGTACGACTGATCTTCTGTCCTTTACAATTTACAGGCGTCGTCATGGAGAAGATACCACAAATTCTAGCTCTCAGTGTAATTTTAGCAGTCTCTCTTCTACCAGCTTCCCACTTCGCTCCCCATACTCATACAAAAGAATTCAACCTTGCTCTCTTACCAAAAGGAAATTCCTTTCTTTCACACCACTATTTCAAGTCTTTTCTCCTCACACCTCTCCTCAAGTGGTAACCTCTTTCACAATATTTAAGGCACATCTAATAGTCAAACTAGATGATACCTATGGCATGTTTTAAAACATGGATCTTGCTGAAAGATCCATGTTTAGCCCAGCACAAGCTTTCTTTGGCCCTCATAGTTTGCTTTCCTTAGTGACTGCTCAACAGTAGGTAAACGCAGATTTTGTTTGCAAGTCTGACTACTCAAAAATAATGCTCTGCAGGAACTGTGTTGCTGGAGCACTCACATACTTTAGGCATTTAACAACATGCTATTTAGATACTCTCCTTTGACTCTCCTTTACACCATGGTTATAATAAATACAGTAATAACTTCACTGTCTTTGTAGCTTAACCGTAACTAATTTTAGTTCTTTTTATGGTTAAAGGGGATGCCTCACTATTCATGTTTTCTATGCAGTTTGTTTGGCAGACCCATGGCTTATAGCATTCTGATGTTAACGACAACAAAATCGCCCCACTATTCAGTTGTTAATTTAGTTACTTTTGAACAACCATGAAGTAAAGCTAGCTTCTTCCAGGGAACCTTGGAATGGTGGTTATAACCGGTGTGTTTGCAAAAAAATTATCCCATAGAAATTGCAATCTTTTTCCTCAATTTGATTTTAAAAAATTTCCTTTGGAAAAAAATAGAGAAATTCTGGAGAAATGTTCATTGTTGAATTTCAGGATTCTTGATTTTACTTTAATGAAGTGACTCATGAGTGTCCATGTTTTGTCTTCCATTGTACAAGTAGCACTTGACAGTCTTCCCTCTGCCAGGTTCTCACACTGCAGTTTGCATGGCAAACATGTTCATTTTACCTTTGTTTCATTTGTTCCATTTTATGTTGGTGCATGTGTCCTCTTGGGACAACTTCTATCCCTTTGTAGTATATCAGTCCAACACTCCCACACCCCCACACACTTTACTCACACCAATTGTCATGCCTGTTTTTCAACAAGCGCTATAGATTATAAATTTCTTGTCGGGGCTGCTTTTACCCTGTGTCTACTTTTTTTTCCACACAGGCCATCCAGATCATCATTGGACTGATCCATATTGGCTTTGGGGGTGTCGCGATTATTTTTAGTACTCCATTCCAGGTGGCTGCTCATGGATTTTTTTCATTCTGGGGTGGCGTTTTAGTAAGTAGTATATTATTTATCCTCAAATGTCAATGGATTAATTCCTAACAGGTGCTAATACATGAGGAGAGAGAGAGAGAGAAAGAATAGCTGGAATACTAGGGGCGTTCAAGTAACTTGAAACAGCTAATTGCAGCTAATGGATGAGGGGAGAGACAGAGAGACAGAGAGATTGATCTGGTACTTATGGAATTTTTCATATGTGTTTTAAATATGAAATCCAGATCATCATCATGTATATGAAAACTGATCTCAGTTCTCCAAGTTCTGTTCCTCTTATTCGCTACAGGACGCCATTGACATATACAAGAGAGATACCAGAAGATTTAAGAACAGTCCACCCAAGTGAAATTTCCCTCCCACTTGTAGGGATTTTTCAAGGCCATTTCTCCTCCTGTCCTTAGATCAGAAATAGGAAAGGTTTTCTGGACCGTACCTCCCAAAACACCATCACTAAAACGTGCAATGGCTATGTGTCCTAAGTTAGTCCAAAAAAGTAACATTTCCCATTCTGCTTCAGATGATTTTATGAAAATGTATTTGATGCCATACAATTTAATGGTACAATATTTATTTATGAAGGTGAAACAACATGTTTTCCCAAATGCAGAGATTTTTTCTGTAAACTATTAAGTGAATTGAAACACATATTTTCTTTCTTTTATTTGCCCAGTTCATTGCTTCTGGGTCCCTTTCTGTTGCAGCTGAGAAGTATTTGGACAAGTTCTTGGTAAGAAAATTGGCATGGGGGCTCTTTTTGACTATATTATTCTATTAATACAGTAGATGCCAAAGAAATAATCTTTCTGTGATAGCTTCAGGACCATATCCAGAGGCAACACTACTCAGGTGTTGATCTACAATAATATTTGTCTGTTATTTATAAGGGTTTGGAAAATTAAAACTAAACTCTAGAGTAAAAGAAAGGAAAAAGCGGGGGAACCTTCCAAAGAACATGGAAACGATTGGGTTCTTTAATTGAAGAGTAAATTCCCAAACATATACATTTTGGTAGAAACCTTCTGCAGACATATTCAGAGAATAATGAATTGAAATTTGAACATAAAGAGATTGTGAATGGTTCAGGACACATTAAGGGTGAACTGTATGAAGACAACGTTCATGCTTGAGTTTAAAAAATATGGCTTAATTATAATGAGTAACTATATATCTTACATACCCTTTGCATTATGAATAAATTTATGCGGTTTTCAAAATGTTGCTTCCTTGATACAGTGTTACAAGGGAAGATGCCTACTAAAATGCTTTGGGTAGTTTACTATTATATTTCCATTTTACATTTTTCAGAAGGATATTCCAAATTCCTCCTTACTTTTGCTCTTTGGACATGGTGATTGCCCAACCTTTCGTTTTTTGCCTCAGCAATTCGTCCGACAACCTAAAATAGCCTTGGCCTCCCCACCATCATTTACCCCCGAACATGCGGCGGTTTGTCTCAAAGTGGAGGTTTCTATCACGGCTCTGCTAGATGAGTCCACCCAAAAAGGAAGAAGCAGAATCCTCCAAAATTGCCAGATACTAGCCTGACCTTCCAGAAGAAGATAGCACTATAGCTAAGGAGACTGAATTGCCTCCTAGTCCCAGAGAAGACTGCAGCATAAAGGCATGATGAGTTTAGCTAGAAGCTGCCAGGCAAAGAGAAAAGACACTTTGGGAGAAAAAGCTTCCTCAAGAGAGCAGGTTGTTCTTGAGGGAAAATTCTTCCAGGGACATCAATAGGCCAACACCTGCTGGATAGCTCAGTGGCTTAGCTTAAAGACAGGCACGAACCAATTTGTCCTGGTTCATCCCAGTTTGTAAAGGCGGCAGCACAGGTGCTGCTGCTCCCCTCCCCCACCTCTCCTGGCTCAAACAGCCACTCACCAAGCCCAGCTTGCTTCTTTTTTCCACCTCCTCAGCTAATCTCCCAGTCACGAGCAAGAGCACAGACTTGTTTGCTCCACCCTTTTTTTGTCTGACTGGGAGATCAGCCCAGAGGGCAAGACAGAGAAGCCTCAGCTGTTGCCAGGACTGCAAGATCAGTTGAGGAGGTGGGGGGGGGGAACCAAGCAAGAGGAGGCAGGAGAGGGGATGCACCAGTACCTGGGCTGCTGCCTTTACAAACTGGGACAAACCATGATGAACCAGGTTTGTGCCCATCTTTAGTTCAGCTGTCTGACTGCCAAGTCGGAGGTGCCCAATTCCCCACTGCGCCTCCTTGACAGGGGCTGGACTTAATGATCCATAAGGATCCGTTCCAGCTCTGCAGTTCTAAGATGATGATGAGAATGATGAAAAAAATAGCAGGCACAGTAAATCAAAATTATAAAAATGTTGGTTGGTGGCCATGTAAGAGATGATGGCAGCCCTCCCTGAAAAGTTTGGTGGCTCACATGACAGATTTCCTTGTTTCCTTGTTTCTTGCTACAAGCAACTTGAGGCAGAGAATTCTTGACATGATTGGTTCTGGGTGGAATTCCTGATAATCCTGCTCACTGGCTTATGTGAATGGTATTCATCTTCTCTGGGCAAGCCAGTGGAAGTTATGGATTGGATGAACCTGGTATATGAAGATTCCCTGTAGAAAGAGACTACTAAATATTGCATTCAGCAGCTCAGGCAATGCATCTGGTCAATCATGACCTGTACCAGCTTATTTCAACTATCTGCCCAAGTTGTTTGAAGTTTAGGACTGGTTCCAGTGTACTAGCAAAGGCTTGCTGGTACATCCAGTAGATCAGATGTGGGAGATCCAAAGCCCTTGACTAGGAGCAATTGAAAGCCAAGTCCAGCAGTCCCTGAAACACTGGGAGAGTTCGCAAAACATAGTCAGGTTGGACCAAAACATTATACACAGCTAGGGAGTTGGCAGCAAGGATCAAACACACTGAAGGCAAGGTCAAGAGGCAAAAGAGGTAATGTTCCCAATACAATATAGCTAAGCCACTGGAGTCACATTAAGAGTTGAAGAAAGAGCTTTCTCTCAAGGAAACTCGTGAGAAATCCTTTTGAGGAGTCTAACTTTCCCTGCAGTCAAGCAATTTGTTCTATGTTCTTGGGGCCAGCTTCCTCCTCTGACACAGGCAATTCAGCCACATGGACCCCAGAAGATCTGGGGCTGGAGGATCCAGGAATTCCTCCCCTATTTCAGGTTCAGGGGATTCCATCTCGTCCTTGGTGCAGGAATCATCCCGGGTTTCAGAAACCTTCCTTGAGCTTTGTACAGAACATATGAATGAAAAGGAGGCCATACGCCCTTGACCCAACATTCCCATCCAGGTTTGCAGCGAACTCCTAACCTTCCCACATTTGGCACAAATGAAGGATGGAAAAGTTTATTTTGTGGACTACCGAAATCCCCAGCCACCATGGCACATGACACGCGGCAAGGCTGATTAATCTGGGTCTTACTAGTTGGAGATCTGTGACAGTTACAATTAGAGATGGGCATAAACTGCCAGTTCATTTATTGGCCAAACAGGCGTTCAGCACTTCCTAGCTCCACCTCCTCCAGCAGGACTTCACTCGGAGACAGCAGCCAAGCTTCTCTGCCCTGCCTCCTATGGGCACTACCTCTGACTGGGTGCCTGTCAGAGGAGGCGTGGCTGGGGAGTGCCGTACACCTATTTGGCTGATAAATGAACTGGCATGAACCACAGAGGGAGCAGTTTGTGCCCATCACTAGTTACAGTCCAACACTAGTAACCCTCCCACCTCTGGACCAAAGGCTTTAGTTTTTTAACATCTAGACTGCTTCAGATTTGTTTGGGGGAAAACCTCAGTATAACTAAAGACTGGGGCTTTTTACTGAATGTTATGGAACCAGCTTCCGGAGGAGCTCCACCTAGCCCCCTCCCTGTGGACTTTTAAGAAGCAATTGAAGACATTGCTTTTCAGGGAGGCTTCCCACACCCACCCCAGCTGACCATCTTCTTCCTCACCCCCCCTTTTTTCCCCCTCTTCCCTCTTCCTCTTCTCTCCCTGCTTTTCCTCCATCCACTCTGAGATTAGTCGGTGCCATCTGGTTTTCTTTTTCTTTTCTTTTCTTTTTTTTTTAAGGGTTTTTGTTATCAGTTTTAATATTTCTGTTTTCATGTGTGTTTTCTATTTTATGACATTGTAATCGACCCAGAGTAATGCTACAACACTAATGGGAGCAGGAAATAAATAAATAAATAAATAAATAAATAAATAAATAAATAAATAAATAAATAAATAAATAAATAAATAAATAAATAAATGTTTCCATGATTCCCATTGACCGATTCTGAACCTTCTTTATTAGACTCTTTGCAAAGCTTCAGAATGTTCCATTTTTGGACTGATCTGGCTTGGGGATTCTAGGAAGTATATTCCAAAAGGGGATATTCAGAAGCTCTGACTTTTTTTCCTCTCCTTTGCAAAGATCTGCACCTTGGGCAATTAGCTTCTTTGTGATCTTTTCCAGGTGAAATGCAGTGTGGCAATGAATATCACCAGTGCTGTGGCGGCAACTGTAGGCACCATTCTATTTATAGTGCAGCTGACAATAAATCGTTATGGCTATGCAACTGTAAGTGGACAATTATAAAGGGGACAGTGAAAACTGTACACCTTGAGCTTGGGTTGCACTAATTCTTAATAGTAGAATATAATTTTTCCTCTAGTAGTTGCAGGTGTTTTGCATTCTCAGCAATAGATCTTCCTGGCCAGTCTTGTCAAATTTGTGGTTCTCAGGCTTAAGGTCTGTGTTACTGTCTACTTGCTGATCAGTTTCTGAGCATTCATGTCCAACTGTTCTCCAGTGAATTAAGAACATACACATCTGTCCTAAACTAAAGCATGCCTGAGGATTCTGATGGCCAACAGCCCTCCATGGTTCCAGGAAGCCCTGCCTGGAGATGATGGGGTTTGCACTTGAGAGCCAGACACAGAGCACCTATTTCAAAACAACACTCAGGGTTGTTTATGTGTCTGTCTGTCTATCATATAATTAGTCTGAGGTTGTGACTACATGACCAAATACTGTGGCACTTACTGTGGGTGTAAAATGGATGAATCTTTAAAACAAACAAACACCCCCCCCCCAAAAAAACCCAAAACCTGATCACACAACGCAAAGGCAAATTCAAAATAGTCTGGTCCTTTTTGCTCCCAACATCTTCCCCCCCCCCCCTCCAATGGAGCCTTCTACTTTTTTAAAGCTAGAACAATTCAAGCATACTTTTCTCTGAGTGGCTGGTTATTTCATTCTCCCAAAGGATGATTAGGTTTTAAAAATAGATTTCTAAAAAGGAGTAATCCCTGCCGTGTGAAACAAGCTGAAGCAAAATAAGCCTCCTTCAGGGGGACAAAATAGCTCACAAAGTCATGGATTCTGTCACTGTAAATACCAAATCAAGCCTTATGTCATTTGCAGGGCAGAGGGGAAAATGATATAATCAGCAACAACACACCGGGTGCTCTTTAGCAAACAAACACTCCAACAAACACATACATTTTAATATTGTTTATTTCACAAAAGAGCCTCATGGTGTAGTGGTTAAACTGCTGTACTGCAGCCAAAACTGTGCTCACGACCTGGGGTTCAATCCCAGGTAGCGGCTCAAGGTTGACTCAGCCTTCTATCCTTCCGAGGTCGGTAAAATGAATACCCAGTTTGCTGGGGGGGGGGGGCAATGTGTAGCCTGCATAATTAACTTGTAAACCACTCAGAGAGTGCTTGAAGTCCTGTGGGGCGGTATATAAGCAGCACACTTTGCTTTACTTTATAACCTTTGTTTTGTAATTTTAAGAAAGAACAGGTAGCATTCAGTTCAAACATTTAACCTCATGTGTGACTTCCAAGTATTTTGAAAACAATTTCTGGTTCAAAAATTCTTATTCTTAAGACTTACTTTGCCCATTAGACATATTTGTTCCCAAGTTCTTTATAGCTGCTTCTTCTGCACAGAGTCTGGCATTTTAAAATCACATGAAGCAAATGCTGGTTGATGAAAGTCAATGAAGAAGTCAATATGTGTGATTTAAACTAGATTTTACTCTGTTTTATAGGTGTTCACCCCAAGGTGTATGGGCCATATGTGGACACCAGTGCCTGTATGTGCAGCTGCCAGAGTGCCACCCATTTTTCACTAATGCACAGCTGATCAGCCATAAGCTGAGTGGTGGAAATCAAGATGGAGAGGGTTTCATCCTCATTCCTTCAGCAATCCATGTAGGCAAGTGTATATGTGCTCATGCCCATAGAGGTGCATGTGCCGATGAACATTTCTGCCTGGCAGTGGACATAAGTACATATACTTGTGGCTGTGAGAGCAAACCAGTGTGGATGTGTCCTGGATCTACTGACTCATATGGCTTCGCAGGTGCCTTCAACTACAATTCTGACACTTCATCCAAAAATGTTTTCCCATGCCTGTTCTTTTTATCTACAGTAAATTAAGCAAAATATTTAGAAGGTAGTTCTGTCTTCTGTCACAAAATCATGGCCTTTAGGGGTGACTTTAAAAGTATGAGCAAGGTTCATATGTATATTCTAAGTATCATGCCAAATATTACATCAAGTGCGTGTCTGGAAGATGTGTGTCTTAAACTTTGTTTCATGATGTTGCTAAACGCAAACATGCCAACAAGCTTCTTGCTGACCCAGTTCTTACATACAGACAAAACCTGGATCTGTGTTATGTTGTAGGAGACATTTCTCTGTCGGGCAAAATGATTAAACAAATGGCCACCACTGCCCCAGCTAAGGTGATTTTCTCCCTTGGTGCTTTAACTCAGGTGCATGTGGAAGGCGATTACTCGTGCCTTTTAAAATGTTACAGCTGTTGAACTAATCCATCATGATGGAGGGATGTATGAGTAATTTTGCTTCATCTCTTTTTCTGCTCTACAGTCAGTAGCTACTGGGCTCAGCGTCTTGCTTCTCTTGTTCACCATACTGGAGTTCTTCATCACAGGTTTGGCTGCCCGTGTCACGTGCCAGGCGGCCTGCTGCAGCAATGACACGGTAAGCGTATTGTAAAGAAGGCCAAAACACATTCCATGTGCGTGTGAATACAGGAAGTAACAAATCTGCTATTTTGTTTTGTATAATGTTCACATTTGTCCAAGCTCAAGTTTTTTCCATCACATTCTACTACTACTCCTGCACCAGGAGGTCCTTTTGTGGCAACTTCATCTGACACATGTGGGCACAATTTCTTTCTCCTCACATATGCAATCTGCATGAGATGGGAGGGGGCAGATTTTGCTGCCGCCACCAAAATGAATCGTTACAACCCATCGTGAGAAGTAACTTTGAAGGCCTTAGGTTCCATGCAAAGTTTTACGACTTACAATGTTCTTTATTTATAATGTTTATAATTTTGTTTATATAGAGATTCTGGAGCTGTGAATGATAAATTAAAACAATAAAATATGAACAAATACAATAGAAATTAATCTATAAACTGTGGCTGGAATTTTCCTCCATCAGTAAATGCTTGTTGACAAAGGTCTTCAATAAAGGCCAAAAGACAAGAATAATATGAACAATATTTTACTTTTTAGTACCTGAAACTTTTAAAAACACACACACCATGCTGAGTACAAATTATTTCATATTAAAAAGCAAAATGTATAGAAAATGTGCTGTATGTCATAAAAGAGAATGGACTGCTGGATAGCTCTGTATCTGACTGTGTAGCCAGTGGTTGGGGGGAGGCTCCATTCCCCACTGTGCCTCCCTGACAGAGGCTGGACCCAAAGATCCACAGGGTCTCTTCCAGCTCTGCAGTTCTAAGATGTTGGTGAGGTTGATGAAACACAGCCTTCAATATTAGTATCGCTAGCACAATGCCATGTCTAAGAAATGGGAAGTGTTGAACTAGGCCATGGTGATGTACAATTGAACATCAAGTTACTTGAAAGGCATATGTGGCAGGGGGCAATTATTTGTTTGGTCAGTTGTTTTTCCCTTCCCTGATTTTTTACAAAATGAAAAAACAAAGAAACTCTGAACTGGCAGTTTACTGACATGGCATCTGCCTCACTTGTCTCATACCATTCACGCGGAGGCAAGGGAGCCCCACTTCCCACTTCCTGCTTACAGTCCTGTCCCTGCCAACATGAGGGAGATAAGTGGGGGAATCCAAAAGCAAGTGTTTGCTTTAGCCTGCGACAAGCCTGTCAAAAAGTAAACTCTGTGGTTCCATTTTTTTCCAGATGGAGAAGATATGGCCCAGTATCACACCCCACCATTGGAGTGGTGCTTGAATCCTTTTTCTTTTAAAAAAATAAATAAATTAAAATGCAAATTTCATACAGTGAAGAAAGTGGCAAAACTCCACTCACTGGAATTAAGAGAGACAAAATAAAGCAGGGCTTTGGAGATCGTAAAAAAAAAAGATCCAGGAAGGCAGGAGGGGAAAAAAATGTAATAACTGAGATAAGGAAAATGTCATCTGAATCTCAAGAATCTGCAAATTTCCTATCTGGAAAGACCCCTGTATCTGAATGTTCAGTGGTTATCCTTTTAAAGAGTGTAAACCAATCCTCAGAGGAATATCTGAGCTAATAGAAAATAGAATCTATGATGTGATAACTGTGTAGATTACTGACCCATCACCATTACCTGGAACAGAGGAATCTGCCTTTTAGCAGTTTGAGCAGATAATCCTTATTTTCCACTATTGTTCAATCCAGCTGTAGTGGCCTGAGTCCAATGAACTGAGATGTCTTATCCAGTTCTGTGACTCCCTATTATTTCTGCCTAGGAGATAAATGTGGGCTGAATCTGAGACTTTGCTTTTGGAGACCATGTGTTCTGCTTCTGAGATGTGGACCCAAGCTGGTAGTGTGGCCTCTGTGTGAGGAGGTCACCTCAAGCATCCCCAGCAGGCTGTCTGGCCCTGGCCCACAAGCCCAGGGGAGCCCAGGAGAGAGCAAGTCCCAGGGGCCCTATCCAACAGGGAAGGGCTGCTGCAGGCGGAGGAAAGGCCACCACTTAGTGCAAGATGGCTGGAAGATAGCATGACAGCAGAAATAAGAGGACAGAAGTTGCAGGGCTCAAGGTCATCATCGTCAACCATGTTAGATGGGAGGAAGCAGTTAAGCACTGAAACCCCGTCTTCTGTGTCTCCACAGAGGTGCAAACTGAGATAGAGGACAAGGGGAGCCACCTCGTCCCGTCCAGCCTTTTCAGCCATAGAAGCGGTCAGCAACCTGAGGCTCTAACAACAACGCCTCTAGCTGTGGAGCCTCCCCAAACTCAGCCTCAGCGCTGGAGGTGCCAGTGGCAACCAGTGCAGCAAAAGGGGCTCCAGGTGGAGCATTGCCACAGAACCCAGTTCCCACCAACTGCTTTCATCAGCCATCCTTATAAGACCCCGTGTCCCAGATCGGGACTTCCCGCCAGCTTCTCCGGACCTCAACTGTGAGGCAAGGGGCAGTAATGGTTGACTCTGTGCCTTTAATAAAAGCTGCCATGAGTGATCAAACCAGGCTAGAACTCATGGCATTTTTGGTGTAGCACTCACCCTCCATTAGGCCATAAATTTAATAATAGGCCATAACTCAGTAGTAGAACATGTGGAGGTGGGGTTTGATGGCAATGAAAAAAATGAAAAACAAAAAGCAACGCTTATAGCAACTTCTTTTCTATGTTTCAGGCAGCAGCTTTTGTGCCCTACTCTGTCATCGGAAATGGTGTGACCTCCACCGAAAACTATCCTGCTCCACCACCCTATGATCATGTAGTGCTCACCTCCAGTACAGAAGCTTAATTTAAAAAACCCCCAAGAGACAGGTTATACAGGATACTCCAACAGTAACCTCAGCAGTCTAGCTGAGCAGGTTAAGATTAACATGTTAAAAAAATTAAGTAAGCATGCATTGCCTGATTCAAGATGTTTCGGGGAGGGGGTTCCCTGGTTTTAGTCCTTAAAATAGGAACTACTGTATTGAAAGATGGTTTGAAAGAAAAACCAGCTGAAAAGGAAGCTTTAAAATTCACATATGCTTAACTGGAAGTTAAAAGGAAAGTGATCTTTAGTGCTACACTACATATGCACATAGCCATGGCTGCTGTTAATACCTATTCACTATGTTCTATCAAAGGGTCAACAGATAATTTAGCTAAAATTGCAATCTTTTAATAAGGGTGACAATCCAATGACACTATCCATAGTATTTATCCTGTCAGTTTTGTCAATAAAGTATTGAGATGGAGGTTCTTTTTGATAAATGCATATGCTAAGCTGTCAACAAAATGCACATAAAGTGTGATAGTATGTAGGCTCTCTCACGGATGTTAACCATGATCACTAGAATCCCTTTTAAAGGGAAAGAGAATCCCTGGGGATAAGAGCAGAAGTTTTTTCTTTATTTCTTTTCTTCCCTCCACCTTTAAAATATTGGTTTCCTGCTGTGACCCAAAGTGACAGTGCAGTTTCTATCGCTGGCCATTTCCTGGCAGTTGCCAGCTCTTCCTCCTTCCACACATCAACTATGTTACCATTTGTGGCAGAACCCACTTCATTCCTTCTGCTTGTGCAGTAATCTGTTGTGTGAATAATGGGACTTTGTTCCTGCTGCACGGCATGAGGGGAAGAACTGTTTGCTTTGGAAGGGAGCAAATTCCACATTTGCAGAACAGGAGGCAGAAACTCATATGAGAGTTCTTTGGGCACAGCACTACTCCACTCCAGCCAACAGGCTCAAAGGTGGCATTTTGGCACACCTCAGTGTGGGAACTGTGATGCAGCCACCACTTTTGGCAGTGGCAGATGAACATTTTGGTTGAAAAGATCTAGTAGAAAGCAATTAAGTTTAGAAGGGGTAGAAAATTCCCCATTATATTAAATGATGGTGCTTGCCACTGTGAAAATAGTGGTGGTGTACCCTTTTCTGAGGAGGATGTCCAGAAGTGTACAAGAGCTACCACCCCATTATCTTCCCTGGGCAAGGTGTCCACCATGTGGTAGGTAGACATTCTCAGAGGAAGCTCTGGACCCATTTCAGAGTGTGACTACACATTGCGGGAAATGTAAATTCACGCTTATTCACTCACTGTGAGGTCACACCATAGAATTTGGATCTGTGCAATCTAAGTGGTCACATTTGCTGTTTGCTTGCAGTTCTAGACATATAGATAGCCCTGTAGGCAGTGCCATTACAAAGAACTACCTTGCAAATAATAAAAAGGCTTCCTATTTCAATTTCCTCATATAGTTACCTCCTTACTTTTTTAAAAGAAAACTCTGCCCCTTGGAGGTATGTGTGTGTGTATGCGCACATGCTTCTGCATGGATACACAAGGCTAGGAGGAGGATGTGTGAGTGCACTCGATTGAGTTCTTCTTTCTTCATCAATTCAAAGCAATCACATGCTTTAAACCAAAGCAAAAGGATACAACTTTTAAAAAGAAGAGGTGTTTCTGCTGGGGAGGAAAAACTACAGATTGGAGCTGTCAGGCTCTGGAGGGGGAGGGTCACTCATATTTCCTGTCTCATAATGTGATCAACAGGAAAAATGTGGATCAGCGCATCCCAAAATTGTAATGTTTCCTGCATTTCCTCATGTGTAGTCAGGATCTCAGTCTGGCTTCAGGCCAAGATTAAGGACAGAAACAGCCTTGGTTGCCCTAACAGATGACCTCCTGCAAGGGAAAGATGGCAAGAGTGCTGTCCTGTTGATCCTCATGGATGTCTCAACAAGCTTTTGGGGCTATCAGCCATGAAATCCAATCGGACCAGTTCTGAGGAAAAGTAACCTTGGAAGTAATTGTGTGCAGTTCCGCTTACACTCAAAAAAATACATGTTGCTCCATGAGGAAGACTAAAGAGAGAGAACATCTTCTGTTTTCCTAGACTATCTTTTGCCTGCTCTATCCTATGCTGACCTCCTTGCCAGTTTAGATCAGAGGTTCTTAACCTTTTTGAAAGAAATGCCCTCTTAAGCCATTGAGGAAGTTATCATCGCCCCCCTCCCCGCGGTGATGATATCTTATTTATTTATTTATTTATTTATTTATTTATTTATTTATTTATTTATTTATTTATTTATTTATTTATTTATTTATTTATTTATTTATTTATTTAAGACACTTAAATCCAATGACCCCTGAAAACAAAATTAAATTCCAAGAAAATGAAATGCCCCCAAAAAAGTAACATCTAATGATTTAGTTGCAAGTGAATTTTAAGACGCAAAAAGAAATATAAAAAGGGCATAAAAACAAATGCAGGAACTAAAAATTTCAAGACAAAAAGTCTGAAACTAAATTAAAATTGGAGGGAAATATATATTCATGCACACTGTAAAAAGGCTGCAGCCATCTTCAAAGGTTTGGCTTGCTCCAGTGCCCCCCTACCGCCTCCTTCTGCTCCAGCGCCCCCACACCGCCCCTTTTTGTTCTACTGCCCCCCTGAAAAATGAAATCGCCCCCTGGGGGGCATTATCGCCCACGTTAAGAACCACTGGTTTAGATTATTATTCTTAGGGTTGCTGATGCCACGTCTCACCCCTTTCTCTTGTCCCTCCAGGAGGTGTCGTCTTTTCTGTGTTCTCTAGAGATGAAAGAGGCAATCATGGCTCCTCGCATCTCCAACTTAGTTAGGTGGAAATAGGACTTCTAGCACCTTCCTATCGCAATGATATTTCCCCAATAAATACAAGCTTCCTTATTTTCTTAGAGAGAAGTTTGAATGTGATTCCTTTAATAAAGAGGGAAGTGTGCTCAGAAAATACTGTAATTCTAAGTGTCAAAAGACAAACCACAAGTTATAAGTTGTTCCTGTACTGCTGCATGCTTACTCTCCAACAAAGAATAGGAAGCATGGTGTTGTGATGATTCCTCTCCCATTTGCAGGGAGAGCTACAGACAGTGTCATCAGGGTACTTTTGCTGAACCGCCTGGCTATTATGGGGGGCCACAAGGCTCCATTCTCTTCTTATGCTGTTGAACATGTACATAAATATGCCAATCAGAGTAAACAGGAGTATGGAGTTGAATGCTATCAGGACACCGATGGCATCAAACTCCATTTCTCATTAAAGTCAGATGAAATTATGCACATGCACCTATCAGTTACCCATCAGATAATAAGAAAGCCCTCAGAGGTAGTGAGCAAGAGGCCATTAAAAAGTGACCAGCTTCTACTTACACTTTTAGAGCTATAACAGAAAAATAAATGTTGGGATAAGTGGGTGGGATCACCACAAGTTGATAAGATGAATACAGTGTATTTCTTTAGATACATCTGAATATATCTGTGAAGATTCTCAGTCATCCAGGTGAGGTTATCTGGAAGTTGAGCCATGGCAACTGAACTTTTTTTTATTAGGTTGAAACGTTTCGCTATTCATCCAAGTAGCTTCTTCAGTTTAAGGAGAGTTGGTAGGAGACCCCTGATATATCCTCCACATTGGTATCACTTCCCCTGGTCTGAATAGGCTCATTGGATAGACAAAGGACTAGCGGTGAGGTATAATCCCTCTTCTGCAGTCTTTCTCCTCCCATTGTCATGGGTTGTCAATGTGATGAGATGGGTTTTTGAGTTAAAATCTTTTAAAGGCATATGGGTTTTGTAATTATGAAGTGAGCCAGAGAGGTTCCATTTTGTTTCTTTGTATATAATATCTGTGCTATGCTGACAAGTTGTTTTCTAGGCGAGCAGAGGAATGTTATTCTGAAGGCCTGAGAAGGACTCTGTGTGATAAGATAGATGGAATTTGTTGTGACTCTTTGAGACACCACCGTAACCCAAATAACATCTGGTGTGTATGAGAAAGAATTCATGTGATGTAACAGGACTGTTTGCCTAGTAACGAACTCTGATTGGATGACATCGTGGGAAGGTGCATTAGGCCCTTGCCAATTACTCTTGAAAAAGGAACTTTTTACCTATGGACATTGTCTTTCCAAGACCGACCTTTCAGTGATTCGTGACCTACATTTCAGCCATATGGGACTTACCCTGATGTCTTGAGAGAGAGTGTGGTGGCCTACCTACATGGACTGGTTTCTATGCTTTACTGGATTACTTTTAGACTTATGGGAATTTTCCTAAGGACTATGCATGGACTATTTTCTATGGACTGTTCTATGGAATATTCTTTATGGACTCCTTTTCTTGGAATACTCCATATGGACTATGCTCTTGTAATTTTGTAAGGACTATGGTATATTTACTGGATTTTTCTTTTCTAAGGACTATGGGACATATAAGGGATTTTTACTTTTGTTTAGGGGTTTTTATTCTATAGGATCACTGAGGACTATAGCCTTGTTAAAACCAACTTGGATTATTTTGTTTACTAATGATTTCCTGGACTGGAATTGTTTTTATTCATCTTTATGGCTTTTTGGGTTTTTGAATACTTTTCTATTTTTCATGTTTTCTTTGCCTCACTACATCTGTGTAACTAAACAGCACAATGCTAGTTTATTTGTTTTGGTTTAATTTGGCTCTGATACTTAGTAACATGCTTTTTCTTTAATAAAATAAAGATTATAAAACTCATTTGGTTTCCTGAACAGTACACTTGCCATAGGGTCATCTGAGAGTGCTGCCTCGGCCTAGCTTACTTAGAGTCCTGTCAGTGGTGCCAGTTAAGTCTAAGGACTACAAAGCCCACTTGACCTTTTCACAATAATATCTGAGAGTACCAGGGTGTTCTTATGTGGGCAGACTTGTGAGAAGGAGTGTTGTAGCATGGCTGGCTGAATTGGACTCTTTCAGCTCATTTTAGCATGTGCAAACTCCTGATTGCTCTCTGTCCAAGCGTACACGTGTGTTTTCGAACCCGTGTTCGTCACATGGTGGCAGCTGCGCGATGGACCACGTGCTGGGTTTTGTAGTACCTCAGGATGACCAATTTTTGTTCTATCTAACAGCTTGAGTGACTCTGATCCACAAGCTAAGTTTTGATTGCAGTGGGACACTGAGGCTTCAAGGAGCTAGGTGCTTCCCTGGGTGTAAACAGTAATTTCCTAGGAAACGCTGTTTGCCAGCAGTTAGATCTAAAGGCTGTGGTGAGAGGTGTTAAATCTTCAGGCTGTGGTAATGTGTGTTAGAATCTGGGGTGCTCTTTTAAGAAAGGGATTCCCAGTGGGACAAGCAAACTGTTAGGAAACAATTGGATTTAATCAGCAGGCATGTGCAGGTTGTTACAACGTTGTAGTGAAGAAATTCCAAGATGCATGTCCTTTATTTTTGGAGTGCTTGCACCCTAGTTGAGCAGGTCATTTCACAATCTTAGGATTGCATAAATGACTCTGACTACATTGTTTTGGACCTTGCATCCAGGTTTTTTCCTTTTTGTTTTGGCCTAAGCGTACTCCTATAATCTTAGGATTTGCCGGAGCACCTGGCCGTGTTCCAGACTAGCTCTGGGTCTCCCCACTACGATCTTAGGATCTGACAGGAGTACCTAGTTGCATCTGGCTTGGCCTAGAGTCATGCCCTATGATCTCAGCATCTGTCGGGATGACCTGGCCCTAGAGGTATCTATCTGCACCCGGTTCAGTCATTGATCATCTCTGTAACTCTAGGGTTCACAGAGTGATCACAGTTTTTCTTTTCTCTTCCTTTTGGATTTTTCAGTATTTTGGTTTGGCAGCTGTCTGTCTTCTCACAGACCTTAGGGTCTCAGGGACAGCAGTTGGTCAGAAGTGCAGAAGACATTTTTAATTTTATTTTGGTTTGGCAGCTGTTTGTTCTCTCGCCTATCTTAGGATAGCAGAAGGGACAGCAGTTGGTCAGAAGTGCAGAGGAGATTTTTAAATTTTTTTTCTCCTTTTTGTTTGTTTTCGCTGACTTAGCCTAGGCTAAATTGCCAGCAGAAATGGAGGAGCAAAACCAGTCGAAAACCGTGGATTTACTCTTAGAAATGGCTTCAGGATTTTTCGAGGAAGCCAAGCAGAAAATTAGGGAAAGAGATTTCCTGATACGTGAGCTTTATCAGGAAAACATCCTTTTAAAACGTTTTCTTAGCACAGAACCTGGCTTGATGCAAAGGTTTTTCCAAGTTCAGCAGGGTTCCTTTGGGGATTACTGCAATGAGACGCTTCAAACAATTGGAAGCAACCCTGAGATGCAAGATGTGTGTGTGGAAAGAGTTAACGAGGCCCAGTGGAATGCTAAGGAGCATTCCAGAGAAGACAGCGATTTATCGCCCGTCCAAACAGAGGATTTACAGGCCCTGGAGCCGCGCGCAGAGGGAGGAATGCAGGAAAAAGTTTGCCGGGAAGGGAACTTGAGGAAATTAACATCGGCCGACCCAAGGGGAAACTGCAGTGCTTCAGAGAATTGCAGTGCATTGGAAATCAGCTCAGAACCATCTACAGCTCCTTTTCAGAGCACAGAACAGGTGAGAAGTTCTGAAATAATTTGGGAGGAGACTATGGGTTTGCTAGAAGAAGGAGAGCAAGGGATTTTCCAAAGTAATAAAGCAATTGCTGGGACTGAGAGCTTAGAAGCAACAGGACTTGTGTCAGCAGATCTTGATGCATGTCAGATCTCAACCAACCCCCCTTCTCTTAGCCCAGAGGGAACAGCGAAAGCAGACTCTGTTAGGTTGGCAGAGACCCCATGTAATTCATGGCAGTTCGGAAGTAAAGAAAAATACCAAGGGGGTGGCCTACTCAAGGTACCGGGAAAGTCAGCTGAGGAAGCTGGAGGAGTGAAGGTTTTCTCAGAGTCTTTGCCCAGTGCCATAGGAGGTGATAGTGGAGTTATTTGTACAGAGACCTTGCAGCAGGAACTTTCACATTGTTTCAATAGTACAAGTGACTCTGTAAACTTGATTAAAGATAGAAAGCTGCATTTGAACTTTTCAGATTGTGAGACTGTTCATAACACCACCAATGAAGGGGGAAGTGCTAACTTTTTGGGATTACAAAGTACTGATGTTTCTTCAGAGACTGAAAGATTTGGCCCAGTACCACAGTTAATCTTCTCAGAAAGATCTTTAGAAAGAAAAGCAGAGGTTTGGGACAATACTTATTTTCAACAGCCTATTTTCCAAGGAAGTGGTGAGAATGCTGATACTGTTTCTGAGGCTATACAGAGTACTCCCGAGGAAACTTTGTTGCAACAGCGGCCTCTTGTGACCAAGATTATGATGTTAAACCTTGTTTCACTATTTTGCTGTTTGATGACTAGAGTATTATCTGAGCATATGCAGAGTGATGTATTTGATTAATTATACTAACTTGTTTATTCTTCTGTTTTTCAGACTAGTAGAGGTGTCTAAGGCAAATTTCTCTCATGTATGGTAAATCCTGTAATTATAACAGTTCTCATGTATCAATTGTTTTGCTATTTTAGAATCATATTTGAAATGTATTACTTTATGTTCAAGTTAATATCTTTCTCTATTTTGTTAATGCTTCATTATGACATCTCATCTTATTCGGTTATCAAAATTAAAACTTAAATTGTTTAGAAATTTTGTTAATCTTCAGGGGGCTTGTGATGAGATGGGTTTTTGAGTTAAAATCTTTTAAAGGCATATGGGTTTTGTAATTATGAAGTGAGCCAGAGAGGTTCCATTTTGTTTCTTTGTATATAATATCTGTGCTATGCTGACAAGTTGTTTTCTAGGCGAGCAGAGGAATGTTATTCTGAAGGCCTGAGAAGGACTCTGTGTGATAAGATAGATGGAATTTGTTGTGACTCTTTGAGACACCACCGTAACCCAAATAACATCTGGTGTGTATGAGAAAGAATTCATGTGATGTAACAGGACTGTTTGCCTAGTAACGAACTCTGATTGGATGACATCGTGGGAAGGTGCATTAGGCCCTTGCCAGTTACTCTTGAAAAAGGAACTTTTTACCTATGGACATTGTCTTTCCAAGACCGACCTTTCAGTGATTCGTGACCTACATTTCAGCCATATGGGACTTACCCTGATGTCTTGAGAGAGAGTGTGGTGGCCTACCTACATGGACTGGTTTCTATGCTTTACTGGATTACTTTTAGACTTATGGGAATTTTCCTAAGGACTATGCATGGACTATTTTCTATGGACTGTTCTATGGAATATTCTTTATGGACTCCTTTTCTTGGAATACTCCATATGGACTATGCTCTTGTAATTTTGTAAGGACTATGGTATATTTACTGGATTTTTCTTTTCTAAGGACTATGGGACATATAAGGGATTTTTACTTTTGTTTAGGGGTTTTTATTCTATAGGATCACTGAGGACTATAGCCTTGTTAAAACCAACTTGGATTATTTTGTTTACTAATGATTTCCTGGACTGGAATTGTTTTTATTCATCTTTATGGCTTTTTGGGTTTTTGAATACTTTTCTATTTTTCATGTTTTCTTTGCCTCACTACATCTGTGTAACTAAACAGCACAATGCTAGTTTATTTGTTTTGGTTTAATTTGGCTCTGATACTTAGTAACATGCTTTTTCTTTAATAAAATAAAGATTATAAAACTCATTTGGTTTCCTGAACAGTACACTTGCCATAGGGTCATCTGAGAGTGCTGCCTCGGCCTAGCTTACTTAGAGTCCTGTCAGTGGTGCCAGTTAAGTCTAAGGACTACAAAGCCCACTTGACCTTTTCACAATAATATCTGAGAGTACCAGGGTGTTCTTATGTGGGCAGACTTGTGAGAAGGAGTGTTGTAGCATGGCTGGCTGAATTGGACTCTTTCAGCTCATTTTAGCATGTGCAAACTCCTGATTGCTCTCTGTCCAAGCGTACACGTGTGTTTTCGAACCCGTGTTCGTCACATGGTGGCAGCTGCGCGATGGACCACGTGCTGGGTTTTGTAGTACCTCAGGATGACCAATTTTTGTTCTA
Organism: Pogona vitticeps; assembly: GCF_051106095.1. Taxonomy (NCBI): domain Eukaryota; kingdom Metazoa; phylum Chordata; class Lepidosauria; order Squamata; family Agamidae; genus Pogona; species Pogona vitticeps. Next base: position 247,430,771 of record NC_135783.1, read on the forward strand.
TCTAACAGCTTGAGTGACTCTGATCCACAAGCTAAGTTTTGATTGCAGTGGGACACTGAGGCTTCAAGGAGCTAGGTGCTTCCCTGGGTGTAAACAGTAATTTCCTAGGAAACGCTGTTTGCCAGCAGTTAGATCTAAAGGCTGTGGTGAGAGGTGTTAAATCTTCAGGCTGTGGTAATGTGTGTTAGAATCTGGGGTGCTCTTTTAAGAAAGGGATTCCCAGTGGGACAAGCAAACTGTTAGGAAACAATTGGATTTAATCAGCAGGCATGTGCAGGTTGTTACAACGTTGTAGTGAAGAAATTCCAAGATGCATGTCCTTTATTTTTGGAGTGCTTGCACCCTAGTTGAGCAGGTCATTTCACAATCTTAGGATTGCATAAATGACTCTGACTACATTGTTTTGGACCTTGCATCCAGGTTTTTTCCTTTTTGTTTTGGCCTAAGCGTACTCCTATAATCTTAGGATTTGCCGGAGCACCTGGCCGTGTTCCAGACTAGCTCTGGGTCTCCCCACTACGATCTTAGGATCTGACAGGAGTACCTAGTTGCATCTGGCTTGGCCTAGAGTCATGCCCTATGATCTCAGCATCTGTCGGGATGACCTGGCCCTAGAGGTATCTATCTGCACCCGGTTCAGTCATTGATCATCTCTGTAACTCTAGGGTTCACAGAGTGATCACAGTTTTTCTTTTCTCTTCCTTTTGGATTTTTCAGTATTTTGGTTTGGCAGCTGTCTGTCTTCTCACAGACCTTAGGGTCTCAGGGACAGCAGTTGGTCAGAAGTGCAGAAGACATTTTTAATTTTATTTTGGTTTGGCAGCTGTTTGTTCTCTCGCCTATCTTAGGATAGCAGAAGGGACAGCAGTTGGTCAGAAGTGCAGAGGAGATTTTTAAATTTTTTTTCTCCTTTTTGTTTGTTTTCGCTGACTTAGCCTAGGCTAAATTGCCAGCAGAAATGGAGGAGCAAAACCAGTCGAAAACCGTGGATTTACTCTTAGAAATGGCTTCAGGATTTTTCGAGGAAGCCAAGCAGAAAATTAGGGAAAGAGATTTCCTGATACGTGAGCTTTATCAGGAAAACATCCTTTTAAAACGTTTTCTTAGCACAGAACCTGGCTTGATGCAAAGGTTTTTCCAAGTTCAGCAGGGTTCCTTTGGGGATTACTGCAATGAGACGCTTCAAACAATTGGAAGCAACCCTGAGATGCAAGATGTGTGTGTGGAAAGAGTTAACGAGGCCCAGTGGAATGCTAAGGAGCATTCCAGAGAAGACAGCGATTTATCGCCCGTCCAAACAGAGGATTTACAGGCCCTGGAGCCGCGCGCAGAGGGAGGAATGCAGGAAAAAGTTTGCCGGGAAGGGAACTTGAGGAAATTAACATCGGCCGACCCAAGGGGAAACTGCAGTGCTTCAGAGAATTGCAGTGCATTGGAAATCAGCTCAGAACCATCTACAGCTCCTTTTCAGAGCACAGAACAGGTGAGAAGTTCTGAAATAATTTGGGAGGAGACTATGGGTTTGCTAGAAGAAGGAGAGCAAGGGATTTTCCAAAGTAATAAAGCAATTGCTGGGACTGAGAGCTTAGAAGCAACAGGACTTGTGTCAGCAGATCTTGATGCATGTCAGATCTCAAACAACCCCCCTTCTCTTAGCCCAGAGGGAACAGCGAAAGCAGACTCTGTTAGGTTGGCAGAGACCCCATGTAATTCATGGCAGTTCGGAAGTAAAGAAAAATACCAAGGGGGTGGCCTACTCAAGGTACCGGGAAAGTCAGCTGAGGAAGCTGGAGGAGTGAAGGTTTTCTCAGAGTCTTTGCCCAGTGCCATAGGAGGTGATAGTGGAGTTATTTGTACAGAGACCTTGCAGCAGGAACTTTCACATTGTTTCAATAGTACAAGTGACTCTGTAAACTTGATTAAAGATAGAAAGCTGCATTTGAACTTTTCAGATTGTGAGACTGTTCATAACACCACCAATGAAGGGGGAAGTGCTAACTTTTTGGGATTACAAAGTACTGATGTTTCTTCAGAGACTGAAAGATTTGGCCCAGTACCACAGTTAATCTTCTCAGAAAGATCTTTAGAAAGAAAAGCAGAGGTTTGGGACAATACTTATTTTCAACAGCCTATTTTCCAAGGAAGTGGTGAGAATGCTGATACTGTTTCTGAGGCTATACAGAGTACTCCCGAGGAAACTTTGTTGCAACAGCGGCCTCTTGTGACCAAGATTATGATGTTAAACCTTGTTTCACTATTTTGCTGTTTGATGACTAGAGTATTATCTGAGCATATGCAGAGTGATGTATTTGATTAATTATACTAACATGTTTATTCTTCTGTTTTTCAGACTAGTAGAGGTGTCTAAGGCAAATTGCTCTCATGTATGGTAAATCCTGTAATTATAACAGTTCTCATGTATCAATTGTTTTGCTATTTTAGAATCATATTTGAAATGTATTACTTTATGTTCAAGTTAATATCTTTCTCTATTTTGTTAATGCTTCATTATGACATCTCATCTTATTCGGTTATCAAAATTAAAACTTAAATTGTTTAGAAATTTTGTTAATCTTCAGGGGGCTTGTGATGAGATGGGTTTTTAAGTTAAAATCTTTTAAAGGCATATGGGTTTTGTAATTATGAAGTGAGCCAGAGAGGTTCCATTTTGTTTCTTTGTATATAATATCTGTGCTATGCTGACAAGTTGTTTTCTAGGCGAGCAGAGGAATGTTATTCTGAAGGCCTGAGAAGGACTCTGTGTGATAAGATAGATGGAATTTGTTGTGACTCTTTGAGACACCACCGTAACCCAAATAACATCTGGTGTGTATGAGAAAGAATTCATGTGATGTAACAGGACTGTTTGCCTAGTAACGAACTCTGATTGGATGACATCGTGGGAAGGTGCATTAGGCCCTTGCCAGTTACTCTTGAAAAAGGAACTTTTTACCTATGGACATTGTCTTTCCAAGACCGACCTTTCAGTGATTCGTGACCTACATTTCAGCCATATGGGACTTACCCTGATGTCTTGAGAGAGAGTGTGGTGGCCTACCTACATGGACTGGTTTCTATGCTTTGCTGGATTACTTTTAGACTTATGGGAATTTTCCTAAGGACTGTGCATTGACTATTTTCTATGGACTGTTCTATGGAATATTCTTTATGGACTTCTTTTCTTGGAATACTCCATATGGACTATGCTCTTGTAATTTTGTAAGGACTATGGTATATTTACTGGATTTTTCTTTTCTAAGGACTATGGGACATATAATGGATTTTTACTTTTGTTTAGGGGTTTTTATTCTATAGGATCACTGAGGACTATAGCCTTGTTATAACCAACTTGGATTATTTTGTTTACTAATGATTTCCTGGACTGGAATTGTTTTTATTCATTTTAATGGCTTTTTGGGTTTTTGAATACTTTTCTATTTTTCATGTTTTCTTTGCCTCACTACATCTGTGTAACTAAACAGCACAATGCTAGTTTATTTGTTTTGGTTTAATTTGGCTCTGATACTTAGTAACATGCTTTTTCTTTAATAAAATAAAGATTATAAAACTCATTTGGTTTCCTGAACAGTACACTTGCCATAGGGTCATCTGAGAGTGCTGCCTCGGCCTAGCTTACTTAGAGTCCTGTCAGTGGTGCAAGTTAAGTCTAAGGACTACAAAGCCCACTTGACCTTTTCACAATAATATCTGAGAGTACCAGGGTGTTCTTATGTGGGCAGACTTGTGAGAAGGAGTGTTGTAGCATGGCTGGCTGAATTGGACTCTTTCAGCTCATTTTAGCATGTGCAAACTCCTGATTGCTCTCTGTCCAAGCGTACACGTGTGTTTTCGAACCCGTGTTCGTCACAGTCAATGGTTGCTAACAGTGGTCTTTCTGGTGTGTGTGTGGTCCTGATTAGAGATGGGAGTATCCGTATTCATAGATGAATATGAATATCCCCCTGCAGGTGGAAATAATGAGGATCCAGCCCCATGGGGCCAGGCGGTATACTCACCATCCGCCCTCTGCTGCGGGCACAGTAGCATCTTCCTATCGTGCTGTGCTCCACAATGGATTAGCCATTCCTGGCTGGAAACAGGATGACAAGCCTCTCTGCCAGGTCGTGGAAGGGCTAATCCATTGCGGAGCACAGTGCAATAGGAAGATGCTGCTGCACCTGTGGCAGCAGGCGAATGGTGAGTGGACTGTCTGGTCCCATCTGGCAGCTACTATCAAAAAAGTCCCTGAAAGAGAGTCACTGTTCATTCTTGGAGACTTTAACGCTAGAGTTGGTGGTGATCACAATTCTTGGCCCACTTGTCTAGGCCGTTTTGGCATTGGAAAGATGAACTAAAATGGCCAACGCTTACTGGAGTTTTGCTGTTATTATGGTCTCTGTGTCAGCAACACATTCTTTAATACGAAGCTGCAACACAGAGTTTCCTGGAGACATCCAAGATCCAAGCATTGGCATCAGCTCGATTTGATCCTCACTAGACGTTCTAGCCTTCCTAGTGTTACGATCACACGCAGCTACCAGAGTGCTGATTGCGATACTGATCACTCACTGGTGTGTAGTAGAGTAAAACTGCGAACAAAGAAATTGTATCACACGAAAAAGGAAGGAAGACCACGTATTGACATCAACAAGACTCGCGATCAAAGAAAAGTGAAGGAATTTGCCCAAGCACTCGAGGAAACCCTTCCAGGTCCAGCTAATGTAAATGCACCTGAACGATGGGAACACTTCAAGAACACTGTCTACAACACCGCCTTGTCCACCTTTGGCAAGAAGACCAGAAAGATGGCTGACTGGTTCGAAGCCCATTCGGAGGAGTTAATGCCAGCCATTGAGGATAAGAGAAGAGCTCTAACAGCATACAAAACCTGTCCTAGCGAGTACAACCTGCAAGCTCTTCAAGCCGCTCGTAGCCAAGTCCAACAGGCTGCCAGGAGATGCTCCAATGACTATTGGCTTCAGCTCTGCTCTCAGATACAGACAGCAGCGGACACAGGTAACATCAAAGGAATGTATGATGCTATCAAGCAGGCCTTAGGTCCATTACAGAAGAAATCTGCTCCCTTGAAGTCTGCCACAGGTGTGATCATCCAGGACCGAGCACAGCAGATGGAACGCTGGGTGCAGCACTACTCCGAGCTATATTCCAGAAAGAATGTAGTAACCGAAGAAGCATTAGATAACATTGAGTGCCTGCCTGTCTTGGAAGAGCTGGACAGCGAACCAACCCTAGCAGAAATAAATGTGGCCTTGGATTCCCTCACCTCCGGCAAGGCACCTGGAAGGGACAACATCCCTGTTGAAGTGCTGAAATGCGGTAAGAAGATCATCATCACCGAACTGTATGAAATCTTTTGTCTCTGCTGGAGGGAAGGTGGAGTACCACAGGACATGAAGGATGCAAACATTGTCACATTGTACAAGAACAAAGGTGACAGGGGTGACTGCAATAACCACCATGGTATCTCGCTTCTTAGCGTTGTAGGGAAGCTGCTTGCCCGTGTTGTGCTGAAGAGGCTCCAGGTGCTTGCAGACAGAGTCTATCCAGAATCACAGTGTGGATTTCGAGCTAATAGATCCACCACTGACATGGTATTCTCCCTCCGACAGTTGCAGGAGAAATGCAGGGAACAACAGCCACTCTTAGTGGCCTTCATAGACCTTACAAAAGCATTTGACTTGGTTAGCAGGGATGGCCTTTTCAAAATACTTCCCAAGATTGGATGTCCACCTCGTCTCCTTAACATCATCAGGTCCTTCCACGATGGAATGAAAGGCACTGTAGTTTTTGACGGCTCAACATCAGATCCCTTTGACATCCGAAGCGGAGTGAAACAGGGCTGTGTCCTCGCACCAACACTTTTTGGGATCTTTTTTGCTGTCATGCTGAAGCATGCCTTTGGAACTGCAACAGAAGGTGTCTATCTCCGGACCAGATCAGATGGAAAGCTCTTTAATCTCTCTAGATTGAGAGCGAAGACCAAAGTCCAACTGAAATGCATGCGGGACTTCCTCCTTGCAGACAATGCAGCCATTGTTGCCCACTCTGCTGAAGACCTCCAACAACTCATGAATCGTTTCAGCAAGGCCTGCCAAGACTTTGGACTAACAATCAGCCTGAAGAAAACACAAGTCATGGGCCAGGGCGTGGACTCACCTCCCTCTATTACCATCTCCACACAAGAATTGGAGGTTGTTCATGACTTTGTGTACCTTGGCTCAACCATCTCTGACACCCTCTCTCTAGATGTCGAGCTGGATGAACGGATTGGGAAAGCAGCTACCATGTTCTCTAGACTCACAAAGAGAGTATGGCTCAATAAGAAACTGACAACACATACCAAGATCCAGGTCTATAGAGCCTGTGTCCTGAGCACACTCCTGTACTGCAGTGAGTCCTGGACACTTTGTGCCCGGCAGGAGAGGAAGCTGAACACCTTCCATATGCGTTGCCTCCGACGGATTTTTGGTATCACCTGGCAGGACAAAGTTCCAAATAGAGTAGTCCTAGAACAAGCTGGAATTTTCAGCATGCATACATTACTGAAACAGCGACGTCTACGCTGGCTTGGGCACGTTGTGAGAATGGCTGATGGTCGGATTCCAAAGGATCTCCTATATGGAGAATTAGTGCAGGGAAATCGCCCCAGAGGGAGACCACAGCTGCAATACAAGGATATCTGCAAGCGGGATCTGAAGGCCTTAGGAATAGACCTCAACAGATGGGAAACCTTGACATCTGATCGTTCAGCCTGGAGGCAGGCAGTGCATCACGGCCTCTCCCAATTTGAAGAGACCCTTGTCCAGCAGGCCGAGGCAAAGAGGAAGTCACAAAGGAAGCAAAACCAGGGAGCTGGACAGGGGACAGATTGGATTTGTCTTCAGTGTGGAAGAGATTGTAACTCTCGAATTGGCCTCCTCAGCCACACCAGATGCTGTTCCAAGTCCTCCATACAGAGCACGCTACCATAGTCTTTCGAGACTGAAGGATGCCTACACACAGGGGCATATTCATATTCATTGAAATCCATATTCCGACACCTGGCGCAACAGAGGCTGATGCAATAGCATCTCTTGTTAGCATCTCCTGCAGATCTCTATGCACACATTCCTTTTCAAATTCAGGAGGGTTTCCTATTTGCCTGTTTATCTCTGTTCTGTATTCAACTTAACATCATATTTCCAAGTGATAGGAGACTTTTTGTGAATGTCAGAAGAGCAGAACGGGATGTTCTGTGGATTTCAGGAAGGTAGATTCCATGGAGGAGCAACTTCTAGAACTATTCTTTCCTGGTTTCACGCAAACCAGGGCAGAAACACACACAACTGCCTTTCCCTCTTAATCCAATACATATACAGTAAATATAAAGGATTCTCCCTTCCCCAAACTTTGGGGGTATGCTACTGCAATTAGAAAGCCAAAGTTTGGAAATGTTGCATTTTAGATTCTTGTGGTACCAAGGTACTTCTGAGTTATGGCAAGCCCAATGGGGTTTTTGAAATATCTGCAATATTAAGGACTGTTTTACCATTCTGCAGAGAGTTTGCATGGCCAATCAGGGATTTGAACCCCGGATCTCCAGAATCCTTGTCCAGCACTCAGTTCACTATGCCTCACTAGCTTTCCCTTCTGTCCTTTGCTGACCATAACATTTGTTGTATTTTTGTGGTGGGCTTGAATACTGTTTGTAGGTTGTGTTTTTTCAAAAGTTTCCCCATGCGGTCCGTGATCCCTTTTATGTATGGCAGAAACATTTTATTAGTGGGTGCCTGTTTTTCTTCTTCAGTTTGGTGTTGTTTTCTTGGTTTGATGGCTCTTGTGATTTTATTTTTGGAGTAGCCATTTGCCTGTAGGGTCCAATTCAGATGGTTGCATTTAGTGCTGAGAAACTGAGCTTCACAGTTCCGATTTGCATGGTCTACCAGTGTTTTGATTATGCCTCTTTTTTGCTGTGGGTGGTGTTTGGAGTAAGGGGTCACGGACCGCATGGGGAAACAAAAATACAACAAATGTTACAGTCAGCAAAGGAC